>NC_133621.1:12046164-12376164 GCF_048593235.1 Sminthopsis crassicaudata | reverse complement strand
AGGGGCCGTGACCCCCGGGGCGGGCGCCCGTGATCCCCGGGGCGGACGTGGGTCTCGCCCTCGGGCTCAGCGCGCTCGGACCCCCGGGGCTCACAGACCGTTATCTCCTTTGTCTGAGTGCCCGGGACTCCCTGGCCCCGAGGACGATGTCCCGGCCCGGGCCACGGCCACTTCCCCCCTCCCCCGACGGCGGACTACTTTCCGGCAGGTTTTGGCCAGGCCCCGGGAAGACCTTCGGGTTGGGGCCTTCTGGTCTTTGTCCTCGGCCCCCCCCCCCCCCCCCCCCTCCCAGCCACAAGGCTGCTCTCGCTGCGGCGGCGGCCGCGCTCCCTCGAAAGCAGGTGCCGACTGCCCCCTTGAGTCGTGCGCGTTGGGCTGCGGCGGCGGCGCTAAGTGTGTGTACCTCCGCGCAGGCACGGCCGGCCTTCCGCCTAGGGAGAGCGCGGCCGGGCCCGGCCGCCTTCGGGGTCAGCTCCATTAGAGGCGGGACGGGGGAGCGGGGACGGCCTGACGTTCCTGCTAATGCTTCCATCAAGGAGGCCGCGGCCCGCGGGGGCGCAGGGCTCCCTGAGCGGCCGGAGAGCACGTCCCGCGGGGCGGCCGCTGAGCTCGCGTTCGGGTGCCGGGCGCTCTCCCCGCGGCCCCGGAGGCCAGGCCCCCCAGAGGGAGCGGGGGCGGCTGCTGAGCCACTGCGTGGGGCGGGCGGCGGGGAGCGGGCCCTGAGGGGGCGGACGCGGAGCCCCATCATTCCAGCTCTCGGAGCTGTTTGGGAAGATTGCCATTCATTAGCGCGGGGGTTTCAAGCACCTTCCCGTCCCCCTCAATTGCACTGCGGCCTCCCGGGCACCGTGACTCAGCCCCGGCCCGGACATTTGGCGCCTCCCTTTGGAAGGAGCCCGGGACGATGAGGGGGAATGCGGCCGGTTTGTGCCCCGAAGTCAGCCCCCCATCTCCCTCGGGCCCCCTCCTCTCCGCAGGGCCACGCCCGGGGGGTCCGGGCCCAGAGCCCCGAGAGCCGCAGGGCCATATGTGGGTCTCAGGGTGGAAGGCAGGATTTGAAGCCCGGGCTTCGGATGCCAAGCCCAGCCTCCTGCTGAGCCTCTGCCGCCTCTGGCTATTCCAGGCCAGACCCGTTCGGGCAGCCAGTGGGCATCAAGCATTGGGGGAGGGGCTGCGTCTCTTTCCACAGGCCTCCTGAGGGCACGGGGCACTTCGGAGGATACCCGCCCCCCTTTCTCCCCTGCCCTGGCTCAGGCCACTTCAGCTCCCAAACCTCCCATCCGGGCGCCACCTCTCAGTGTCTCACCCACATCCCTCCTCGGAGATCTCCCCAAAGCTCCAGTCCCGCTGCGCGCTCTGGGACCCAACAAGTCACACTGGCTCCACGGTCCAATAGCCTCACCTCAAGGCCGAGTCCGGCTCCAGGCCGCCTTCCGCACTTAGCACACTCTTCCTTCTTGGCACACTGCGAGTCCTGCCAGCTTTGACTCTCAGAGTGCCACCTTCCAGAGTTTGACCCCACCACCTCTTACTCCCCCTGCCAGGGGTGCCCCCTGGCTCCCTTCAAAGCTCAGCCACGTGCTCCCCCCACAAGAGACCCCTCATTGGTGGCCTCCTTAAATTGCCTCAGATCTATCTGCTCACAGGTTCTATCTTCCTAACAAAAAATAAACTCGGGGCAGGAACTAGTTTTTGTCCTGTTTGTTTTATCTTTGCATCCCTGGCACTTGGTACAGGGCCTGGCATAGGGTAGTTTCACAGTGGGCCCTTGTTGGGTGAGATTAGATTAGATCTACATCAGAGCATTGAGGCTGTCCCTGGGATAGAATTATAGAATCAAAGAACTTCAGAGCTGGAAGCCATCTTAGACATCATCTTGTTCCTCGTTTCCAGATAAGGACAATTGAGGGCCAGGGATCCGTGCTAGAACCGGGCTTTAATTGCCAGTCGTCACCAGGGTCATTTCTAGTTTAAAAAGTAAGGCTGATGGCTGTGGGGGGGGAAGAGGGGAAATTTGGAACACAAAGTTTTACAGGGGCGGATGTTGAAAAATTATCCATGCATATGTTTTGAAATAAAAAGCTTTAATTAAAAAAACAAACAAACAAACAATAAAAGGTAAGCTAGGTAGTGGTAGAATTTCAGGCAGCAACAGAGTCCTATATGGAGAAATTCTGGAGTGGGGTGATTTTCTGGGGTCCTGCCAAAGAAGCCCGTGTGCTGGTCTGTCTCTAAGCCTTGCTCCGAGGAAGGTGCAGGATGGCACGTTTGGAAGTGTTTGGAGCAGGAAATAACAATCATATTTGTCTTCATTTTGATCAGTCTCCCCAGCGGGGCCCACTTCAGGCAGAGGCAAGAATATTTGTGGCCTAAATTACTCAGAAAACGATGACTTCATAGACATGACCTTCCTTGACAATGGTAGAGCTGGAACCTTCTCAGTTTATGCAGCAGAAAAGTGAAGTGGAGAGTTGACAATTACTTAATGAATTCGGGGCCTGATAGGCCCTCCATCTGGAGAATTCATAACAGAAATTGAGAATCTTTTTGAATTATTCAGGCAATTGCTTACTATACTTTTGAGATATATAGCCCTAGCCTAAGATTCAATTCAGTAAACATTTATTAAGCACTTACAATGGGCTAAGCATGGTGCTAAACCTTGGGGATAAGAAGAAAAAGAAAGACAATCCCTGATGTGGAGGGGCTTACTATTATATGAAGCAAGAGTAGATACAAAGGGAAGCTGGGATGGAGGGAGGGGGAGTTCCTAGATTGCAGATTTCCAGCTTGCTTGGCTCTAGAGAGCATCCAACAATACCCCACCCCTCACCTCAGTGATTTTCCCCAAGTCACACAGGAGCTGAGCGGAGCCTCTGCCTCCAAGCCCAGATCCTCCAGCTTGACCCAGAATTCTTTCAGACTTTGGACAAACCAAGGACCCAGATAATTGCAGGAAGGTCAGGATTTGCAGGACCCCCAGACAGCTGGGATCCCAAATGAGTGACCAGGAAAATGGCTTTTTAAGGCTGAGCTTCTCCCCAGCACCAAGGTTGAACCTCATATCTGTTGGTTTCAGGACTTTTGGGATCCCTTCCCATTTCCTGGCTGGAGACTCAACATCTCACCTCTGCCCTCTAAAAACTGGGGGAAATAAGGTTTCCAACACTAGCCAAGGAAGGGAATCCTCTGCTCCAGGGACATGATGGAAAGGGAGCAGAGGGGCTTACCCAAAGGACTGAGATTAGTTTTGTGCTCATAATCCTGGACCTCCAGGGCTGAGAGACCATCTTTACAGTGGAGGAAACTGGGACCCACAGAGATTCCTTCCTGAGGTTTACACAGTGGCAGAGGCCCTCCATCTCAAGAGTCCGTGGTGTCTGCTGTTCCCCACGGCGCCCCTCCCCCTGCGATTTCAGTGGACTTGGCCATTGATTCGGCAGAGGGGCCCATTTAAGTCTCTGCTCTGCCTGGGTCTGGCTCAGCTCAGGGAAGGCAGGACTCCTCACTACATTCTGAGTCTGTCCCAGACACAAAAGCAGATCCAGTCTCCTGGGAAGGGAAGGAAAGATGGGCTATGGGGCAAGATGGGGAGCCTCTCTCCCTTCTCCATGCAGGTGGAAGGCCCAGGTCTGACCACTCACGGCCCGGGCTGCCTCAGAGCCGAGGAGCTCCAGACACGGTTGGTCCAAATGGCCATTCCCTCCTGCTTAGCATCCCCGTGCCATGTTGGCCTTTGCCTGGGCGTGCACAAAGGCTCTTGTTTATTCCTTTGTCTGGTGTTTACCGAGGAGGCTTCCTCTCCCCAGAGAATTTGGACTGTCTTTCTTCCTCTCCATCCTCTTAGATGGCCGAGCTGGTGGGCATGTGTCCCAGCAGGGTGGGGGTGGGGGGGCCGGACCCCAAGCCGTCTGGGACAGTGCCAGGCTGGAGAGGTGTCTGCAGGTGGTTTATTCCTGGCTTTGCCAGTAGATGTCATGAGAGTAATAAAAAGCAGGCCCGCCTCCAGGTAGTCCTGGGGTGGGCCCAGCCGCCATCATGGAGAAGTGACAGATCTGCCCTTTGCCTTCCATTGTGTGGGGCTTTTTATTCCTCGGATAAGTGCAGCTTTTCCCTTGACGTGCTCGCGTAATTTCTATTAATATCAGCTTATGGACACCTAGAAGGGAAGAATAGATTTCAGATTCCGATGCACTGAAAAACAGAATTTGCCAAAGGAAGCTCCTACCCAATGGGGCTGCTGCCTGAAAGAACACAGTTGGTGGGGGGAGATTTTAAGGCACTCTGACAGGGGCTTTAAACCCTCCCGATAGAAAACCACCCTCTGCATTTTTCTTTCTTTTCTTTTTTTTTTAAAGTCTCCTTTTCTCACCTTTAACACTCCAGTGTTAATTCAATTGAAGCATTGAAGGTGAAAAACCCGATGTCTCCAAACCTAATGGGTGCCCGTCTATTGACAGAGAAGGTGCTGATGGGGCTCCTGGAAACCGTGGCCTTTTCAGGCTGGATCACATTCACGTTGCTCCCCACAGGACTATTGAGAAATTAGCAGAAGTAAGAAAGAAAGCAGCCAGCCTCGAACTCAATAGCCTCCTTTCATTTCTGAAGCATTATCAGCGTCCTTGATGATTTTTTGTCATCAGCCTCCAGATAACAAGGCAGCCTTTGACCATTTAATGCCGGTGATTAATTGGATGGGGACCGGCCCCGCTTCATTCCGGATGGGGGCTTGGGGGAATAGAAAAGGATGAAAGAAGAGCAGAATGGCCAGTCCCCACTGATTTCTATTGCCTCCTCCAGCCCGTTACAATGACTTAGGAGCTTTGTCCTCAGATAATGTAAATTTCCTGAAGGAGGAGAGTACAGGAGCTCTGGTGGGCCGGTACCACCTGGGCCTTTCAAATTGAAAAATGACTTGAAAGCGAGGCTCTCGTGGTCACAAATGAAAAATGCTGTTTGTTCACTGGCATGAATCAGTGGAGGCATGTTCCTGCATGAAAGAAATAAGGTCCCTTCAAGAAATGGCCTGGCTCCGGGGGAAGGCTCCCGCCGACCTAGGCTAGTACTGAAGAGCTTGGGATGAGGGAGACGTCCATAAAACTAGTTTTTCTTTTGAAGAGTCAGTCAGTAAAGCTGACATTTTAAAAAGGGCCTACGCTGGGGCTACGCTGGGGATATGAAGACAAAAGGAGCTGTCCCTGTCTTTGTGGAGCTTTCATTTTATTGGGGAGACTTCTCCCAATAAGCCTAGGGGTGCTTGATTGAATCCAACCATCAGGGACCTTGCCCACTTAAAGTGCTGCTTCTTACTCCCTTAACCAGGGGAAAACCCACTTCCTGATGGAATCAATCAATCAGAGACTTTAGATCAAAAACCAAAAGGTCTTTGATCAGGTTAGATGTCCTAGAAAGCTAATGGATGAATATCACATAGGAAGTAGCTATAAAATCGCAAACCAGTTTAGAACCCAAGGAATCCAGTGAATGGTTTGCTATTTTATAGATGCTTTTCAGGGTATGATCAAGTTTTCCCCAATGGATTGGAAAATACTTCCTAGTATTCTTAAGGAGGACATATTAAAGACCCCAGAAAAAGAACTTCCAGGAGCCAGGACTTAGCTGCTCCTCTGGTACATATGTTCCCTAAGCTCAAACCCAGTACCCCCCAAGGACTCTGCATTGGTAGGAGAATATGTCACAGACTTTTGGGGGGAGATGTGTTGTACCCACTGTTCTTACCATACTACATAAATAAATCCCCCTTTCTAAAAAAGTGCATTGTTTGATCAACTAATACCAACTGATAACCATGGAGGGACAGTGCACCGGTGGGGGCTTCTGAACTAAAACAATAGGAAAAGTGTGCCTCTGCCTTCCAGAACCCCAGTGTTGCTTCTAAAACCCAGAGGTGCCCTGGTCCCCAACTCCATCGCTGTTTGCAAGCTCCAACCAGGAGTTCAGAGAATGAGTCTAAAGCAAATGCTCCATAAGTAAATATAAATGAAATGAATGCAAAATCATTTCAAGTAGGAGAGTGCTCAGAGAGGGCTCAGGAAATGCCTCCTGGCATAGGAGAGGAAGCCCCAGTTTGGGGCAGTCGGGGATTTTAGGGCACAGAGATGCATTCTGGGTCAAGGGAGAGATATGCAAAGTTGAAGTAAAGGGACATAAAATGTGGACAGGCTAATGGGCCAGTTAGATTGGATTAGAGTGCAAGGGAAGAAAGATGAGGGCATCTGGAGGGAGAGGTGGTAGCTTTAGAAATACGCAGGAACCCTTGCAGATCCTTGAAAGGGGAGGGCGGGGTCAGCTGTGCTTCAGGACGATCCCTTTGGCTGCTTTGTGGAGGGTTCCTAAGGCAGGGAGCTCAACCAGCAGGCGATTTCATGGAGCAGGTGGGAGGCGAGGAGGGCTGCAAGAGCCTGGGCACACTCTCTTACAGGCTCTTACCAACATTGGCTTACAATGACTAGTGAGGAAGGCTTTACCCCTTGGCCTGGCTGGCTCAAGGAAGACACGGCAAGAAAGGTGAAATAGAGCTGTGAGGATGCACTGGACCAACTCCCTGCGAAGGGCTTCCGGGTCATGGAAGAATCACTCAGATCTTTCCTAATTTAGTCAAGAAGCTCAAGCCTGTCGCTGCCTTGCAACCATGGCGACCATCTGATCACAATGCAGCCTTGTACAAAGAGGTGGGGGGTGGGGGGAGAGAAAGAGGAAGAAGGGGGAGGGGGAGAGTGAGAGATACAGAAACAGAGACAGTGAGGAAGAGAGAGAGAAAATCTCTATACAGAGACAGAAAGAGAGACAGAGACAGAGAGATGGGAGGGGGAGACAGAGAGACAGGGAGGGAAGAGAAAGAGACAGACACACAGAAACACTGAGACAGACAAACAGAGGGAAAGAGGAAAGAAGGATGACAACATGAGACACAGGCTTTGCCTCTTTTCTGACCACAACACAGACCTAAAAACACAAAAGATTCGTACTCTTTGTCTTCTGCAGCTTTAAAACACAAAATGTTCTCTATTTCAATAAGAAAGAAATGGAAGTTTTTCTAATTTATTTGCTGAAGGCTTCAGCTGATGTTAAATAAAGATCCTGTCATTTATGTTCAGAATTTTCTTTTTCATTCTTTGGGAGTGTTAGAATCTTTTTGGAGATGGAATTTTTGACACTGATTTGAGAATTCTGTGGATAGAATCCTTCCTGGTCACTTCCACTGGGTAAATAACAAAGGACAGACGCCCTGGGCTAAGAACTGAGACTGATACAAACTCTCTGTCTCTCATCTCTGTCTCTCTCTCCCCATTTCTTTCTCTCTTTTCCTTCCTCTCTCTCTTCTTCCCTTCTCTCTCTCTTTCTCTCTCTGTCTCTCTGTCTCTCTGTCTCTCTCTTTCTCTCTCTGTCTCTCTGTCTCTCTCTCTCTTCCCATTTCTTTCTCTCTTTTCCTTCCTCTCTTCTTCCCTTCTCTCTCTCTCTGTCTCTCTCTCTGTCTCTCTCTCTCTCTGTCTCTGTGTCTCTCTCTCTCTGTCTCTTTCTTTGTCTCTCTCTTCCTCTTTCTCTGTCTCTTTTGGTCTCTTTCTCTCTTTTTCTCTGTCTTTGTCTCTATATGTCTCTTCCTTCCTTCCTCTTTCTTTCTCTCTTTCTTTCTTTCTTTTTCCCTTCCTTCCTTCCTTCCTTCCTTCCTTCCTTTCTTTCTTTCTTTCTTTCTTTCTTTCTTTCTTTCTTTCTTTCTTTCTTTCTTTCTTTCTTTCTTTCTTTCTTTCTTTCTTTCTTTCTTTCTTTCTTTCTTTCTTTCTTTCTTTCTTTCTTTTCTTTCTTTCATTTCTCCTAATGCATGCCACAGGAGTGTGTGTGACTGCAGACAAGCTAGACTTCCTCTCATTCCTACCATTCAACTCTAGCCAGAGACAGTGTGATGTAGAGGAATGAGCACTGAATTCAAATCCTTCTCCAAGACCATTTGTCATGAGTGACCATCTCTGGGCCTCAGTTTTCTCATCTGTAAAATGAGAACATGAAACTAGTAGCTAAGATCCCTTGTAGTGACCTTAATATGATTCTGTGATTAGGATATCCCCTGGATCAATGTTGCTTACTCCAACATATCCCACAATTGGCAGAAGAACACTGAAATTGGAATCAGAAATCTCAGTTTTCAAGTCTTACCCCTGACAATTGCTGCATGATTATGAACAAATTGTGTATGTAGCCTTTTAAAATCTCAGTTTGCTCATCTATAATATGAATTGATACTACCTACATAATACCTGTAATAATGCTAGTCCTATATTTTTATTTTGCATTAATTATATATAGTATTTATAACACATATAAGGTGATAGTCTTGTTTTTATTTCACATGAATATATATTACATGTCATATTGATATCCTATTTATAAGCTCATCACAATCCTATATTTTTATTTCACCTGAATAGTTGAGCCAGGATTTATGCCTTGATCTTCTAGCTCACTCTCTTCCCACTGCACTGCATTGCCAATAACACAAAGGGTATTCCATTTCACTTTTAATGTCAGCGTTTCCATCAGTTGTAGGTTTATTTAATCTTATCACTTTGGAGGCTTAATGAAGACTTTGGAGTAAACTTTCAGTAAATGGCTTTTGGAATTATTAAACGCTTCTACTTCCCCGTGACACTGATTCCATCAGAGAAGACCTTTAAAACCTCATGTATTCCAAAGCCTGTAGTTAGATCTTGAAGTCTGTGGTGATTTGTTCAAGGAATGGGCTCCTAAAATGTCTTTTGTCATGACCAGTAGGGAATAGAAGATCAAGAGGATGAGTGTAGCCCATTCGTCTTTGGGTCAAGACTGGCAATTTCATGTTTTACGACATAGAAAATATTTCCTCTGCATCCTGTCTCTATCCAACATGGTGCTGGGAGGAAGGCGTATGGCCATATAATCAATCTGTTTCTAGTAGAAGAGGATCCTCTTGAACCCTGTAGGAGGCTCTTGCCGCCTCTCCCTGGCACCCTGTCTAACCACCCAGCCTGGTCTTTTGGTTAAAGAGCAAAACTGCACCTATATTTTGCCTTCTCCCTGTGGGAGGAAATCAAATCAACATCTGAACTGGGGAAGAGACCCAGATCCTAGGCTCCTGATCCTGCCATGATCCAGCCCAAGACTAGAGCTTTTGCAAACCAGTGTCCAGCATGTTCAGACCCAGCATTCGGTTTCCTTACTGGGAAATGTATGGCAGCTGACTGTCGAATGATCAGAATATCGGTTTTCTTCATTATATATTCCCTGTTGTCCAGAATTGAAGCCTACTTAAGGGAAAATTCCTTGCCTCTCTTCCTACTCCAGTCTCCCTTCTTCCCTTTCATCTCAGCCCTACTCTTCTCCAGCTCCTTATTCACACTCTCCCTCTGCCTTCCATGACATCCCTTGGGACATCTGTTCCATTCTTAACGAACTGCCCTTCATACTACAACTTTTTTTTTTTTCTTTTCAGATACACGGGAGGATGGATGGTCTCTTGTTTTAGCTTATAAAAAGGAGCCGATAAGTTGTGTTGAACCTCTTTAGTGCTTTTTAAAAAAATGTTTCCCTTCTGCTTTTCTTCCAGAGTTTGATGTATTTCTGCCCATCCATCCCCAGAAACCTTTAACAGTAGCCTTGGGGCAGAAGCACATGGGAGCTGTGTGTCGTCCCCCATGATGGAGGTCCACGTACAGCTTGGGTCGAATTTTCCACAAATGTGGGCAATGGGCTCCCCAGCTTCCAATATCAGCACTCCCGGTGAAATGGAATCCAGGGAGAGAACAGCCTTTATTTCATCCCACAGAAAATGCACAAGGTAAAAATAGGACAGACATAAACAGATAATCAAAAATACACAAATCCTACCCAGCCGGCCACAAAATTCACCCGGTTCTCCTTCCTCTGTGGCGGGTCTCATTTTTCTCCCTGCGCCCCGGAGTCCCGACGGCCTCCGCATCAGTCCTGTGTGTATATCTGTTACTCTTGGTATAACCATGGCCAGATGACTAAGATCCAGGCAACTTCTTCTAGGATTCTAGGTTTAGAAAGCTGAGAGGACATCGGCGCAGGGATTGCGGGTGGATACAGAGCAGCGCAAAGCAGGATGGTCGTCTCAACGTCTCACCTAAGATTGGATGGAACAACTTGGTATGTTTAGTTTGATGAAGAGGAGACTTGGGGGCCATAACTGATGCTTTTAAGCACTTGAAGGGACCTTCTCAGAGAAAGGTTAGACAAGAGGGGAAAAGGAGGGGTCTTTCAGTCACTTCTAACTCAATTGGGGGGCGAATGGGGGCTCCCACATCCCACAGGCTGAACTCCTCAGTCCCAGTTTCCTCTTGGCTCCTGGGCCTGTGAAAGTGACAAATAATGGCCGGAAACAACTTCCTGTTTGGCTCACTTGAAGGGAAAAAACCCACAACACAACAAAATGAGCCTTGAGTCAATGCAAACTTTGCCCTACATTATGCTTCTGGGTGATGAAGAGAATGCTCTGGCTCCGAAGGCATCTGCAGCAGCACAGTGGTTTATAGATTCCCTGAGAGTAATTTCTTAATTGCGAAAAAAAGCTAAAAGCAGAATGGAAAGTGAGCTAAGGCCTGAGACTGAAGAGAATACACATTTTCCTCTGAGCTGAGCTGAGTGGTCAAAGGTGGGAGCTTATCTTCCTAGGCAACAAGGCGATTATCGCTGCAACACAAAAGGGAACAATTTTCTATTTATTTCATTTCTAAGGTAACTAGGCTATCAGTAGAGAGAGTTCAGGGCTTAAATTTTGCAAGATCTCCCGGGATCTTGGATGCTGTTCAGTTTTGTAATTCTAAAGAAGAGGGACGAGGAAGTATGTCCTTGGCTGGGAAGCAGGGAGCAGGAGCCAAAAAAATTTTCCCTATTAAAATTCAACCTAAGTTTACATAGTCTTCAGTTCTTCTACATGTAAAAACAGACTCGGGATAATTGCAACAAATTTGTGGCAGCTGATGGCAGGGAAGGTCTGTGGTTACAGGACAAAGGCAGAGTTATAGCTAGGAATTCGTGCCTGGGGCAAGACAGGGATTTCCCAGCTGGAGATCCGTAAGAAGGCTGCACAGCCAGGGTGGTACTATCAGTGTCCTCCCCTCTTGGGAAAAGCCCTAGTCGCCCTGTCCTGGTCGTGACTGTGGACAAAGGGGCAAGAGGTAAACAACTTCAGATGCATTTATGTCTAACAGGTTGTGGGTGGTTAAGGCAGCTATCCCTCCAGAAAGGTGGAAATAGCAAGGAAAAAGACAGTGTGTGTCAGGGCCAGTTGTGTGGGTGACCAAGCCATACTCTTTTTTTTTTTTTTTTCTGAGGCTGGGGTTAAATGACTTGCCCAGGGTCACACAGCCAGGAAGTGTTAAATGTTTGAGATCACATTTGAACTCGGGTCCTCCTGAATTCAAGGCTGGTGCTCTATCCACTGCGCCCCCTAGCTGCCCCCTGGGGCCATACTATGGCTATTAGAGATCATGAACACACAATGGGTAGAATTAATTCAGCCTCACGTACTCACCAGTTCTGTTAGCCTGGGTAAGATACTACACTTTGTTTGCCTCAACTTCCCCAACTGCAAAATAGGATTAATAACAACCCTTACCTCCCAGAGATGCTGTGAGAAATAAGTGAGAAGGCATTGGTAAAGTGATCAGCACAGTTCCTGGCCCACAGTTTGGTTTGCTATTGCCTGGTTTGTCAGCCGGGTACTTTGGAGTCAGAACAAAGTGGGTTCACAGCTAGAATTCTCAGGGCTATGTGCTCTAGGGAACTCTCCTCTCAACCACTGTGGGGTAACCTCTAAATTAGTCCCTGGTGTGAGTCTGTGTCTTTATCTCTGGGTCACTCCACTAGGGATTTATCCTTGCATTTCTGGGAGAACCAGGGCTCTTTTTTAGGGTCTCCTCTCCGTAAGAACCTTTGGACTCCAGCAAAGTTCTTTGTGAATAAACCACAGAAAATCTACTCTTGGGATCTTTGAGGGCAGGAACTCTGTTTTTCACCTTTCTTTAAATTCCCAGTTCTTAGTCCAGGGTCCAGCACATTGAGATTCTTAATAAATGCCTGTTGACTTGGCTTATGTTTGAAATGCAGGGACAAAAGATATTGAAGAGACTGCCAAAGCTGGTTATTAGAATTGGGTAGCAAAACATGGTGGCTCACGTTTAACCTTTATCGGATCATATTTAACCTATATCAGATTGTTTGCTGTCTTGGGGAAGGGGAAGGTAAGGGAGGGAGGGAGGGAGAGAGAAAAATTTGTAACCTGAAGTCTTACAAAAAATGAACGTTGAAAACTATCTTTACATGTATTTGGCAAAATAAAATACTATTTAAAATAAAAAAAAATATGGTGACAACAGAAGAAAAGGGTTGGGTAATTAATATCTGGAGAGTAATAAAAAATGAAAGGTTCCTGGACAGGTGCCAGGAAGAGGAGCTGCTCTCCCAGGAAACTCAGGGTCCAAGGCCCAAGTATAGACCCTTCTAGCTCCACTGTGACCTTTGGGGTCTGTCTTTAGGTACTAAGGAGGGACATTGAATTGGGAGAGTCCATGGCTGCTGCTGAGAACAGGTCCAGACAAGGCTGACTTATCTCACATATCAAGGAAAAATGTTCAAGGAAGAAGGCAGCATTTTCTCAATTTCTGAACTATTTGGTTTGGGATTATTACCTTGTAGATTTAGAATTGAAAAGGTCTCCAAGGCCACTTAATTCAAATCTGCTCATTTTACAATGAGGAAAAAGAGGTCTAAAGAAATCAAGTGTTTTGTCTAAGGGGACACAGCTAAGAAGTAGTCCCAGGGAGATTTGAAGCTGCTCCTTTGGCTGGCTAACACTGTCCTGAAAGCGCAGCTATTTCCCATCAGCTCTGTGGGTCTTTCTCTTTTTCCCCTGGTTTAGCCCTTTGGTCTGCGGGTAACATAATGATCACACCTGCACATAAACACACAAGCCCTTGTTAGAATGTTTTGTTTGGGATTTTAAGGTCTGTATTTTTACCAAATTACTTAGGGTTGGAAATCCAGGCAATTAGTTCAACCATCAGAAGTAAACTTTGCAGAATGAGAACAACAGAGCTGGCAACCTGGCTCACTTAGCCAGAGAGGACCGGCCTGGTACTTGGAGGTAGTTCTGAGCTGCCCTCCTGCTGGAATCCAAAGAGCCAGTTTGATCCTGTTCCAGACAAGCCTCTCGGCGCTAACAGAGGCAGAAGAGGGAGCAGCTGGCAGGCGCAGCTGGAGGAGGCAGCGCCAAGCTGCCCGTAGCCACCCATGGATCTCATCGATGGAGAGCCCCGGGGGCTCTCCCAGGACATGCGGTGGCCCATGGCTCTTACCAGGTGTGCCGAGGAGTTGCACAATCCACAAAAGTGTCTCCATGATCCCTCACATAAAATCAGGTTGAGAACTAGGGCAATATCCCATGGACTCCAAAGGGGCTGCCAGACAGATGGCTGGATCAGTGGGTAGAGCACAGAGTCTGGAGTTAGGAGGACCTGAGTTCAAATCCAGCCTCAGATACTTACTAGCTGTGTGAGGCTGGAAAAGTCACTTAACTCTTGGTTTCCTCATCTGTAAAATAAACCAGAGAAGGAAATAGCAACCCATTTCAGTAGCTTTGCCAAGAATCCAGTTAGGGCCACAAGGGCCAGACAAGATGCACAAGAACAAGGGAACTATGGGGCATTTTCCTGTGTAAGGAGTCCATGAAATGGATACAGTTAAGAAGCTATTAGTTGTTGGAAGTTAGTGATAAAGTACATGGAGTATGTACCGAAAACAGGAGGAGATGATGATGTGAGTGCACTAGAAAGATCAACTGGATAGGGCCATGACAGTGGAAGGTGAGAAAGGCCAAGTGGGAGGTGAGTGGGGTGAGTGGGAGTGGTCTTTGTGGTCCGTTCTCTTGTCAGTTAGTGGGGCAAAGCTCCCTGGTAATCTGTAGGAGGTTCTAAGTACAGATCCCCAGAGGGCTCAGTTTGGCCCATATGGTGAAGCTCAAGTTATGAAATTTAAGGTCAAGATTTAGGACAGGAAGATGCTTTAGAAGCCAGCAAGGGGCCACTTGCTTAAGGACACCTGGTCCAATGCACCAGTGAACCATGGTCCCCCAACTCCGGAGTCCAGTTTGTGCTAGTGAAGAGTGATGGTTAAGGGAGTACATGGAGATGCACAAGTGGTCTTAACCTGTACATCATCCACCCAGCAAACTACAGTTTCTGCTGGCTGCTCCTGCCAGTGCCCGTAGAACCATCGATCTAGCACCAAGGACAGTGGCAAGTGCCCATCATCCCTCCACTGGCAGGGGTTGGAGCCCCCAGAAATTCCCACAACTGGGGGTAGAGGAACATGGCTAGAACAGGCTGTTGGTTTAGGGAAGAGTGAGAACATTAAGCATGTGTCAGTGAGTCACGCCATTCACCACTGCCAGGCCATCTGGTTTGGAGGCCCCCTTGCCTTCTCCAGACAAGCATTAGCAGATAATCCACAGCAAAATTAGGCTTCGGTTCCCTTGGCCTGGGGATGACATGGAGAATCTCAATGTCCAGTGATTTGTGTATGTTTGTTTGGAGGCGGAAGGAGAGCTGGCATGGAGTGGAAACGGTCATTACCAGGACCCCGAACCTTAATTTGAAGTGACTAAATGGAGACTTGGAACGACTCTTTGGAAAGGTTGTTAGTTCTTGGCTTAAGTCAATAAACACTGAAGTCAACTGTCTAATCCCAGACACATGGTGGCTTCCATTACTCCTCCCTCTGCGGACACGCTTCCTGACCTGCACCTTCCATGATGACTTCCAGACCCGCCTGCGCACCTGCCAGGACATGTCCATCTGGATGTCACACTGCCACCTCCAACTCCCCAGCTCCCCAGCTGACTTCATCATTTCTACCCTCAACTTGCTCCTCCTCTGACCTCACTTTTTCTGCCGTGGAGGGTTTCACCATCACCCTGTCTCCCACACCTGTAACCCTGGGGTTATCTTGGCTTTCCACGCTCTCTCATCCCTCCCATGCAGTCACAGACGCTGCCAATTCCATTTGCACAACGGCTCTGGAATCTGTCTCCTTCTCTCCGTTCCCACCATTCTCCCCCTGGTGAAGGCTGTTCCAGAAGCTAACGGGTCCTCCTTCCTTTGCGCTTTCCTTTTCAATCCATCAGCTTTCTTACCACATGGCATCCTATGGATCAGAGTGTCCCCCTACTTCACCAACACTTAGGATTAGACCTGAGGTCCACGTCCATTCTCAAGAGCTCAGTATACTTCACAGGCCAAACTGGAGAATACCAGGGCACTCTTCAGGGCTCTCTAATCGCCCCCAGTTTGTACCCTTGTGATTCTCTATTCTACACAGTGCTGGAAGCTAATAGATAGAATTACTGAGTCATAGAGCTATTTCTACACTCTAAAATTGGGAAAGAAAGGCTCCTTCACCATCACCACACCCAGTACTTGTTAGGGGATAGAACAAAAGGCTCTGAATAGCTCCTTGGTGGCAACCTGCCCACCAAGCCCAAAAGCTTTGGCTCTCCCTGTAAGCCTGCCTCCCAGGTAAATCTGGGCTGTTCCCTTCCCTTCATGGTTCTGGTTGAACCTGAGGTCCTTGTAAAAGGGCTCAAGGATGCCCATCTTAAAAGTGCCCTCCACTGAAAACCAAGAGCCATTCCCCAAAGCAGATGATCAATTCTCAAAAGAAAAATGGCAACTATCAGGAACAATAGGGGGCATGGCTCCAAACCAATAATAGAGAAATGCAAATTCAACCAGTCTTGAGATTCCAATGCAGCAAATTGGCAAAAGTGACAAAAAGGGGGAACTGTTAATTCTGGGAAAAAATAGGTAACTGATACATCGTTGGTGGAGCTAGGAATTGGTGCAATCATTCTCAAAAGCAGTTTGGAATTCACCCCAAGATGAATAAGATGCCCATAACCCTTGACCCAGAGTGCGAGGCATTTACCGAAATGTCTAAGATAGAAAAGTCTCCAAGAGACCATAATATTTGTAGGAGAACTGAAAACAAAGGAGTTGCTAAGAATAGCGGGTACAAAAATAAAAGCAATAAACGACACCAATGATAACAACATTTATATAGACTGATTGGATCAAAGGTACCAAGAATTGGCAGGTGATTGTAGATGCGACCCTTTGGGGTCATGTTAGACTACCCCAGATGTGTGGACTATCAGCCTACACTATTGTAATAGCTTCCTGTCTGGTCTCTAGCATCTTGTCACACTCACTGTCTCCAGTTTATCCTTCACAGGGCTCATAAAATAACCTTCCTAACACACAGGTCTCTCCCCAGCTCACAAACCTCTGTGGCTCCCTATTGCCTCAAGGATGTGTTATGAAATTTTCAGCCTCCATAGTCTTTATCCAGGCTATTTCTCTGACTCTTGTCACCTTTAGGTGACATGAGAGGGAACTGCCCATTCTCTGACTTAGCCTGTCCTCCTCATGCTTAGCAGACTCTCCTTTATCTTTTAAAGTATTTCCCTTATTTCAAGACTCATCTTCCTCAGAAGGCTTCCCGTGCCCCACCTTTGTGGAGGGGAGTTTTCCCCATTTCCCATTTCTTTATCCTTCAGTGCTTCTTTCTGTTGGCTCTTTCCCAGACAACTTTTTATTTTGCTGCCCTGTTTACAGGATATATCCCCTCCCTCTCCTCTTTCCCTCCCCCTCCTTCCTCCCATCCCAAGGGCAGGGACTGTGTGATTTTTCATACATAATACATGATAGATGTTTAATTAGTACTTGAATTATAATAAAAGTCACCACCCCCTCAGGCCCTTAGATTCCTGTCTGTAACAGAAGACGGTTGGGTTTGATTATCTCCAAGGGTCCCTCTGGTCCTCAGAGTTTCTGTGTTTCCAGGGGGCTCCCATGTGGGGGATTTCACCTTAATGGGCAGGGGGGGGAAGCTGTGCCTGTGAGCAAGAAGGTAGATGGCCCTTTGGGCTTTCCATGCCAAGAGTTTTTTTCATTCAGTTATTTTATAAAATCATAGATTTAGAGCTAGACAGCACCTTAGAAGCTGTCCCGGAGCCCAGAAAACTCTGACTTGCTCACAGTCCCATAGTAAGTGTCAGAGGTGAGAACTGAACTCAAATCTACTCTGATCCAAAGTCTGTCCCAGAGATCCATGGTGCTACTTTAATTCTGGACCACCTTTCCTTATTTCTCCATGACAGAGGGCAGAAGAAATGATCCTCTACTTGCCAAGACAAAAATATCAGGAGAAGTCCTTTATGTTCTTACCTTCTCCCAAGTTTTCACAGAATTTGAGCCTCAGGAGGGATCTCAGGGGAAGGAGTCTCCTTTATATAAATGGTCTGCGCCCCTCCATCCCCCTCCATTCCCTTAAGCCAGAGGGAAAGCCCTCCCCTCTGAGGCACCCATTCCTCTCAAGGACAGCTTGTGGTCAGGGAGGCCTTTTCAATTATCAAGCTGACATTTTCTTCCTCCCTTGTTCCTATTTCTGTCCTTCTAGAGTCAGGCAGAAAAACTTTAATCTGTCTTCCACACTCCAAACCAGCTCTATGTCTTCCCTCCCCCAGCCTTTTCTTCTAGGATAAATACACCCATTTCCTTGAACCATCCTCATATGATATAACTGGTTGTCTGGACACTCTCTGGCTAATCAGTGTCTCTCAATGTCAGAACTGAACCCAATGATCTGGATAAGGGCTGACAAGGGATGGTGGATACTGGGATGATCACTTACCTATTTCTAGAAGCTCCAATCCCTCCTTAATGTAGCCCAAGACTGCCTTTGCTTTCACAGCTTCCACCATAACCCAGAGGGAGCTTCTGTGCGGTTAGAAACAGCCCACATCTCAGAACATCTGCTGAATAATTGGGTCTCCCTCATTTCGCATCCGTAAAAGTGATTTTTATTCCCTATGAAAGGACTTTACATTGGATTTCATTGCGTTACATGGAGCCTAGCGCTCTAGCCTGACAAAGTATCCCCCGCCATGTTACTTAGTCCTCTGAACTTTCTGTCTCCTGCAAGTTTTCTGAGCGTGTCCTGTCTGCCTTAACCCACGTCACTGAGCTGACTGTCCTGAGCCAAGCCCTGGTTCACTCCACTAGAGACTTCCCACCATTCTGACACTGTGAATCACCAGCTTCTTCTACTCCCTGAGTCTGGCCATGGAATCCATTCCAAATCTCTTGTTTTCTTGTTTAACCCAATAATTCTCCACCTTCTCTACAACTATAGTAGTAGGTGTTTGATCAAGTACTTTGGTGAAATCTAAGTAAAGGAAGGAAATAAACACTTATAAGCAAGCCCTGTGCTAATTGTTCTCACAAATATCATCTCTATTCATAGCATTTCCCTGATTAGTTTGGTTATCTTTTCACAAAGGGAAAGGAGGTGAGTCTGCTCTGCCCTATTCCTGATGCAGCCAGGCTGATTTTCAGATATTTGTCAATCATCTCTGATGACCATTTGAAGAGATTTCCTTTCAATTCAGAACAGTTTGCAAGTTATGGTCCCTTAATTTTTTTATTTTTGCTGCATCATTGGATTTTTCTGGCATTAAAATTGAGGCGTGGTGATGGTGACTAAGTCAGTGATGACAAAATGAAAAAAACAGAACTCGAGGGGAGCAGATCTCTTACCCAAAGTCTCACCAGAGATTCTAAGCAGATGGGCAGGACTCTTCCAGACAACTGAGACTTCTTAATTTTAGTTTTTAAAATGTCTTGACATATTTTGCCATGACAAAACACTTTCCAATACGCTCTGAGAGAAACCCTCTCACAAAATGAATTTTCTTTAAAGTTAATCAACTGAGCAGAGGAAAATGGTCTTTCATTTTGACATTGGTGTGCTACAGTGGCCATTGTAACTGAACAGAGCTTTGGTGAATTGAGATTATTATGAACTGAAGTTAAACTCTTCACCTATATTCTTTCATCTCTCTCATAGCTAAAACCCACATTCTATTCATCTGACTTTATTAAGTGCCAGCTGTATGCTTAAGAAGATACTGTGTAGAGATGTGAAAAAAAAAGTTATCTGACGGGATCTCTGCCCTTGAGATGCTTGCAGTCTGTGACAATAGCTGTATGAAATTATATTCAGGAGCACTTGAAGTAGACTCTAAAGGAAGTGAAATTATCTGTTAGGAGGCTAAAATGAGATATATTAGTTAAGAAATAGATACTAAAGTGAAAAAGAATGTGCCATTACTCAAGGAAGGGGTTAAATGAAATATAATCAAATGCCCAAATGACTTTCTGGTAGAGGAAGAGAGAATTGGGATCCTTGAAGAGGGATCCCCCACACATACACTTTTTGAGCCTTGCTCCTGAATTGATGGATTTCTATCCATTCAGGCAGGAGTATGGGTAGTATGTACTTTTTACTTGTATATCTCATTCTTCTTTTCTCTGGTTATCAGAAAAATGTAGTTCAGTCAGTCATCAAGTACTTGCTAAGTGTTTGCTGTGTGCTGAACTCTGTGCTAAATGCCAGGAATAAAAAGAAAGGCAAAACCCCCCAACCCTGATTCCTTTCCTCAAGGATCTCTTGTTCTACTGGAAAAAACAACACAAGCATTATTCCATGCATGCAAGATAGAGATGCTAGAAAGCCAGTCTTGGAGAGAAGGTGGTATCTGGGAGATCGGAGAAGACTCACAGGAGGGGGAACTTGAGAGGAGCAGGTACCTTTCCTGCCGTGGCCCAGCTGCCAAACTGGTCTGCCCACAGTCTCCTCCTGGCACCTCTCTTGGCTTTTTGACCCCTAAGATCTCATATAAAATCCTCTGGTACCCAAGCTTTTTGGAACTTGGCCCCTTCCTTCTATTATAGTCTTTTTATGTCTTGCTCATCTTCATCGTCTTTGGATCAATGAGCTCCCTGTTGTCCCTCACACAAAATACCCCTGACACTCCAAACTTGGTTCTTTTCACCAGCTGCCTTCTTTATACGGACCTCTCTCCCTCTTCATTTTCACATCTGGCTTCCCATCTTCCTTCAAATTTCCATGAAATTCCTTTTCCCATCATCCTTAACTTGAGATCCTTTTATCACACATGTGTCTTGGATGTTCCCAGTTGTCTGTATCTTGTCCCCAGGACAGACTGTGAACTCTCCTGGAGTAGGAATCGGTTTTTTTTGTTTGTTTGTTTGTTTGTTTGTTTTTTTCAGTTTGGCTTTTCTTTGTATTTCTAGCACTTAGTATAGTTCTTGATGGGTACTAGGAGGTTAGTGAATGCTTGTGGTGCCCTCAACAATAAGAGGGAAGCTAGGAAAAGGGAAGCTATTTGGGATGGGCTGAATTTGGGTCACATCAGAGACACCTGGCTGGAAACATCCAAAAGCTAATTGGTGATGTGGATCTGGGGCTCAGAGAGAGACTAGGTAGATATTGATAGATGTGGATATAGATACATGTTTATAGATAAAGAGATAAATATCTCTGGAAATCATCTGTATAGGGATGATAATTAAGTCCATGGGAGTTGATGAGCTCAACATGTGAAACAGAAGACAGGAAGAAGAGGGGAAGATCTAGGACCAAACCCTGGGGGACACCTAAATTAGAGGGAGGAAGCTTCCAAAGGAGACGGAGAGGGAGAGGTCGGAGAGGTAGGAGGAGGACCAGGAGAGAAATGTCCTGAAAACCTGGAAAGAAGGGAGTGTTCAGGAGGAGGGAGTGACCAACAATGTCCAGGGATGCAAGGAGGGGGAGGATTGAGTTCACTGGGGACCGGAATAAGTGTGGTTTTGTTCTTTTGTCCCCACAGTCTAGCATCCTTGCTTACTTGCTTCTTAATGAATAGTTGTTCAATTGAGTCCTCAGATTCTGATGAGGATGACTTCTCCCTCTTCTGCTCTGGGGCAGCTAAGGGACACCATAGGGCTGGAGCTGGAGTGCGGAGGACTCATCCTCACAAGTTCAAATCCATCCTCCGACATTGACTAGCCGTGTGATTGGACAAATCACTTCACCCTGTCTCAGTTTCCTCATCTGTAAAATGAGCTGGAGGAGAAAATGGCCAAGCGCTCCAGTATCTCAGTCAGGAAAACCAAAAGGAGGTCACGGAGAGTTGGATGAGACTGAAAAACAAATGAACAACAACAAAACCCTCCCAACCCTGGCCGGAAGATTGTGCTGCTGGTGGCTGAGCTAGCTCTGAAGGCTGGGTCAGCATGCTTGAGGAGGATGAAAGGCCCTGTTTCCTACAAGGAAGTGTCTAACTGTTTAACTGCTCTCACTGCAGCGGCTCCAGAGTTTGGGGGCTTTGGTTTCTGTGGTTGTGGGCAGAACCAGAACTACGAATTTTCCTGTCTGGGACAAGTACCACAAACCACACCTCTCCTGAGCTACAGGAAAGAGTTTTTCAGCTGGGTGGGGCAGGATACTGCCTCATGATTTGGATTTCGAGATATGGCTGGAGTGATGTGAAACTGCCATTGGAGAGGGGAGGAGCTCATCACCCCGCCATCTGGTTGCTTCCTATTTTAGCAAATATTTTTTGCTAACTAGATGTTAAGTTTTGTTATTTCTAGCTGATGAAGCACAATTAATGCTGTAAGCTAAAATTCAGTGCTCTGGGGGAAAGGACTAGTTGCCCCACCTTGGTTAGAACTCCAGCTCTGGAGCGTCATTTGGGTAAGAAAAACAGTGAGTAATTCATCACATCATTTCTTTTCATCTGGTTTTCAGAAGGATAATCCCACATTGAAGTCAATCAGTGAAGGAAGGAGAGGGAACTCACGGATCAGGGCTTCTCAGGGACATATATGTGTAGATTTCTCTTTCGGAATCTCTGGGTCTCACCACTCTCTGTCAAGCGCCTGTTCATAAGTACACTTTTCTAGTGAAAAAACCCCAGGAAGCTGGACCCAGTGATTAAAGGAGACAGAAAAGGGGAGTGTTTTTTACATATTTTTATACAAATAGATCCTTTTATTTATTATTATTTATTTATTTTTTGTTCTCTTTGAAATACAGACCTGCTGGTGGTATTGCCAAGTTAAAAGGTAAATATAGTTTTGTAGTCTTTGGGACATAATTCCAAATTGCTCTCCAGAATGGTTGGATAAATTCACACCTCCCTCCCCATTTTTCCATATCTCTTTCAACATATGTCATTTTCCTTTTTTGTCATATTAATTGATCTAATAGATATCAGGTGATTCCTCAGAGTGATTTGGATTTCTCTAAGCAATAGTGATTTAGAACATTTTTAATATGATTATAGATAACTTTGATTTCTTCTGAAAACTTCCTGTTTATATACTTTGACCATTTATCAATTGGAAAATAACTCATAAATTTTACTCAGTTCCATACATATTTGAGAAATGAGTCCATTATTAGAGAAACTTGTTATAAACTCCCTCCCCCACCCCTTTTCTGCTTTTGTTATTATCTTAGCTTCATTGGTTTTATTTGTGCAAAACTTTTTAAAATATAATATAATCAGAATTATCTATTTTACTTCTCATAATGTTCTTTGTATCTTATTGGGTCATAAATTATTCTCTTGTCTATAATCTGATAAACTATTCCATGCTCCCCTGATTTGTTTATATCATCATTTATGTCTGAATCATATACCCATTTTGACCTTATCCTGGTACATAGTGTGAATGTTGGCCTATATCTAGTTTCTGCCAAAGTGCTTTCCAATTTCCCCAGCAATTTTTGTCAAGTAGTGCTTTCATGAGTCAAAATCTTGGATGTTTGATTTTATCGAATACTAGGTAATTATGCTAATTTACTATAATGTATCGGTGCCTAATCTATTTCCCTTATCTACTATTTTTTTTTTTTTTGTAGCTAGTACCAGATTGTTTTAATAATTACTGCTTTGTAATATAGTTTGAAATCTGGTATGGTTAGACAACCTTCCTTCACATTTTTTTTTTCATTGATTCCCTTAATATTCTTAATCTTTTGTTCTTCCAATTGAATTTTGTTATTCTTTTTCTAGCTCAATAAAATAATTCTTTGGTAGTTTGATTGGCATGACACTGAATAAGTAAATTAATTTAGTAATTTAATAAGTAAATTTATTGTATTGATTTAGTTTATTCATGAGAAATTATTATCTTTCTAATCATTTGTATCTGACTTCATTTGTGTGAAAAATATTTTGTAATTATGTTCAGGTAGCCTCCCAAGTAGTTTATATTGTATGTAGTTATTTAAATTTCTCTTTCTATCTCTTCCTGCTGAGTTTTATTGATACTATATGGATGTGCTGATGATTTATGAGGGTTTATTTTGTAGTCTGTAACTTTGATAAAATTGTTAATAATTTCAACTAGTTTTTAGTTGATTCTCTAATATTCTCCAAGGATACATCATATCATTTGCAAAGAGTAATAGTTTTATTTCCTCATTTTCTATTCTAGTCACTTCAATTGCTTTCTCTGGAGTGAGTACCGTATCTACATTTCTAGTACAATATTGAATAATAGTGCTGATAGTTGGCATCCTTGCGTCATTCCTGATTTTATTAGGAAGGCAGTTCTTCCTTATCTCTATTACAGATAATGTTTCCTGATAAATTTAAGTAGATACTAATTGTTTTGAGGAAAGTTTCATTTCTTTCTTTCTACTTTTTTTTAATAGGAATGAGTGTTGTATTTTATCAAAAGCTTTTTCTGCATCTATTGAGATAATTATATGATTTTTAAAATTTATATGATCAATCATGCTGATAGTTTTCTCAATATTGAACCAGTGATGGATTCCTGATATAAATCCCAGCTGGTCATAATAGATGATCTTTATAATACATTGTATTAATCTCTTTGCTAGCATTTTATTTAAATTTTTTTGCATCAATCTTCCTTATGAATCTTAGCTTATAATTTTCTTTCTCTGTTTTGCTTTTCTTGGTTTGGGTATCAAAAATCATATTTGTGTCATAAATGAAATTTGGTAGAATTCCTTCTTTGCCTATTTTTTTCCAATAGTCTTTTTTTTTTTTTTTTGATTGGAATTAGTTGTTCTTTAAATACTTGGTAGAATTCATTTATGAATCCATCTAGCCCTGAAGATTTTTTTCTTAGGGAACTCATTTATGGCTTGTTCAATTTATTTTTCTAAGATGAAGTTATTTAAGTATTCTATTTCCTTTTCTGTTAATCTGGGCAATTTACAGGCGACCTCCTTCTACAGAGGCTAAGGTCTATTAGGGGGAAGAAAAAGGTTTGGAATGTTCTGGTTTCCAGAAACTAGACTAAAAGCATTGACCTTTAGAAAAAAGCATCTTTTAGGGGCTGTATGAAAGTATAAATGCTTCAATTTCTTAGTTAATGACAGTGTGAAGCTAAAGGATTTTAACTGGGTGTTAACAAGATGAGCTACTCAAGAGCTTGAAGGCTGATGATAATGGACACCTGCAGCTCATCTTTAGGTCCACTTCTGCCTGAAGTGGGGGGGGGGGACCATAGCTTTAGTTACTCTCCCCCCAAATCTATGTCAATGGGAAATGGGAAATGAAGTCAGAAATATAGAAAAAACTTTTTCCTTTCCTTTGTAGAAGGATATATTATGCAGAAGAGAATATATTAAAGAAAGAGATAAATGGACAGAAAGACAGACAGACAGAAACAGAGAGAGACAGGAACAAAGAAAGACAGTTCCAGACATAATGGGAAAAAACCCAGAGACAATGAGAGATTGACAAAGAGAAGGTGCTTGTTTCTTCCCTGATCCAATCCATTCTGCCTGCTTATGTTAAATTAATGTTCCCCAAACACTGTTTTATTGACCAATATCCCTGCATCAAAACCTTCAGTCTTTCCAATGTTTATACAATGAATGTCAAACTTCTTAGACATGCATTCAAAGCCTTTACAAACTACTGCTAAACACCATTCCCTAAGTGTTATATTATCCAAACCCTTCACTCCAGGTAGAAGGATCTACTCACTATGACCCTAAAGAGGTTCTTTGATTGTTTGTTTGTTTTTGTTTTTTATAGGTCCATTGCTTTTATTTTTTAATAAGAGTTTTATTTTTCCAAATACATGCAAAGGTAGTTTTCAACATTCACCTTTGCAAAATTTTGTATTCCAATTTTTTTCTCCCTCCCTAGACAGCATGCAAACCACTATAGGTTAAACATGTGCATTTCTTCTAAACATATTTCCATATTCATTATATAGAAAAAATTTAATTAAAAGAAAAAACCATGAGAAAGAGAAAAAAAACAATCAAACAACTCTACCACCAAAAAAAGATGAAAATACCACGTTCAGTCTCTTTCCATCACAAGATCATTTGAACTAGTCTGAATCACCTCATTTGAAAAGTGTTATCTTGTTGTTGCCGTGTACAATGATCTCCTGGTCCTGCTCACTCAGCATCAGTTCCTGTAAGTCTCTCCAGGCCTCTCTGAAATCATCCTGCTGGTCATTTCTTACAGAACAATAATATTCCATAATATCCCATAACTTACCCAACTATTCTCCCATTGATGGGCATCCACTCAGTTTCCAGTTTCTGGCCACTACAAAAAGGGCTGCCACAATCATTTTTGCACATGTGGGTCCCTGACCCTCCTTTAGGATCTCTTTGGGATACAGGCCCAGTAGAGACACTGCTCGATCAAACAGTAAGCACACTTTGGAAGCCTCCTAAAGAAGTTTTTCACTTTCATATCTACGGGTTTTTACTCCAGCAAATTTTTCTGCTGGAATGTTCTTTTATATTCTTTTTGTTCACATAATTCCAACCCCTTCTTCAAGATAGAGCTCCTCGCCCTCTGTCTCTGAGGTCTTCCTTAATTATTCCAGCATGAAGCGATCTTTTCCTCCTTCCAACATCTATTGCATTTAGTGTTATCCCTGGGTTTGTGCAAGATTTGTATAACTACACGGCCTAATTGAAGGCCTAAGGGGCAAAACCCAAGGGGATCCCCTAAGGGGACCCAAAACCCAGGGTCTGAGTTGTTAAATAGCTCAGGTACATATGACAAAGTCAGCAGAGAAGCCATACCTCATCAGGGACAAACTCAGCTGAGTCACCTGTGAGCAGAGAAACTGTTCTTTGGATCCAGCTTCTAGGAGACGCAATGCACTGATTTTCCAGAGAAAGGGGAAAAAAAAAAAAAAGATCCGGTTGTGCTAGAGTCATGGCTTGCATTGATCACCTGTGAGATCGCTACACAATATTATCCTGTTTTCTCTACTCCCAAATCCCAGACTCTGTGTATGTGTTTTTGTGGGAGAGTATGCTCCAGGTTTTGGGGAAAATACTTTGTATTTTGGGAAAATGCTACGGTTTTTGTTATGTTATCTGAGTAAATGATGTCTTTTCTAAGCAATAATTGACTCAATTGGCTGATTGTTAATGGGAAGCACATTGCCTGGAGATCAAATTCAGCCTCAGATACTCAAATAATTCGTTTAATTCCTGTTTGCCTTAGTTTCCTTGGGGATTGACACTGGCATCATCCTGCAGAGCTGTTGTGAGGATCAATTAAAATAATAATTGTCATGTGCTTAAAGGGCCTGGCACTATATAGATTTAGCTATTATTATTAATAATAATATTTGGTGTCACCCATAAGATTACTCTTAGACTCCAAGGCAGCAGTAGCTCTTCTAGGAGTCCAAGTGGCCAGCATGATGGAAGAGAGGACCCAGGATGCTATATTTGGGAATCATTCTTGTCTGGCCGAAGGACATCTCTGCTGCATCTACCTTGTGGTTGTGTCAGTTAGTAATTATTGCTTTTCTGGTATTTACCTCTATCAAGAGGGTTCTTTTTAAACCTTGTGTATTCTGACCTACTCCACTCTCTGGGCCTTTACAGTGACTTGCACATAGTAGGTGCTTCTTTGATATACTTGCGCCCATTGCATCTTCTTGTACTGGATAATAGCTCACTCCTCTGTCCAATCATTAAAAAAGAAGATGTAAATGCTCTCTGTTAGGCTTTTAAAACCTTCCCAACCTGGCTCCAATCTTCCTTTCAAGCACTCATATACATTGCTCCTTCTTTCTGGACTCTGTTATCCAGTCAGACTGTTCATCTCACTGGTCCTACAGCCCTCCATCTCTTGTGTCTCTGCCTTGGTGCTTGCTTTCACCTTGTCTCAAATGGCTCTTTCCTTATCTTCATGCTAGTGGAAAACCTAGTGTCCTCCAAGACCACCTCCGATGCGAAGTCTTTTCTGATCCCTCTCCCTTCTTAAATTACTTTGTATTTATTTTTCTTGTGTTCTGAATATATATGTCACGTAGAAACATGCCATTTCTTCTGAGAGAATGTAGAAAGTGAACTCCTTGAGGGTAGCTATTGTTTTTATATTTCCAGAATTTAGCATCATGCCTGGGACATATTAGTTGCTTGATGAATGTTTGTTGATTGATGGATTGATTACCATGAAGGGCCTTGAATTTATCTATTGTGGGAATCAAAGGAACCAGAGCTACTCAACTTGGAAAAGAGAGGATTTCAGAGGACATCAAAGCTTTCTTGAAGGATTCAAAGGGCTTTCATATGGAAAACAGATTTGACTTGCTTTCTTTGAACCCAGAAGGCAGAATTAGAGTGGAAATTTCAAAAAAGCTTATTTAGGCTTGAGGGAAAGCCAAATTTTCTAATATTTAGAACTATCTAGAAGTGGAATGGGTCATTAAATGTCCTCCAGACAATTTTGATGACTACTTGTTGGGTGTGTTGTAGAGAGCATTCTTACTCCAGCAGAAGTTGAATTTGATGGCCACTGAGTCCTTTCCAATGCTGAAATTCTACATTCTATTTTGTATCAACTTCCCCCACAAGATTATAAACTCCCATAAATAGAAACAAATTCTATTTATTCACCATGGTTTCTTCTTTAGCAATAATTCAATAGACCCATGATATTCTTACTTTGGGGATGCCCTCCAACAGATTACAATCCAATTCACGATATCTTTCTTTACCTTGCCTAAATCTTTATAGAGGGTTTCCCTTCGTAGCATGGCCATCCACATTTAGAAGCAGAGGCTCCAGGTTCCACTTCTGGCTGGCTCACACTTGTAACTTTGGATACAACTCATTTCATTTTTCTGGACCTCAGTTTCCTCAACTTTAAAAAGCTGATGAGACCCTCCCCTTCCAACTCTAAATCTGGATCTGTTGAGGCTTTTGGGAGAGATAGCAAAAGATGAGGTTTGAGGACTATGGAAAGTAAAAGTAGCTATTCCTAACAATTATAATATGCATTATCTTCCTCTAGAAATTTTATAATAGTGAGATTGAGAGCCAAAATCAATAAGAAGCAATTTTATATATCACTTTCAGGTTTGTAAAGTGTACATGATGCAATTTTTATTATTGTAAGGCTAACTTACTTGGTACTATTATTATTGGATAGGCTAGGTGGTTGAGAGAATACAGTTCTAGGGCTGAAGACTTGAGTTCAAATCCAGCCTTTTAGTAGCTGAATGATTCTGGCAAATCTCTTAATCTCTGTCTGCCTTAGTCTTCCCATATGCAAAATAGACATAAGAAGAGCACCTACCTCACAAAGTTGTTGTGAGGATCAAATGAGATCACATTTTCTTTATAAAATACCTAGCACTTAGTAGGTGCTTAATAAATGCTCTTTAGGCACAGTCAAGATGGCAGAGAGGAGGAAGCTTTGCAGCCAAGCTCTCCCAACATCTTCTTCCAAACAATTTTAAAATAATGCCTCAGATTAAATTTTGCAATGCCATGGTGAGACATTTTTTCATCCCAAGATAATTTAGGAGATTAGCAGGAGAGGTCTGTGACAGTGGCCTGGAGTACATGTGGTAGCAACACCAGTATGGACTTTGAAGATAGAAGCAGCTTTGGGAGCTCTTGATCAAGAGATGGTAAATTAATAGGACAACTAGTCACAAATAGATTACAGAGGACCCCTGTGCCAGTCTTGGGTAGAGGATAAAATATATTTCACAATATTATTATTTATATGCATTTCTATTTTGTAGTGCTAGGGTGGAGAGGAGTGCTAGTGGTCACAAGGGAACAGAGTTCCTGATGAGCAATAATATCTGCAGTTGCAAGGGATCAGAGCCCTTCCTAGGTAAGGATCAGGGCACAGACCACTACACCAGTTGTGTAACCACAACTGTCCCTGTGTCAAATCACCTTGAAACACCAAAGTCTTCCAAATTCCTAAAGCTAACTCTGAAAACAATGGTATGGAAAAGCCTGAAGCTTGGGACAGAGCTTCACCCACCTCAGAGTGAGCAGAATCTGACTTTAACATAAATTTCAAAATTAAAAAAATAGGCTGGAAAATAAGCAAACAACCAAAAAAAAAGAACCAAAACATTAAAAACTACTGAAGTGAGAGGAAAGATCAAGATATAAGAAAACAATTATGTGAAAAACAACTACAAAGTATCAAAGAAAAATGCAAATTGGATACAAACCCAATAAGAATTTTTGTAAGAACTAAAGAAAGAGGGAAAAAAAATTAAAGATCCAATAAAAGTGATAGAGGAAAATTGGGGAATGAAATGAGAACAATGTAAGAAAATTATAAAAAGAAAATTAACAGCTTGATAAAAGTGGCACCTTAATATACCAAAGAAAATAATATTTTAAAACCCAGAATTGGCCAAATGGTTGAAGAGTTACAAAACTTCATTGATGAAAATAACTCAAAAAGCAGAGTTAGCAAAATGGAAAAAGAGATATGAAAACTTAATGAAAAAAAAACTCTTTAAAAATTGTAATCGGGCAAATGGAAGCTAGTGACCTCAAGACATCAAGAAACTAATAAAACAAAGTCAAAAGAATGAAAAATAAAAGAAAATGTGATAAATACTTATCTTGTGGAGAGATAATTAAAGCATTATTAGGCTGCCTGAAAGCCATGATAAAAAGAAGCTTAGTCATCATATTTCAATAAATTATAAAGGAAAACTTTCTCTGATATGTGAATTCAAAGGGTAAAACATACATTGAAAGAAATCTCTATATGGAAACTTCCAAGAATATTATACCCAAATTCCAGAGCTCCCAATTCAAAGAAAAAATGTAACCAGAACTAAACCATTCAAATACCATGGAGCCATAGTCAGGCTCATTCAAAATTTAGCAATTACCACATTAGATGAATGGAGAGCTTGGAATATGATGTTCCAGAAGGCAAAGAGACCAGGGTTATAGTTAAGAATGACCTGCCCAACAAAACTGGGTATAATCCTTTGGGGGGAAATGGATATTTTTTTAAAAAATAGAGGGCTTTCAAGCATACTTAGTGAAAAGAATAGAAATGAGTGGAAAACTTGTCTTTTAAATATAAAATGAAAGACAAGCACAAAAAAGTAAATATGAAAGAGAAATCACTAGGGATTCAATAAAGTACAGGAACTGTTTACATTCCTATATGGGAAAATGATACATGTAACTCTTAAGAATTTTCTCATTATTAGGACAGTTCCACAAAGAAACAAGTCCACAAAGAAAGAGGGCACACATGTATATCAATCATGTTGGGATGATCTTCCAAAAAACCACCTAAAAAACCACTGAGAAAGAAAGGGTGAAAGAAAGGGATGTCCTGGGAGGAGGAGGAAGGGAGAGAAAGAATGAGGAAAATTATCTCACGTAAAAGAGAAACAAAGGGGCTTTTATAATGGAATGGAAAATGTGGACTAATGCTTGAACTTCTGTTTCATCTGAATTGGTTCAAAGAGAGAAGATATGTACATATAATTAATAGGTAATAGAAATCTATCTTCCCAATAGGGAAGCAGGAGGGGAAGGGAATAAGAGAAAAGAGAGGTGATAAGAAGGAGGGCAGATTAAAGGAAGCAGCAGTAAAAAATAAAATACTTTTTGGGAGGGACAGAGTCAAAAAGTGAGAGAATAAATAGAAGAAAATGGAATGGATTGGGGCAGGTAGGTGGCACAGTGGATAGAGCACCAGTCCTGAAGTCAGGAGGACCTGAGTACAAATATCGCCTCAGACACTTAACCCCAATTGTCTCATTAAAAAAAAAAAAAAAAAAAAAGGAATGGATTATACAATTAGTAATCATTAACTGTGATGTGAATGGGATGAACTCATCTATAAAATGGAAGCAGATAGTAGAATGGATTAGAAACCAGAATCCAACAGTATGTTGTTTATAAGAGGCATACTTGAAATGGAAAAGACATGTACATAGGGTTAAAACAAGAGGCTGGAGCAGACTTTACTATGCTTCAACTGAAGTAAGAAAGGCAGGAACAGTAATCATAATTTCAGATCAAGCAAAAGCAAAAATAGATCTACTTAAAGAAAAGTACATTTTGCTAAAAGGTACCACAGACAATAAAGTAACATCAATACTAAACATGTAAACACCAAATGGCATCACATCCAAATTCTTACAGGAAATTTTAAATGTTATAGGAAAAATAGAAGTAAAACTATACTAGTAGAGGACCTCAATTTTCCACTTTCAGAATTAGATGCATCTAATCATAAAACAAATAAGAAGTTAAAGAGAGGAATAAGATTTTAGAAAAGTTAGATTTAATAGATCTGTGGAAAAAAATTTAATGGGAATAGAGAAGAGTATATTTTTTTCTCAGCTGTACATGGTATCATAAAAAAAAATCTAGCATTTATCAGGGCATAAAAACCTCATGAACAAATGCAGAAAAATTAAATATTAATTTTTGACCATAATTTAATAAAATTACATTTAATAAAGGGATATAGAAGCATTGATTAAAAATCAATTGTAAACTATATGATCTAATACTTAAGAATGAGTCAATGAACACATCAAAGAAACAATATTTCATTAAAGGTAATAATGAAACAACATTATGAAATTTTTGGGAGCAGTCAAAGCAGTCGAGGAAAGTACATATGTGTATACATCAATAAAAGAAAGAATAGATCAATGAATTGGGTGTACAACTAAGAAAACTAGAAAAAGAACAAATTAAAAATCATCAATTAAATACCAAAGTAGAAATTCTGATTATTAAAGGAGAGACCAATAAAATTGAGAGTAAAAAAATCCATTAAAATAATCATTAAAACTAGGAGCTAGTTTTCTGAAGGAGAGACAATAAAGTAGCTATAAAGCATTGGTTAATTTGATTTAAAAGGAAAATCAGATTGCCAGTGTCAAAAATGAAAAGGGAAATGTACCACAAATGAAGATAAAATTAAAGCCATAAAACTGTGCATACTTTGACCCAGTAATTCCATTATTAGGTCTATATCTCAATGAGATCAAGGAAAAAGGAAAAGGACTTATATGTATAAAAATATTTATAACTTTTTTGTTTGTGGGGAAAAAGAATTGGAAACCGATGGATTGTCTATCACCTGGGGAATGGCTGAAGAAGTTAAGGTATATGAAAGTGGTGAAATACTATTGTACTATAACAAATCATGAGCAGGATGGTTTCAGAAAAATGTGTGAAAGCTTATATAAACTTATGTAAAGTGGGCAGAACCAGGAGAACACTCTAGACAATAAGTACAATATTGTAACAATGATCAATTGTGAAAGAGTTGGCTACTCGGATTGAGATAATGATCCAAGATAATTTTACAGGACTCATGATGAAAAATATTCTCCACCTTCAGAGTGAGAACTGATGGCATCTGAATGCAGACTGAAGTTTGATTATTTTCACTTTATTTTCCATGTCTTTTTTCTTGTGCCATGACGAATATGCAAATATGTTTTATATGATCTCACACATATAACTGATTTCATATCGTTTACCTTCTCAGTGGGTTGGGAAGAGACTGGAAGGAAAGAATTTAGAATTCAAAATTTTGAAAAAAGAAATGCTAAAAATAAATTAATTAATGAAAAATTAATAAGTGCTTATTTCCTTTCTTCTTTTTAGTATACAAATGTCACTTTTCTCTCTGTTCTGTTTCCTTATCTGTACAATGAGGAGGTTGAACTTCACAATCTCTAAAGTACTTGGGAGCTTGAAATGTTTGTGTAATATGATGGAGATCTTAATCTAGTTGAGATCTTCATCACTTCTCACCTGAACCATGACAATAGCCTTCTAATGGGTCTTCCTGCCTCACCTCCTTCACACCACAATTCATTCTTCACTCAGTTCCTAAAGTATGTTAGATCATATCACTCCCCTCCCCCACAAACCCCAGCGGCCACTCTCTTGCCTCCAAGATTAAACATAACTTCCTCTTTGGGACACAATCTGCCCCTCTTCTGCATTTCCATCCTTCCCCATTCTTCTCTTCTGGATTCACGCTAACATCCTCCTTTACCAGTTTTCTTGTGCTTCCTTCCAGAAGACATCCCATGGGTTTGCCCTGGCTGTTCTCATGCTCAGGAAGCTCTCCCACCCAGCCTCTGGCTTTGAAAATGCCTGGTTTCTGTTAAGATTCAGAACAGTAACCATCACAACCATAATAACTAGTCTTTATGTAGCACTTTACAAAACACTTTATTTTATTATATCATTTGGTTCTCATAACAAACCTGTGAGGTAGGTGCTTTTATTACCATTTTGTACTTATGGAAACTGAATCCCGGGGAGATTAAGTTCTTTCCCCAGGGTCCCGGAACCTAAAGCAGGATCCGCGCTCACGGCCTCCTGACTCCATGTCTAGCCCTCTATTCAGAGTGTCGTCTTGCTGCTTCTTACCAACATCCTCCCAAGTCCTTGTTCTGTCCTTCTCCTCTTCCTCCTTCTCTTGAAACTGCTCCCTTTCCCTGGTCTTGTTGCCTTTGGACATGAGACCATTCTCAGCTTCCTCTGTCTTATAAGAGCTGTTGGGACCAAGATTTCTGGTGGAGAAGGACAGCTGGCTCCCAGCCTGGAGCGTGTACCAGGACTGCCGAGGGTCCCTGAGCCGCATTTCACCTGTACCTTTTTTTTTTTTTTTTTTTTTTGAGGCTGGGGTTAAGTGACATGCCCAGGGTCACACAGCCAGGAAGTGTTAAGTGTCTGAGATCAAATTTGAACTCAGGTCCTCCTGACTTCAGGGCTGGTGCTCTCTCCACTGCGCCTCCACTGCGCCCCCTAGCTGCCCCTCCCCTGTACCTTTGCCCCTGGCCTCCTGCTCTTTCTGTGATGAGATTTCTGCCCTGGAATGTGACTCTGAGACCAAACCCCCTCCATCAGAGAGGCCTCAGTTTACATCTTTCCCACAGGAAAACCAGTCGTGAGACTCGCAGATCCTGCCTCCCTGGCTTCAGGGGCGCAGACTAAAACCTTCATTGGCTTACCTCGGGCTTCACGATGGGGAATTTTCCTGCACGCATGGGCCACATTTTTGTTTAGGGATTTTAGAGTCAGAGGGGGTGATTTTTGGTCCTGCTCCCGGAGCCTACTGCTCCCCTGACCCACAATCATAGAAGACAGATTGGGCCAGAAGTGACTTTGGAGGTATTGAGTCTAATCCATCATTGAACCCACGAGGGTGAGTGCAGTTGTCGGGACTCACACTCCCCCAGATCACTTAAATCCTGTGAGACAGGGGCACCTTTGAGGCATCTCGTAGCTCTGTATCTTCTGCTCCTCTTACTAAAACCACGTGTCCATCTGGCCCAACACCCCAGTCCGCTTGTGTTGTGCCGTGTGCGGGGGAGCCCGGTTATCACGGCTTCCAGGGCCACTAGAGAGTGCGCTGATGATGCTGAAGAGATGCCCTTCCCGGCCCCTGTGAGGCTCGCCCGCCGGCCTGCAAATGCTTGCCCTTCCTCCAGTCATGGCCATTCTAATTGGATTCAAGAGGTTCTCCTGGGAGAGATCCCCTTCTTTGGAGATTAGGGTTATCCAAAATGTCAGCCTCGGGCTCAGGCCTCTGTGGCTCTGTTCATCACACAGAGAAAATATTTGAAGAAAGAAAACACTGAATCGTTGAAGAAACATTTCTTAAATCCTTACTATATGACGGTACAAGTCTGACAGAGACCGTGGGACGGCATGCCGGCCTTCAAACTAGGCGGGGATGCAAATACAGAAGTGAAACCGCTGGCTCTTCCGGAAGCCATTTTCTAACGGGGCGAACAGCACACACGCTTGCCAGTATTTAGAGCCTGTATTCAAACGGACTGGCTCTCCGAAAACATCCGTGCTCCCGCGTGCCGGTTCCCGCCAACTCTGGCTCCACCCCCCGCTTCCTGCTTATCCCTCCCAGCTCCCACTTATCCAATAGTAAGAGCTTCAGGAGTGGCCCAAACTTGTAGAAATTCCAAAGTTTCCTAAGCTCTAGAGAGTCACTTCTCATCCCGGGCTGCGGTTCCCTCAGGTGTTCTCTTCCTAGCCGATCTTTGATCCCGGAAGTGAGACTGTCTCCAGAGAGGTTGCTGAGCGCCTCCATTTCCAGGCTGATTTATCACACGTGGCGTGCGAAGGGCGCCTATCAGCTGTGGGCCCGAGTCCTCCCCTCCGTGCGGACATCTTGTCCAAGGGGGGGTTGGTGCGACCTCAGACGCATCACGGGGCCTCGTGAAGGGGCGGCCTTGGACAAGTCTGGAGAGAGAGTGAAAGGCAGTCAGAGGGCCGGGAGCCTCCCTACTGCATGACGACTGCCGCCCTCCTGGAACTTCTGGATCTTCTTCCAGGCCGAGCTGCCCATCCGAGCATCCCCCAGGCTTGGACCCTCTGTCACCCTGCCTGGGGGGGTCTCCTCAGCTCCCACAGTTCACTGACCACGTGATGACCTCGGCTCTGTCCTTCCGCCCTCACTCTCTCCTCCTTGTGAGTGGGGGGACTTCCCACGCCTCATTTGTTAGATTTGTTAGCCTTGTCCTCGCCATGCCGGGAGCTGATGCCGGGAGCCGATGCCGGGAGCTGCCCTGATTTACTGAGGAACCTTCTGGAATTCTTCTTCAGGAAAAGTACAGCCTCACCTCTGGGAGTCTCACCTCACAACTCGGCTCTCGGAGGTCACCAATGGAGGCCTGGAAGGCGTTAAGACTCATGATCTCACCTCGACCCCGCCCTCTTTTCTTCAGAACTTTCCTTTTAACATCCTCCATCACCCAGGGCCCACCTGGTGTCATCCTTGACCTCTCCCTCTGTACCGCACAACCTGTGGCAGACCCTGCTCTGTTTCCCCTCCCCCCCCTGACGTTGCCAGCGCCGAGGTCCGGCCTCCTCCCCTCGGTCCGGCCACTGCCCCTCTGTCCGCTCCTTTCCCGGCGCCACGCGCCGCTGCCAAAAGCTCTCAGGAGCTGTAACATGAATTTCTTTCTAGAAGTACTGTGGAGAGCCCGAGTCCGTAATAACTTGACACTTAGGTGGCCCTCAAGGCTCCTCCACAACAGCCCCTTTCACAGATGGGATCACTGAGGCACGAAGAAGTTTTCCCGGAGCTGGCCTGGGGGGGGACTTCCACCCGCTCTTTCTCCCGATCCTCAAGCCCCGCCCCTTTGACCCCACCCCCAGCCGTGGGAACTGGGGTTCCTGTCAATTTCCAGACTTTATTTCCTTTGGGAATTTTATACTGGTGAGATGGAGAGCCTGAATTGGGTCCTTAAAAAGGGCAGTGCCAGGGATTAAGTCTCCCGATCAAGGGATTAGAAGACTCATTTGTTTCCTAGGGGATTAAGGTGAATTTGAGCTCGCAAAGCCGCTCTCCTCCACGCAGGGGGCCCAGCTCAGGACTAAGAGAACTTCTTCCACTCCACCCCGCCCCATCAGATCCAGGTGTCAATCACTTCCTCGCTCTCTGGTATGGCCCCGCCCCCAAGGGAGGCCCCGCCCCGCCCCCAGCTCGCGCTCTATTCCAGCGCCTCCCGCCTCTCCTCTAGACTCCGCCCTCAAGCCAAACAATGGGGCGTTCCTATAGGCCTAGAAGTTGTTCTGGTCCCGCCCCCTAGAAGGCGATAGGTCCCGGCTCCGTGAAGCGGCGGTGGTTGGCTGCCCGGCGACGGGTTCCCGGTCGTGCCTGTCAGAGCGGCTGGCGGCCGTGGCGGCTCCTCGGCCGGCTTGTCTGTCAGTCAGCGGAGCGGGGACGATGGCTTGCGGGGAGCCCTGGTAGCGGGCGGGCTGGGGGAGCCGCCGGAGGAGGAGGAGGAGGAGGAGGAAGAGGAGGAAGAGGAGAAGGAGGAGGAAGAGTCGGGGAGGAGGACGGGCCGGAGCCGCTGCGAGGGAGAACCCCCGGGCTCGGGGCACTGCTCTGGTGAGGGGGGCGCGCGGGGCCGAGGCCCCAGGGCCCAGCCGTGACTAACGGCTGCCGGGACGGGCGGGGCCGGGGCTAGGGGGCGGAGCTCGGAGGGGCGGGGCCAGGGCTCGGGGGCGGGGCCAGGCCCGGCGCGTGTCTGGACTGGGTACGAGGCCGAGCCAGGGAGTGAGCGCCCCCTCTGTCCGGACCGAGGCTGGGTCAGCCTGCCCAATCCTCCCTGGACCCCAACCCCATCTCTCCTCCTCCTCCTGACCCTGCCCGACTTAGCCTCCCGGCCCTCCCTTAGCTTTACCTTTGACCTTGCTTGGCCCCTTTGACCTTCTTTGGCCCCACCCCTGACCCCTGCCTTCGTTGACCCCTTCCTTGATCCCATAACCCCCTTGGCCTCCTTTGGCTCCACTTGTCTTCCCCAGATCCCTGCCTAAACCCCAGCCTTGTTGGACTCCTTTCCCTTGACCTTCTTTGACTTCTTTGACCTCCCCACCTAGCTTGACGCCTTCTCTTGACCTTTCTTGACCCCGTGCTCCCTTGACCTCCTTTGGCCCACATCTGATCCCTGCCTTGACTCCATAATTCCCTTGACCTCACTTGTCTTCCCCAGACCCCTGCCTAAACTTCAGCCTTGTTGGATCCCTTTCCTTTGACCTATCTTGACCCCTTTGACCCCCAACTTGACCTTTTCCCTTGACCTTCACTTGACCCTTCCCTTGACTTTCCTTGACCCCATGCTCCCTTGACCTCCTTTGACTCCACTTGTCTTCCCCAGACTCCTGCCTAAACTCCAGCTTTGTTGGACCTCTTTCCTTTGACCTCCGTTGACCTCTTCACCCACCCTTGCCTAGCTTGACCCCTTCCCTTGACCTTTCTTGACCCTATGCTTCTCTTGACCTCCTTTGGCCCCGCCCTTGTTTTCCTTGACCTCTTCCCCATGACCTCCCTATCATCCCCCATGCTTCCTCCTCAGCCTCCACATTGAGACCCCCTGGTCAGAAAAAAGCCTTCATGCGACCCTTGCCCTTCGTTGAGTGGCCTTTTTCTCCTGAGCCGATGACTTGGGGTCAGGGGCTCCCCCAATGTGACGCAGCGGGCCAGGGGAGGCTGTGACCTCCAGGGGCTGCAGCTGCTGGTCCTTCTGCCGGCTAGGCCCTAGAGAGGCCCACAGAGGGCCATGCTGTGCCAGGGCCGCTGGGCCTGGGTTTTCCCAAGGACCGGGCGACTGTCCTCCCCCAGAATCACAGGCTGTGCTCCCGGGGGCCTTCGGGCCCTCGTTTTACTGAAGAGACACGTGGAGGGACAAGAAGGCAGTAAGTGGCCCCAAGGAGCCCTTGGATCCCTCTGGCTGCAGACTTTGTTCCCAGCCTGCGTTTTCATAGGAATCCTCAGACTGGGACTATTTTCAGTTCTCTTCAGTACTATTTTTGTGGGAGAGCTTAAGGGGCTGCCAGTGTTTTAGAATCGCATCTGAGTCCGTTGACGGCTATGCCTGGTGTCTTCTACTCGGAGAAAGGAGAGCGATGTGGCCTGGGCCCTGGGCCTTTGGGACCCCTCCCCCAGGGGAGGGAGGGCCCCGGGGCCTCAAGAAACTCTGGGCCAAACTTGGTTGACTTAGTGCTAAATTGTAGTGCGGAAAGTTCCAGGAAAAGTTTGGTGATGCAGTCATTGGTTATGAATGAAGAGGTTTGGAATCTTGGTCTGAGTAAAGAGACGAAGGTGGAGCTGACTCCGAGGGAGGAGACTTGTCCCCCCGTTCATGGGCTTCACTATGTCTCCGTATTCCTGGGAGATGCCCCCGTCCTTAGAACCAGAAGCTCGGCGCGAGTTTTGCCAGAGTTTAACAGCACCCCCTTCTCCCAAAGAAACTGCTCACTAGCCTTATAGTTTATGACAAGTAGCCAAAATCCAGGAGCTCTTAAGTTTAAGGGAAAGGAGGAAGCAGAGGAGAAAACTGGTGTTGGAGTTTTGGTAGATTAAGAGATTTTCGGAAGTCAGTTTGTTAAACTCCTAATTAACAAGCTCTTAAGAAAAAACCCACTGGGGCAGGAGGCACTGGCCTATTTATGGAAAAAATCCTATCACAACTGGATTTTTTCTTCATCTCATATTTGTCATTTTTATAGGAAAGGGATTTAAAAAATTCCTCCTTATTAATATCAGGACATTTATGTGGAGAGCCTACCAAGGACGTGCTAACCACTGGGTATGAAATAGGTGCTTCTTCACTCATAATAAAGTAACTTACCTCCAGAGGCCCAAGGAGACTTGCCCTCAAAGAGCTGACAGGGTCATGAGACCTATTAATGACTTCTGATTGTGATTTATCTATGATTTTATGATTATCATTTATTCATGATGTACTGAATGGGTGTTTTTTATTTGTTTTGTTATTCAGTCTGGGGCATTTTGTTGGAAATCGCTATTTTTGGAAAAGTTTAATTTTAGAAATCTGAGTTTTAGCATAGTTCATGACCACTCAATTTTACTGAGATTTGTATCTCTACTTTAGACTTAGGTTTTATTTAGGCCCCTGAGAGTTTGTGGAAAATATTTCACAAACTATTATGTAAATGTGAGCGAGCTATTATTAATTTAAAAACAATTTAAACTTAGCTTAAACTACCTTTAGTATACAGCATTAAAGTATACTTAATTGTTGTCATTATTTCAAATCTCAACCAGCGGATATCACACTTGCTGTGTTCCAGGCACTGTGTGAAGAGCCAGGGCTACAAAGAAAGGCAAACGCAGTACCTGCCCTCAAGGGCTTACATTCTAGTGCGCCGAAGCCTTTTTGACAATAAGGGAGCTCTGAAGGGGAGAGAATCTTGGCAGGAGAATGCCAGGTTCTGCTTTGAGTTCGGAGGTCCACGGTAGGTGCCCCTCTTTTGGATGTCTGAGAACCTCTGGCCACGTGAGACTGGAGGTCGGGAGAGGTAAGCGCCGGCACAGTTCCACTTACGAACTATAAGACCTTAATCAGTTCCTTAAACGAAGGGCAAGATCATTGATTCCTAGTTGGAAGGGACACTTGTGAAGGAGGGCCTCTCACGGCAGCCATGGGATGGAGGAGTGTCTTCTAGTCCCATTCATTCCTCTTCCATCCGTGTGATCACAGCAAGCCAGTGACTATGGTCAGAAGAGGTTTATGGAAGGACGGTCCTCAGAGGTGATGGCTAGAGGGGCTGGAGGGGCTTCAGTCTGCGACCAGACTGGGGAGATGGCGTGTGGGGGGTTGCTCCACAAGGCCCGGATATGATGGCAAGGGCTAGGATGCAGTTTACCTTGAAGGCCAGGGAAGCCTTTTGGGCTCTGGGGACAAAGATGGAAGCCAGCGTAGGAGGGGTGCTAGGTGGGGGTACAGGGAAGCCAGCTCCTGTTTGCTGAGCCGATCAAAGACTTCAGGAAGGGGCCTTGGCGTTTCCCCTTTGTGATGTCCTGTGGGGCTGGCGGTTGGACTTAGAAGTTCCTTTACCAGATGTGGAGGCCTGCATTCCTTCCTCTGCAATTAAAAGTCTTATTAAGTCGGAGGCTGGGAGTTGTTCAGGGTCCCTCCCACAGCCAGGCCAGCACGCGTCATCGGCCAGACTCGGACACAGCTGGCCCAGCTCTTTATCCACTCATCTGAGGCTGTATCTTTCCTTTAGGCCAGTAAACTTTGGAGAATCAACTTCCAACCTACTAAGATCTTGTAAGACATTATTCAGTCATGTCTGAATCTTTGTGACCTCATTTGGGGTTTTCTCATCAGAGATACTGGATGGTTGGCCGTTTCCTTCTCCAGCTCATTTCACAGATGAGACCTGAGGCGCACAGGGTGAAGGCATTTGGCCACACAGCTGGAAGTCTCTGAGGCTGGGTTTGAAGTTGGGAACAGGAGCCTCCCTGACTCCAGGCCTGGCACTCTATCCATTATGCCCTGTGTTGCCCTCAAAGAAGAGGAGAGTTCATCTAGTAAGCAAGCCATACCTACTCATTTACATCTCCCAGAGGGAAGATGGCGTGCGCTATTTTAAAATTCTGAGACGTAAAGTGTCCTTATAGATACACACAGGAGACCCCCGAGATAGGCGCAGCTTACCTGCTTTACCACCGGAGATCCCCTGTGTGCTGCCAATAAGATAAACAGGGGGTGACAAAGGAAAGCAAAAATCTGGTCCTTATCTTCTGGAGATAAGGGAGGAAACACCATGTAAATGACTGTATTATCAGCCCTCGGGTGTCACTGGAAGGGCGCCTGGCTCCTGGAGGCCCTGTGAGAGGTCTTCTGCACAAAGGGCCCCAGGTGGAGGCTGATCTGGATCATGGGAGCCCCAGCAGCTGATGGAGGAGGGTGACATGATCAGACAGGAGCTCTGAATGCCTCCCCAGGCAGCAGTTGTAGCCGTCACTGTTTTAGGCCCTCAGAAAAGCAGCAGCTTGCAGACGGGGTTTCCTTCCCCATGAGGGTGACTGAAGGACCCATTCCTTGGCAGGCCTTGGCGCTGAGCCCTCAGAGGTCTCTTTTTGGAGCTGGCTTTGGGGAAGGTGACTGGGCGGCTGTCATCTCTCTGCCCAGCTTGAGTGGTGTGTGGCAGAGGAGGGGCCAGGCTTCCCTTGTGTCTTCTCTGGGATCTCACAGGCATTTAACACATCATTGAAGTCATGCTCTAAGAACTAGCAGTCTACGCAGAATATTTATGGTAAGGAGAGCCAGGAGAAACAATCTCGGGGATGTTTACACAATATACTTACAGAACCTTAGATTATTGGATGTTAGAGAGGCACTCAGTCATGTGGGTCTGGTACAGAGAGGCCTCATGGTGTATGGGATGAAAAGAATTAGGAAGGATTTGGGTTCAACTTCTGGCCCTGACACTTACCTCTTGTGTGATCTTGAGCACCTTATTTCCCTGCTCTGGGCTTCAGGTTCTGTAAAGTGAAGTTAGTTGGTGAACTAGTTGATATCTGAGATTATTTCCAGTTCCAAAGACTTTGTGCTAAATATGTGTTTTTATAATTGTTCCCTTTATTGAAGAGTGAGGAATTTGAGGGACACAGGCTAAAAGATTTCTCTTTGTTGAGCCTAGAAAGGCAAGTTCCTATGATTTACCTGGTATGGCAGCTTCTAGGTACATTGAAACCTATGGTGTGAAGAAAGTGGACAATGTATCCAGGGTGGAGAACCTGGAGGCCTGGTCACACAGCTAATGTGTCAGAAGTGGGAAAGGTGCCAAGTCTAGCAATCAACCCATCTCCCAGGCCATGCTGCTTTTCAGTCTCTTTATGGCAGATGTTAAAAGTGGCTTATTTGTTGAAGTTTGTGTTTTATTGGAAAAAAGTATTAATATATTAAGAATTTATTAATGCCGACCATAACAAGACAAATGAGCTTAGATTCTTTTGCTCAAAAGACCTTCTTGAACATTGTCTTGATGATTTCACATTAAATTTTTTGCTATTGCCTAGAAACTGCAAAAATTTGAGATCTAGAAAGGGATTTTTGGACTCAGGCCAAATTATTTGAGGGTCTGCTTCCTGCCCATGTAAATAGATTGGGATTTAATTTTGTAATTGTCACAAAGTTTAATGGAAATACGATATGTATGTATTTATGTGTGTGTATAGATGCATATATACCTGTGTGTTCACATTCTGAACTCTGAAATATTACTGCAGAACTTAGCTTTTACATAGCTTTTTATAAGTGGACACCTGACAAAAATAGATATACATTAGAAATACTGAAATTGGGTGAGCAGTTTGGACTTTCTCTATTGTGTTTTTGTTTTACTAGTCTAACTTTTCCATTTAGATGAGTGGTACTATTTGGAGAGACCCAAAACTCAATGAGTATTTTATTAAGCCTAAATTTTAAGGCACTTAGAGTCTAAGTACTGAGGTACTAAATCAACAATCCATGTATTTTATTTAGCATCTACATACTAGGTGCTTTAGAGGAAATTTACTACTACCACTAACTAGGGACTGTGACATTTTTACATTACCCCCCTGAGGCAAGTGTTATTAATATCTACATTTTGCAGATGAGGAAACAGACTAATGGCTCAGGGTAGTATATTAGTGAGTATCTGAAATAGGATTTGAACTCTGGTCTTCCTGACTCCAAACTATTAATATTCCAATCACTGCATCTTAGAGAAGCTTGTAATACTGATCTGACCTCTCTGCCTTTGAGAAACTCACTGTAGAATCAGAGAAAAGAATGAAAGCATGAAAGTTACTGAAGACTATGTGGAGGAGGAAGGAGGAGGATAGGGGAAGAGGTATTTCAGGTTTTAGCAAGAGTTGTACATTGACCTTTCACTTCTTGTTGCACTGTTTGAATGTCAAGTGTCTTTAAGTGTCTGCTAGATTTATATTATCATTGCCAGCTCAACATTATCTAAAACACAATTACTTATCCTTCCTAAACCACTGGATTCCATATAATTTAGCTTTTTGAAGAAGGCCTTAATTTAGCTGGTTCTAAACTTGATCAAGAAATTAGCTGACTAGAAAACTGGACTCAGAACCATTGCTCTAGCTTCTGGAGAGTCCAGAGGACTTGATCTTATTGGGGTCAATTTTTAAATACAGTTAGATAATGCTGTCAGGTCTTTCTCTGATGGAAAAGGAATTCATTTTCCTAGACTATGTAATTCTTCTGGACAAACACTGGACAGACCAGTTAGGGAGCAGTAAGGGAGGACTGCAGCGAGGACCTGCTTTTTAGAGTAGATCTTAAGAGCTGCTGGTTTAGACATACTGATAAAGATGGCCCCTCTTGGTTTGTAGCTTTTAACTGGAAGAGGAGAACAGATAGTTTTTACCACCACAAAAATGGGGTGAAAGACCCAGCACCTCATGTGTAGGTTGCATAGACAGATTTCCCTTTGAGAGGGAAGGCTGCTCTCAGGATCATTAGATTGACTTTCTTGCTGTTTAAGCCATTAAAAAGCCAAATTAATGGGGAATTAGTATCAGAAGTTTTTGCAGAATTCTCATTTACCTGTAGGAATACCCTTATTGTCTTACTAACTACCCAGTCAGTTGCTGTGGTAAATGCAGAGGTGAAGGGAAAAAGCCATTTTACCTAAATGACTATCATATAATATTAGGCATTGTTATCTTTTATTATTAGTGCTGTTATTTCTTATTACCTTTTGTGGCCCACCTGAATTAGGCCTGGCCCAGAGTATTTGGTATGGTTGGCGGAGATTTTCTGGTTCATTTCATTGTCGTAATGGGTGAAGGATTGTGTAGAAGAGATGGCATCCAGTGGGGCTGTAATATTTCTAAAAACCAATTTTTCCTTGCTTCTTTTTTTTTTTCTTTGCAAAAGTTTTTATTTTTCAAACCCTGTATTGAAACAAACATATAAATCCTTATTGAATGGGCAGGGCCTGAGGCTAGAGAAAGACTGAGATTTCAAAAGGCGAAGGTTGCTTTATTTTGGGCCATTGCACGGTGTAACTGGGATGGTATGGGTATGTCAATGGTATCCAGCATATAAGTTTTCTTAATAGCATTTCATTTTTTCCAATTCCATGCAAAGATAGTTTTTTTTGTTTGTTTTTTTAAATAATAGCTCCTTAGCTTTCAAACACATGCAATAATCTTCAGCATTCACCCCCCCCCCCCAGCCAACGCCCAAAACCCTCCTCCTCCATCAGATAGCAAGCAATCCACTATAGGTTAAAAAGGTGCAGTTCTTCCAGATGTATCTTCATATCTCTTATCATGCTTCACACAAAAAAAAAGACCAAAAAAAAAAAAAAAACCCAAAAAAAACAACAGAGGAAAAAGCCAAGCAAACAGACAACTAACAACAACAAAAGGAAAAATACAATGCTGTGATCTGGATTCTTGTTCTTTAGAAAAACTGGATTGCCAGCATCAGGAGAATGAAGAAAAGTTGTCTTTGAACATTAGATAATGAGAGGTAGAGGGAGTGATCTCTGAGGACCATTCCCGGGAAAGCTGAGGAGTGGCAGTAAAAAGGCAATTGGAGGAGGGACTGATGCTGCAGGTCGAAAGTGGGATCTCTGACCAGGGGTTGTAGCTGGCCAGTATTAGATTAAACCCCACAGGGATGAAGGAGAGGAAGCTAAGAACAGAGATGAAGAGGAGGAATCAGAATCTGGGCTGGTGGGGACTGGTTCCCTAGGGAAGTCAGAGCATGGGTGGCCCAGCGAAAGCTAATGAATTGCTCGTGAAGGAGAGGTCCAAACCACCAAGCCATGTGCAAAGCCTTCCTGGGGACCACCTGTGGCTTAATTTTAAAAGGTTTCACTGCATGTTTACTAACTTTGTTAAATATTTCCAATTTTTAAATCTGGTTTGTGCCATATTTGGGAGCAGCTCCTTAATTTAGCTGCTTCTAAACTTGATCATGAAAGTAATGTGCCGCAGCTGCATGATTGATATCTCTGGTCTAATGGAGGCAACTCAGAATTTTTGTCAGGAGAAGAAGGAGTCCTGGAGAGTTTTCTGAGAATTTGCTCTTGCTTCAAGGACAGTTGCATCAGGTAGAGGCCTCAAATGTGGTAGCCTTTGTCCCTTTTTAGATAGCTAAAATGGGAAGTTGGCATACTTGACCTTACAGAGATGAATTCTATTTGCAGCTAGTTTACCATGGGGGATGGCAAGGAAGGGTTTATTTATTTTTTTTTTAAAGAAATGGATTTGGTGGATTGGATTTCTGTCCTTTCTCTGTTTTTCATGTCTATCCTGTTTCTGGGCAAAGTCCCACCTGAGTGCTGTTAGGCTTTCCCACCACACCACTGTATGGGCAGGTTTGAGCCCATACAGTTTGAACAGGACTTTGGGGTGGCCCCAGCAGCTGCTCCAGCAATCAAGGCTATTCACACACATGGACACTCTCAGGGTGTTGTCATGTTAAATGGGTAGAAGATGATATTTTTCCCTATAAGGAGTTCTGGGTAAGGTTTTTGAAACACAAAGTAAACAAGATGAAGGTCAGCCTTTTGGGGTGTGAGTAAAATACTATCATGACATTTTTGACTAGAGCAGTGAAGATCAGTCTGACCCACTCAGATTCTGAATATCTACTAAAAGCTTTGGACTCTTGGACTTCTTTCATCCCATCATCTCTTTCAGAACTAAGCCTTTGCATCCAAAATGGAGGTGCTATTGGTGTGATCCCCTTTACAAAATTAGAACATTCTAATTGGAGGAACACCCAAGTCCCTGTGGCTTGCACAAGAGGGACAGCATCAGATACATAAGGGAGTGGTAGATATGGCCGTTGGATCAAAGAGTACATTGAGTGGGGTTAAGGATCAGGTGTTAAAAGATGGGAAAACTAGGAAGAGGCCAGATTAGGAAGGGCTTTAAATGCCAGGTTTTCTATTTGATGCTGGAGGTGAAAAGGAGCCAATGGAGTTTATTGCTTGGGAAAGTGACATGGTCATATCTGGGCTTTATGAAATCTCTTTGACAGCTGAGGAGAGGATGAACTGAGGTGGGCAGACCTCCAGCAGCCATTGCAAGATAGGTGGTAGAGTGTAGGAAGGGAGAGAAGAGGTGGAGATGAAAGATGTTGCGAAGATCAAATAAGCAGGACTTGGCAACTGATGACATTTGTGGGGTGAGAGAGAGGAGGAGTTAAGGCTGGCTTATGAGCTTGTGAACCTGGATGAACTTAGAACATTACAAGGCAATTCTCCGCTTTGGGATCAGGAGCTGTTTAAGGGCCATCACACACCACCTACTGACCCCAACAACCAGGAAACATTACAAAGTGGTTTTGACCCCTCGAGCAAGGAGAGTGCTTCTCCATTTTCCTCATGTCCAGTGGAACATCTGCTTTTAGAGGGTCATTAGGGTGAGTCCTCCATGGTTTTAGATCTGCTTCTGAATGGCCGCCTTTCACCATCTCAAGGTAACTGCTCCCTGGCACGATGGATAGAACATCAGGATGGAGTCAGAAAGATTCAGGATAACCCTTCTTTAGATTTAGCTGTGTACCCCTGGCACACCCCTCAATTTCTCTTGTTTCCTCATCTGTAAAATGGGGATCATAATAGCATCCACCTTATAGGATCATTTGGAGGATCAAGTGGGAGATGTAAAGTGCTCTGTAAACCTTAAAGTACCATAGAAATACTTATTACTGAGAGCTTTGACGAATGTTTATTCAGGGTATGGGATTACTCTGACAGGTTACTGCAGCAGTAGGACTGCGGCAGCTTCTGTCAAAGATGTTTTAGACAATGTCTCTTTCTTCTTCATGGACACCTCTGTACCATCACTTCTGATTAGGGTATGCATTTTAATGTAAAGAAGTTCAAGGTTGAGTTCATCACCATCATAATAAATGAATTTTCAACCACCCACATCATCCTTGGGCAGGTAGAATTGTTTAATACTATTAAAATGGATTTTTAAAACAACTTTATCAAACCCCAGGTCATTAGAGTTGAATATTCTATCCTTGTGAAGTTTTTCCCTTGCTATGCTTTGTATCCCCTTGAGAGTCAATCAGCAAGCTAGTGCCACATTTTTTGTATTACATGATTGTTGAAATGATTCTTGAGGATACAAGGAGAGTCAATTAGAGTTAGTTTCTATAGTAAAGCATAATGGATTAATGAAAATAGGAAGGTAGCCATGGGGATGAGGGAATTGAATAAGCCTGGCCATGAAGAGAAATGATCTTTGGTTCACAGACGTGGGCTCAGCCCATGCAAGTGATTGAGGCCTTGACTCAAGCAGGTGGAAGACTCAAGAAGCCTTTCAGGAATTGATTAGTCAGGATTGACTCTTTGTAAGGCAGGTCTTAAGTATTTTGAATAATATCATTCTCCAAGCTTCCTGATTTGTCTTTTGGCAACTTTCTTGTGGAGGGTATTAAGGAGGGCATTTCAGAAGTATTGGTTGCCTCTACTAGCAGGTTTGTCCTCCATATATATTTGGCTTACTTTCAAAAAAAATTTCACCTTTGGTAGAGTGATCTCTAGTACACAGACCTATAAACAACCAGAGATCTTTGAAATTGATGAGTAAGAATGGGTCAGGATTAATGCTCAGCTCAATGGTTATCAAATGGTTATCCACTGTCAACTGGACAGCTACTCCCCAATCCCCAGTTGTCAGTTCTTTATTAAGGTGGTGGTAGGGAAGGTTAATCCTTTTTTTGGCAATAGCATTCCTCATGCTTTTGATTTTAGTTTTTTTTTTTGTTTTTTTTTTTTTTAATGAACTTTAGAGCCTGCTTTTCTTTGTCATCTTGTAGGGAAGAAACCTACCCAACTTCTAGATCACCAATATCATAAACTTGGTATGTTTAAGTTTTAAGTGCCTACTTGCCAAGGCCAATGGCTACGGGGTAACCTGCAATATTATTACCTCACTGACAGTAATAACAGAAGGGTCTCCAAACTAAATTGTGATATATTGATCAGCAATATTGATTGGAGTCTTGGAGTGGTGAGGTTAGTCTTTGTGGGATTCTCTAAAAAAGGCATCAGCAAAAAGTGATAGTTTTGTTTCCTCTTTGACTGTGCTTATTTCTGCAACTTCTTTTTCTTGTCTCAGTGCAACAACTAGCATGACTAGCATTATGTCAAATTGTGGGAGTGATAATGGACATATTTGCTTTATCCCAGTATTAGAAGGACCTCTAGCTTTTCTCCATTACATATAATATTGAGCCTGGATTTTAGATAGATAACTATGTTTTAAGGAGAATTCCATTTATTCTTATGCTTTGTAATTAAAAAAAAAAGACATGTTTTATTTTGACAAAATCTTTTCCAGCAAATATTGATTATGATGATAAAATCATTTTATTGTTATTGTTAGTCATATGTTCATTATGCTTATAGTTTTCCTTATTTGAAACAGTTTTTCATTCTTGGTATAAATGCAATGTGGTCATAGCATATTATCTTTTTAATATGTTGTAAGCTCTGAGCTAGTAATTTACCTGCTATTTCTGCTCCTATATGCTTTAAAGCTATTGGTCTCTAGTTTTCTTTCTCTGCTTTGTCTCTTCCTGGATTTCAGTATCAAGACCATATTTATGTGATAGAGTTTAAAAGCATCCCGTCTTTTTCTATTTTTACAAAGTTTATATAATTTTGGAGTTAATTGTACTCTAACATTTGGTGAAATTCACTTGTAAAACTTGGTTTTGGAGGGTTTTTTCTTATAGAATTCATATATGGTTTGCTCAATTTCTTTTTAGGAAATTGAATTGTTAAATTTTTTTATTTTTTGATCTGAAAGTCCTGTTATTTGATGTGAGTATTCATCTGTTTCATGAGTTATCCATTTTGTTACCATATAATTGAGTAAAATAATTCTTGATAGTTTTCTTTATCTTTGTTGTTAATTCCTTTCATTTTTTTTCTTAGTGGAAATTTAGTTTTCCTCTCACTTTAAAAAAAAAAAATCAGATTGTCTCTTAATAGTTGTATTTCCTCAGAAAAAATCAGCTCCTAGTTTTCATGTATCAGTTAAGTGATGTTTCTTGCTTTCAGTTATATTTATCTCTTCTTTGATACTCAAAATTTCTATCTTAATGATTAGTTTAGCTTTTTTCCTGTTTGTCTCCTATACCGAGTTGTTTACATTTTTCTTCTAATTCTTTCCTATAGTGTTCTTATTTATTTTATAATATCTTTATTTCTCCTTTTACCTCTTCAAGAAATTCTAATAGACTTGATAGCCAAATTATACTTTTATCTGAGGCTTTGCCCATAATCACAGTATTCTTCTTTTCCTCTTGAATGTTTCTGAATCAGTGAAATTTAGTGTCTTTTGTTTATTCATATTTCTGGCTTTCACACCTGAATTTGCACTTCTTTTTCTTTCTTTTTTGTCCAGGACCAGGTTTTAAGTGTTCACATTGGATGGGATGAGAGGAACATTTTTTTTTTTGTTCCCCAGGTGTATTTATTGTCTGGTGTCCTGCCCTTGGCTCTCCTTTTGCAGATGAATGCTGATAGGTCTTAGACTTTGTACAGATCAAAGGATACTGGTCTTCTGGACCATTTGAGGTGGCTCCTTTTAGCTTGATGGGCAACTTTCAGAGACCCTGACATTGGAGGATTGATTACTGCTCTCTAGACAGGAGCTGAGGAGCTTGGTGGGTTTGGGGGCTTACATCTCTTCTTTTCCCCCAGGCCCAGACCTCTGTGAGTACTTCATTTCCCTGGAGCTTTCTGGTTGGAACAGAAGGCCTCCAAGGACTGTGCTTGCCTTTTTCATGCAGCTGGGCCTCTTGTTAGTGTCAGAAGCTTCTGGGCAGCCCCCTTTGCTCACCTGGCTTAGGTGGAGGTACTTCTGTTGTGTCTTAATCAATTTTTCATTTTATCTTTTCTGGAATATGTGTGGGAATCAGGCTGTTTTGTTCTCAAGTAACTGGAGTTTTTAATTTGTTTATTTTAGTGAAATGAGGAACAAATGAAACACATAACAGGGATTTATGAAAAGCCAGTCTTTGGGGTTTGTTGTTGGGTCAGGCTAGATTCAATTTATCTGAGCACTGGAATCTCAGGAGTGTCATTGAAGCTAAGGGTTCCAGTGGAGAGACTGTAGGACCAAAAATCTGGAGAACAGGATCTTCCACCATCAGGCTTCTTTTGTAGTCTTGTTAAGTTACAAAGGATTTCCCAGTTTAAATGGCCAATGAATGAGAGTTTTCATTTCCTACCTGCTGTTGCTTCAGATTTCCCTCTTATTCCTTCTCTCTATTAGTTGTCTGGCTCCTAACCAGATCTCCCCTCTGACTTTACCCAAAAGGCAACAAAATCCAGTGTTTGTATTGTCAGGGGAGGTGTAGAGATGGAAAGAAAAGGAGAGAAAACCCTCCGGATTCCTCCTTTCCCCCTCAGAACTGGGGCTGGCTTCCTCAGCCTCAGTGCTGGCTTTGCCCACAGGAGTGCCAGCTGCATGAGGGCTCCTCACCTGGAGGGAAACACACTTATCTCATGCCTTCCCCACACTATCACCACTGCAACGTACATCAGCAGACCTTTACTTTAGGAAGATGAATTTGCTTGGAAATGCCAGCCACGAGTAGCTTCTGTGAGGAAGAAGTGCCAGCTATCCCAAGTCAAGTAGAGATGGCAGCCCGGGCTTAGGGCCTCACTTCTAGATCATTTCGTTCCTAGCCATCTCCCAGATGAAACCTTTTGTGCTTACAGACCACTTTTCCTCACAACAACTCTGGGAGGTAGGAAATGACCATCGCTTATCCCCATTTTCTAGATGAGGATACAGCCTGAAAGAAGGGAAGTGACTTGCCCAGGCTCATCTAGTCAGTAAACTTCAGAAGTGCTATTTCAAGCTCAGTATCTCCTTGATTCAAAGGAATGAAACCAGCACCTTCCTTTTTCTCTTTAAGACTGTTCCATTTTCAAAAGTTAATTGTTGTTGTTTTTATTGTATATTTTCTGAATCATACTACACAGGAATAGAAGGGCAGAGAAAGAAGAGTAAAACTTAACTCAGGTACTGGTTTAGACTCTCAAAAATTAGCTGAGAATTTTGTTTAGCAGACGTGATCTTTTGATGATCTTAGGAATTTAAAATTTTTAAAAATAATAAGTTTCTATTGTTCAAAATACATGCAAAGTTAAGTTTTCAATATTCACCCTTGCAAAACCTTGTGTTCCAAATTTTTCTCCCTCCCTCCCACCTTCCATCTATCCTAGACAGCATGTAACACAGTATAGATTAAACATATGCAATTCTTCTAAACACATTTACACATTTATCATGCTGCAAAAGAAAAATTAGATCAAATGAAAAAAAAGAAAAAAAAACAAGAAAGCAAACAACAAAAAAGGTGAAAATACTATGCTTTCATTCCTTATAGTCTTCTCTCTGGGTTCAGATGGCTCTCTCCAGCAGAAGTTTATTGGAATTGGCCTGAATTACCTTATTGTTGAAAAGAGCCACATTCATCACAATTGATCATCATATTAGTCAATGACTAGTTTTTGTTATATTTTCCAATTTTCCCAGAAATTTTTTGTCAAATAGGGAGTTCTTATCCCACAAACTAGGATCTTTGGGTTTATCAAACACTAGTTCACTATAGTCACTGACTATTGTGTCTTGTGAACCTAGCTTATTACACTGATCTACCACTCTTATTAGCTTGTACCAAAAGGTTTTGATGACTGCTGCTTTATAATATAGTTTTAGGACTGGTACAGGTAGGCAACTTCCTTTTGTTATTTTTTTCTCCGTTAATTTCCTGGAAATTCTTGACCTTTTGTTCTTGCAGATGATTTTGTTATTCTTTCTAGCTCTGCAAAACAATTTCTTGGTACTTTGATTGGTATGGCACTGAATAAGATTAATTTAGGTAGAATTGTCATTTTTATTCTATTAGCTTAGCCTACTCATGAGCACTTGATATTCTTCTAATTGTTTAGATCTGACTCTGTTTGTGTGGAAAGTGTTTTGTAATTGTGTTCATATAGTTCCCTGGCTTTCTCTTAGAAGATACATGCTAGGGTTTTTTGAAAAGAATTTTAAGAGGTCTGTCAGCAGACTCGTTATGAACGAGAAGTTCTTCCTGCCCATCTCCAAGCTAAGAAGCAGGAAGACAAAAGATTGAAAGCTAAGAATAGATTTGTGCAATATTGCATTGTCCCAGTTAATTTGTACTCTGATAAATAGGAAATAGGCAACTAGATGACACAATGTATAAAGTATAAAGTGTAGTCCTGGAGTCAAGAAGATGTATCTTCCTGAATTCAAATCTGGTCTCAGACGCTTACTGGTTTGTGTGACCCTGGGCAAGTCACTTAACTTTGCCTCAGTTTCCTTAACTGTAAACTAAGTGAGGGAAGACAATGACAAACTCCTCTAGTATCTTTGTCAAGAAAACACCAAATGGGGTTACAAAGAGTTGGACATGAGTGAAAATGATTGAACAAAACAGGAACTTGGGGTAATGGCTCTGTATGCACTCTGAATTTTACAAAGCATTTTCCTCACAATATCACCCCATTTTACTGTTGAGGAGATTGAAGATTAGAGAAATTGTCACCATACTGTGACTATCTCTGTGGAATTTACAAAGTACCTGATCTAGATGCTTTGTGATTGGCATGTGTGATGTACCAATCAAACATTAAAAACAATGCAGAACATATGGCCAGCTTGGTGATTGAATTCTAGCTTTCTACAAAAGCTTTCTCCAATCTCAAAATCAAGGAATTATGTGTCACATTTAGAACAATGACAGCTAAATCCACAAAGTAGGAAGATAGAACTCTGTTTAGTAGCACTACTCCCACCAGCGCCAGGCAAAGAACTTTATGAATTAATATAAAAAAAAACTGTCATAATTAATGTTCGAAGCCCCAACTGAGTCCCCCAGGATATTGCAATGAACACAGGCAAGTCTTTAGGCTTGTGACTCCGGGTCCCATCTGTGGAGATGGCCTGCCACAGTGGTTCTAGTCAAACTCCCCTTTAGAATACTCATGTTCTTTACATTATTGCCTTTTGCTTCTTCATTCTAAGGCTCATTTTAAAAGATTTTTATTTCTCTTTTGAATCTTTCTGATGTTTCTTCTTATTGTTCCATGATTTATGGATTGTTCACAGGATTCTCTTTCACAGAATAGTTCTTTTTCCTATATCTTATAGTAGTTGTTCAATGTGCTTTGGGGATTTTTTTTTTTAAGTTCTCATTGAGAAGGAAGTAAGGGAGGGAAGAAAAAAGGGAGGGAGGAGAAGAGAGATAAGAAGGGAAGAAAGAAAGAGGGAGGAAAAAATAGATCATAGTCTCCTTGGAGAAATATGGGAATTAGGAAAGGAAACAGTTTTCAAAACAAAAATTAAAAAAACATAAGCAGCAGAGTTGGAAGAATTGAATACATGATGGAAAAATCTGTCCAGAGAAGTAGTAACTTTGAGAGAAATAATGAATCCGAAACACAAAAATACTGAAATGAAGAAAGTTTTGCCAGAAGAGAAGCAAAAGATAATGATATGAAAAGAATACAACACTTGGAGGCAGATACTATAGGTATTGTTACCTACATTTTTCAGGTGAGCAAACAGACCGAGTAGCTGAGTGACTTGCTTAAGGCCCTACAGTGTCTAAGTGTCAGAAACAAGATTGGAACCCAACTTTTCTGTCCAGCAATTTTATGCTTTTTCTGTGGCTCTCTAGTGTTCTTTCTTTCATTATATGTCTTTTTTTTGTTGTTAATTATAAATTATTTTACATGCTCTTTTAAAAATTGCTTTAAATGCTTGAAAATATTTTAAAAAATGCATTCCTTTCATCATTGTTCTCTAATTTGGACTTTTTATTAAGATTAACTTTCCCCAAGTTAGTTGGAAATAATGTTCTCTTTAACAGATCACTTTCTATATTTGAATACACCTCCTGTGCCACATATCTTAATCAACAATTCAGTGAGATTTTATTGAACATTTTTCTTTCCTGCATTGGTATTTGTGAATCAGTTTCCCCCAGCCATGTATCTCCTTCAGATCATCATTAGGCTTTGTGTCAATGAGAACCTCCTAACTAGTTTCCCTATGATTACCAATCTTATTTGCCAATTTATGCTTTACATCACTCTCAGACTGATATGATCAGACCTTTGTTTTAGATCAATTAGCTTAAAAAACTTCTGTGGCTTCCATTTACAAAAAACAAAATCGAGATTCTCCTGTCTGGCATTTGTGATCGCCTCAGCTTGCTTTCCCTATTCCCTTACCCCTTCTCTGTGCTTTAGATAACCTGAAAATGTTAGGAATGTTTCCATTTCCTTATTTCTATTTATGCTTTTCACCTAGACAGCCTTCATCCCTCATCATCTTTCTTTGGTACCTATGTCCACCTCTCCCAACCCATTTCTGCTTATCCTTAATTGCTTTTTTCAGTGTCTTCCTTTTGATAAAGTCTCTTCTGATTTCTTTTCCCTGCCTTCTGATCACTTGTTTCTTCTGAAGCTTCTAGGATTGTTTGCAGAGTCCTCATCCTACTTGTACTCTTGTTGATTGCCATTCTTCCAGAATATTTCTCTTGGTTTTCATAACCCCGTATTCTCCTATTTCTTCTCATACCCATATGACTATTCTTTCTCAGTCTCCTTTGTTAGAGAATTATCTATCTCTTGGTGTTCCCCTAGGATTTGTTCTGCTTTCCCATGCCATTTCATTCTTTCCTCTCAATTACCTCATCTTTTTCCATCTCTATGTATGCTATTCCCAGTTCTATATTCAATCCTAGTTTTACTTCCTGAATTTCAGTTCTGCAAGTACACTGGCTGCATCTCAAACTCACTCTTTCAAAATGCAGTCCATGATAATCTTCACTTCTAAATCTGCTTCTTCTGAAGATACCACTATCTTTCCAGCCACCTAGGTTTGTATAATCTCAGAATGACTCTTGATTTTTCCTATTCCCTCATATTCAATCAGGTTCTGAGTTATGCAGGTTGTATCTCCAAAATATTTGTTGCATAAATTCCCTTCTTTCAAAAAGCCTCCATCTTAGTTCGGGCTCATCTCACTTTTTGGCTAGATCACTTTAATAGCCTCCTAATTGGTCTCCCTGCTTCTAGTCACTCTCTTTTCCAATTTATCTTGCACATACATAGCTGCCAAAATCTTCAATCATGGTACATTCCTGCTTACAGTTTACAGATAGATTTCATCTGCCAGCATATTATAAAGGAAGGAGTACTGGGTTTAAAGTCAGAAGATTTGAAGTTAAATCCTGACCTGTGGGTTAGTCATTTAAATGACTCTCTTACCCTCAATTCCCTTAAGTATAAAGTGTAAAGTAAACATTGTTCTAGATCAAAATATCTTAAACTATGGGTCTTCCATATGGAGTCATGTAACTAAATGTAGGGGTTGTAAAATTATGATTTATTATCAATAAGTGTTTTTGTATACATATTTTATATACCTTTATACCCAGGGTTGTATAAAAATTTCTCAGATGAAAAGGGTTTATGAGTAGAAAAAGTTTAAGAAGTCCTCTTCCACTGTATAAAACTGTTCATACCTGTTTATCCAGCAGTGTCATTACTGGGTCTGCATCCCAAAGAAATCATGAAAGAGGGTAAAGGATACATATGTGAAAATGTTTGTAGCAGCCCTTTTTGTAGTGGCAAGGAACATGGAAACTAAGTGGCTGCCCATCAACTGGGGAATGGCTGAATAAGTTATGGCATATGAAGTTAATGGAATATTATTGTTCTATAAGAAATGATCAGCAGGATGATTTCAGAGAGACCTGGAGAGACTTAACATGAAGTGCTGCTGAGTGAAGTGAGTAGAACCAAGGGAATATTGTAACAGTAACAGCAATATTGTATAATGATCAGCTATGATAGACTTAGCTCTTCTCAGCAATGTGATGATTCGAGACAATTCCAAGACTTGGATGGGAAATATCATCAGCATCCAGAGAGAGAACTATGCATCATATTTTCACCTTTTTTTAAATTTGCTTTGTCTTTCTTATAGTTTTTTCCCTCTCTTTTACAATGGCAAATATGGAAATATGTTTAAAATTATTGTACATGTATAATATATTAGATTGCTTGCTGTCTAGTGTAAGGTGTAAGGGAGTAGGGAGAAAAAAATCTGTAACTTGAAATCTTATAAAAATGAATGTTAAACTATTTTTACATGTAATTGGAAAGATAAAATACTATTAAGAAAAAAATAAACAAGATCTATACTGTAAAAAATAAAAAGAAGTCTATTCTAGATGGCATCTATGGCAGACACCCTTCTGAGTCTTTCTCTATGATCCTGTGTTCCTCTTTTCAGCCTTCACAAACTGTATTCTAGTCAAATTGGACTGCTACTGTGTCCCCAAGATCAGCAGCGGTTTTCATGTGGGCATGAAATGTCTCAGCAGTCTGTGGTCGGTTTCCCCCTGATTGTAGTTAACTATCCAGGTTATCTTTGTTCCTTGCTTAGAATATCCTCCTTCCTTCCTTTACTGACAATCCCTAGTTTCTTTCAGGCTTTAGATCAGGTGTTACCTCCTGTATGAAACCTTTCTTAAGCCTCCTTTCTTCCTCCCATTCTTGTATTTTTCAAATAACCATAGATTGGGAGCTTATAGTAGTTAGTATTAAGCCATTTACTAGATTTCCCTGTTTAATGCCCTGCCTCTCCCCCATCCCCACCCACCATACACTAAATTTGTCATTTTTATTTTGCAAAAGTGGATGTGAAAGTGTTATTTGAGCATCTGAGCCCTTTGAGATTCTACTTTTTTGGAAGAATGACTCACCCTAATGGAAACTTTAATTGGAATCTACATCTCCTAATATTTCTTTCTTCCTTTGTCCCAAACTGGCACTGAAATGGCCACTTGTATCCTTGTTGAAAGCCTTTTGTATTTGAATAGAGAATATGTGTATATGGCAGCATGTTTGTGAAGGATGAGTAAAAGATGTACCAAATGATTGACAGGTAGAGTTTATAGTCAGGCTTTCTTTTATAGTTTTTGGTGTGGGACTGAAGTATATGTAGCTCAGGAAAAGCTGGCAGCTCCTTCCGGCTTGGAAGTGATATCTCCTTAGTCTGGGGGACCACTATGCTCTGCTGATCAAGCTTAGTGCTGAGAATTGTGTCATTATGGCATAGGAGAAATAGAAACGAGTCCGAGAGATCCTTGCTGTCACAGGGAATGTTATTTTAGCCTTCTCTGTACCCTGAATGGCCAGGCCAGTACCTGGCATGCAGGTAGAGAGTCAGGAGGGTTTTGAAGTATCTTTACTCTCTCTGTGTTAGCTCCTAGTGGAAGCAGGCTGTTCCCCCAGCTCAGCCTGGCATGAGAAAGCATTTTCTGCTTATGCTCTTGAAGCCCCGGAGGAGTCTCTGTTAACAACAGCGTATTTATATTTTAAAGTAGATAAAGTGAAAATTTGTATGGGGTGTATACGCTTATATACATGGAGGGGTATGTGTATGTGTGTTTGTGTGTGGTACAGGATGTGGGAAATATATAACAGCTAGTGTATGAGCTGAGGAACATTATTATACCTGTTGGTATAATGGATAACAGCCAAGAAAATTTGTCTTCTAATAATGTTGTTTTTCAAGTTGTCTTGCATTGTCTGTTCTTGTTCTTAAAACCAAATTTCATTCATCATTTACTGTGGAATATCATCCGAATCTGCCACCATATCAAAGCCTTTGCTCTCACCAGAATTCTCTATTTCATCAACTAGATGTCAGTAATTTTAATCCAATTTGTTTGATAGTTATAAGAAAACTTTCAGGACCAGTTGAGTGAGTCTCTGAGTCCCTGATATCTACTACTTGTACCCATTTCACTCAGACTTTAAACTTTGCTCTGACGTCAGCAGCAAACGTTCCCTGTGTCTATTTCCCTATGCATCCCCACACTTCACCTTCAGATAATAAATCTTCACCTATCTGATCATTTCTCAATGCCCTTTGCTGAATCTTCATCTAGTTTGTAGATGCTAAATATGAGTGTCTTCCAAGACTCTGTCCTGAGCCCTCTTCTCCCTCTATATTATTTTATTTGGTGATTTCATTGGCTCCTATTTGTTTAATTATCATCTCTTTGCATATGATCCTCAGGTCTTTTTGTCTAACTCTAGGGCATCTCTCTCCTGATCTCCAGACTTATATTTCCAATTATCCATTAGACATCTTGAATGTTAAATCCTGTAGACATCTTAAATGCAGTATGTCCCAAACTGAAGCCATTATTTTTCTTTTTTAAGAAATTATATGTATATATGTGCATATATATATATATATTCTCAAGTAGCAAAAATCTATCTTTTCTCCCTCCCCCAATCCTTTTAAAATTGAAAATGAAAGAAAAACTAAACCTCTTTTATAATCAAAACAAATGTCCACATTGGCCTCCTACACTCATCCCCCACAAATGCTTCATTTTGTACTGAGTCCTTCACCTCTCTATCAGGATGTGGGCAGTATGTTCAATGATTAGTCCTCTGGAATCATGGTTGGACATTGTGCTTATCAGAATTTCTAATTCTTTCAGAGTACTTAATATTTTTATCATTATATAATTTATTTTGGTTCTTCTTACTTCACTTTGAATCAGTTCATCCGAATCTTCCCATATTTTTCTGAAGTCATCTCCATTATTTGTTATAGCCCAATAATAGTCTGTCACATTTATATATCTTGTTTTTTTAGCTCTTCCCTAATTTATGGGCAACCTTTTAGATTTTTATTCTTTACCACCTAAAGTAAAAAGAGCTACAAATATTTTTGTACATGTTTAGAAATTGTTTTCCTTAGGATTAATCCCTATCTTTCTTCTAATTCTACTTTCTACTTTTTTCCTCCTGTTTTCCCATTTAGTGAAATGTATCCAACTGTGCAGCTGTGCCTGTATGTGCTATGTGTTAGATAGGCTTTGGTGGGCTGGTTTGGGAACCCCAGTACCACAGCATTTTTCTTCTAGAAAGCTTGAGCCTGAGTTCCAAACAACCAGTTTTAATACATAGAAGCTTTGGGAGATTTAGGAATCCAGGTTCCTGCTTCCAAAGGACTTTGGTTGCAGAGAGGATGGTGTATATGCCTAATCCTGGGAACTTTTATTGCTAGAGTAAAGGTACCCTTTAAATTAAAATGATAGTCTAGTTTAAAGCTGGGTACACTACAATTTATCCAATTTTATTGTTGAAGACCATGCTGTCTCTTTGAGATTCCTGCTGTAAGGACATTGACCAAATATATGATAAAGATCCATTCTCTACTATATAAATGTCTGAATTATATACAGGTAGTTTTTAAAGGAAGGAAAAAAATCCAGCTATCAACAATCATGTGGGGAAAATGTTATAAATAATGATTACTAGAAAAATAAAAATTAAAGCTATTTTAATCTTCTATGCCATGCCTACCAGATTGACAAAGAAAACAAAAGAGGAAAATAACAATTGAGGTAGGTATGGAAAAACAGGTACTCATAGCAAGAAGATGATACAATGATCAATTCAGATGGACTGGCTCTCTTCAACAATGATAAGTGCCAATTGTTCAGTGATGAAGAGAGACATCTATACCAAGAGAGAGGACTGTGGGAACTGAGTGTGCTTCACTACACAGCATTTTCACTCTTTTTGTTGTTGTTTGCTTGCATTTCCTTTTATTTCTCATTTTTCTTTAGGTTTGATTTGGTTTTTCTTGTACAGCAAGATAATTGTACAAATTTGTATGCATATATTATAATTAACATACATTTCTACCATGTCTAACATATACAGGACTTCTTGTTATCTAGGAGAGGAGTGGAGAAAAGGGAGTTTTGAAGTATAAGATTTTGCAAGAGTTAATGTTGAAAAATTATCCATGTATATGTTTTAAAAATTAAAAGCTTTAATAAAAATCAATATGAATATAAAAAAGGAAAAAAAAAGAGATTCCTGCTGTAAGAATACAGGGATAGATATTTATGTTCCTTGATAAGATGTCAACAACTTTGACCTGTTATTGAATTGGCCAGCATCATAAATGAATGATATACTTCATAAAATATTCGTATGGAATTTTGGATCATTAAGAAGTCTTAAAGAGTGCTTTATTATAGTCTTATATAAGTCTCATAATTTAGTTATGTTAATATGGTTTTAAAATATAAATGAGCATTTATTATCACTATTGTTGTTGTTTGAATATTAAACACCATAAAATGTTTTGGAGTTGTAGAACTCTATGAGATGACTAAGTAGTACACAGATAGTAAAAATTGCATATTCATATAGACACATCAGAATGGGTCAGAGGGTAAGGTCTTCTATTAAAAATTTTTCTTTAAAAATAGAAATTGGTATTGAACCCTAGGAAAATATTGAAAAAACAGTGAAGAAATTTTAGGGAAGAACTTACTACTCTGAAGGAAAGAAAAAGCTTATATGAATGATTAGTAAGGCTGATATTGTCTAGGAGATTTGTCTGTTTTTCTTTTTCCTTTTCCCTAGTCTCCTAACTGGAAGGCTTTAACTGAGGCATTCTGATTTTCCATATATTATTATTCTGATTTCCCATGTATTATTCTTTCTCTCTTTGCCACACAATTTTTATAGCCTGGTAGAGCTTTTCTGTTATACTATATGGAGTAATATGGCAAAGGAAACATAAACCAGTTCTTGTTCCAATGAGCAGGAAAGGATGGGACTGACTCTCCTGCCCTGATTTAATTACTCTGATTGTTGATATTTTCTGGGGAATTGTAAGAAAGATTTCTGACTTGCTGGGAACCTCTGTGCTGGAAAAGGAGGGGACAGCCAGGAAAAACTTAAGGAAAAGGGAAATCAGAGTAAATATCTGAGACTTTCAAATGGGTAAAAGAGAAGAAACTTTCAAATGGGTAAAATAAAAGACTTTGAAAGAAGAGTGAATTTTGTGGCAGAGGACCTTGGTTTAAATGCCTACTCTACCACTTATTCATTGAATGACCTCAGGCAAGTCACTAGCTCGATCTCTCTCTGTCTCTCTGTCTCTGTCTGTCTGTCTGTCTGTCTGTCTGTCTCTCTCTCTCTCTCTCTCTCACTCCTGAAAATGGATGGAGTTGGACTAGATGATCTTAAAATTTCTAGCTCTAATTCCTATGATCTAGTAAACAATTACAACGTAAACTACTGTAGTTATAGAGCATTTTTATAGGCAGAAAGTGACTGAAATATTAAGAATTGTCCTTCCCATCTGAGTGGCAGAAAAATGAAAGGTTGCTTCTGTCACTTTCTTTCTGTAAAACTCACATGTCAGTTAAAATGGTGGTTAGGGGGGAAAAAAGCCTTTTGCTTTGTGGGGTATTTTTCCCTCTTAGTATTGTAGTCAGTGATAAACAATATCTTATTCTTGAAATAACATTATGCAGTGTTACTTGCCCTGCAGTTTCAGAAGTTTAACTAAGAAACTTGAGTGCTTAAAAAATTGATACAGAAATGTATGAATATGTTAGAGCTAAATGTTTTTTTTTAATTGCTTAAAAGTATATTCATTTTATAGAGAAATTCAAATCTGATTAGAAAATAGAACTATTAGCTTCCGGTTGTCAAGTTGTACATGCTTTAATAAATTCAGATATTTTATTTTCATCCTTTTAAATCAGTCGAATCTGGATTCAATTAAATTCTAGGTGAAGGCAAAAAGAGAATTTTATAAAAATGTAGTGTTGGAGGCAGTATGTCTTAGAGGAAACAGCAGTGGCCTGGGAGTCAGAAAACCTGCCTGGTTCAGGTTCTGCTGCTAATGAGCTCTGTGACTTATCCGTGCCTTTATCTAAATGGACTTCATTTATGAACTTGTGCAATGCAAGGTCTGACCTTGATGAAGTGTGAAGTGCCTTCTAGTTCTACAATTCTGTATTTCAATAGGTAAGAGTGCCATCCAGCTGTGTTTCATGTCTTTTGAGAAAATGATGGACTTTAAAGAGAAGATAGGGGAACAGGTGAAAATGAATGTTCTGTTTTATACAAATAGTATCATTAAATGTTGGCCTGGTAGTGGAGAGGGCCACTCTGTCTGTTAGAACTCTTTAAATTAGTATCTGAGAACCAGTTTGCTTCAAAGAAAAAAATGTTCATCTGAACTAAGTCCTTTATTCCATTTTGGAAATAATATCTTATAGTTCTTGAAGTAGAGTAAATTTGATGTTCTTTCTTAGTTGTTGTTCAGATTTGTTTTTCAAGAGAACTAAGTTACCCAGTGAAATAGATTCATAGACTTGGAGCTTGAAAAAATACTGGACTTGTCTTCTGGTTGAAAGTCAGACCACAGACTGCAGAGAAGAGGTATTGTTGGACAATGGTAATGAGAAGGAAAGAGTATGTAGGCTCTCGCTGTGATTTGAGGGTCATGAGAGAAGTGGCCAGTGCTGAAGGTGACGATGAAGGATGTATAGTCTTTAAAGGAATACCATTCTAAAGTTAAAGCCAGAAGATGAGATGAAGAGGAAGGACTTTTATTAACAATAGTGTGGGAGCTGCAGAGAGCTCAACAAAAGAAGTGGGTAAAGGAGAGTAGAGATAAAAGGGAAGAAGTAAGCCCAGAATTGGGGCAGTGAAGTGAATAGAGCACTGGGTCTAGAATCGGGTAGACACTGAATTCAAATGTGACCCCAGACGCTGACTAGCTGTCTGACCTGGGGCAAGTCACTTCACCCTATTTGCCTTAGTCTCCTCATCTGTAAAATGAGCTGGAGAAGGAAATGGCAAACCACTGCAGCATCTATGCTAAGAAAATCCCAAAATGTGGTCATGAAGAATTGGACATGACTAAAATTACTGAAAAACAATAAAGAAAAGAATTACCACAGAAGTGAATGTAGGGATATGTATAGGAGAAAGGGATTGGTGGAAAAAAGTTGTTCTTTTTTGTTGTGATACTGGAGCCACCTGCTAGTGGCTGCTGGAGGTCTAACTCAGATCTGTAGAATGGATCTCTTCATGTGAGAGGATGATTGACTTTTTACAAGGAGACTGAGAAGCAATTGTTTCAGAGGTCTGACCTCTCTCCTCTTCCTTCTGCCTCCAGTTTATTTCATTTCCAATCCACAAGGAACATCTGCATTAGTAAAGGCTGCTTTGCAACTCCTTCAAGTGTGGAGGTTCTCAGAGAATTGACCTGCCCCTTGACCTGCCCCTTCACCTAGGCATGGTTCTTAATATTTTTTTTGAATAATGTTTTATTTTTCTCACTTTTATTTAAAAACAGTTTTCTAACATTAAAAAAGTTTTGCGTTTCAAATTCTAGCCTTCTCTCTTCCCCCCTAAGATAGTAAGCAATCTAATATAATTTATACATGTATAGTCCTGTAAAACATTTCCTTATGTTAGTCATTTTGTACAAGGACACTGAAAATTAAAAAAAAAGAATGAAAGTGGAAAAAACAGCATGTTTTAAGTCTACATTCAAACAGTTTCAATTCTTTCTCTGGAAGCACATTGCATGCTTCATCATAAGTCCTTTGGGAATGTTTTGGGTCATTGTATTGCTGAAAATAACTAAGTAATTTACAGTTCTGCATTGTACAGTGTTACTGTTACTATGTACAATGTTTTCCTGGTTCTACTTATTTCACTTTGCATCGTTCATGTTATTTTTTCTAGTTTTTTCTGAAACCATTTTGCTTATTTCTTATAGCACAATGATATTCCATCATAATTACATACCCCAACTTGTTCAGCCATTTCCCATTTGATAGATTTTCTCTCAATTTCTAGTTCTAAGTCACCCCAAAAACAGTACAAAAATATTTTTGTACAAATAGGTCCTTTTCCTGGGGGGAAAAAGTCTTAGATTGAACAGCTGTTGTGGTAAACAGGATATAGTCCAAAATAAGAAAATTTTTTCCTCATCTCTCATTTTCCTTTGGGATCTGGCTTCTGACTCTCCTCCTGGACTGAGACTGCTTTCAATTATAGTTACTAGACATTTTTTAGTTGTTAAAAGCAATGTTCCCTGCTGTCTTCTGCTGTTTCTCTAGCTGATCTGACTATTATTCAATTCTGGTTCATCATCCATATTCCAGCCTATAGGAGTAAGTACACACCTGAATTCTGGTCAGGGTTCTCCTCATTCTCTATACATTCTTGGTCATCTCATTAGCTTCCATAAATTCAATGCACATCTCTCTGCATATGACAGCTCAATCTTTATCTCTAGTCCTAATGTCTCTTCTTAGTCTTACTGACTATCTGCTAGACATTATCTACTTTGGAATTTGACAGGCATTTTAAACTCTCCTTGATTAAAATGTTCTCATTTTTAATGTAAAACATTTTATTTTAATAATATTTTAAGACAGGGTTATTTTGTTAAAATATTTTTTGTGCTGAAGAAAAATATCTAACATTTAGAACTGAACTTTTAAATTTTAGTTTTATTTAACCTATAAACAATATGAATATTTTTATTAGTGATATCAGCCCTGTGCAGAGTAGGGAAAATGTTCCATAATTTTAATCAAACATGTTCAATTGAGAGTCACTGTTAGAGTAGAAAAAAGGCTGGATTTGGAGGCAGAAGAGCTGGCTGGGGGTGAAGGAGAGGGGAGCAGCTAGTGAAAGATACTTTACCTCTTTCACCTGCCCTTTGATCATCTTATAAAACGAAGGGATTGAATCCCTCTAAAGATCACTCTAATGATCAGCAAGTCGCTTCACAAGTGACTGCTAAGGTCATTGTAATCTCTAAATCTAGGATCCTTTCTTTCCCAAGGATTTCAAGTATCTGCTCCAATTTGCTTTAGAAATGAACCTACATTTTACTTATTTTCTGATTTTATCACATAACAAATTTAAAAAAATTAAAACACACTGTTCTGAAATATAGATTTGTCTTCTAAAATGAAATCTTTATCTGAAAAAGCCATTTCCTATAAGGCTATGTCAAAACAACTATACCTTTTGTTAAAAAAAAAAAAAAAGGTGATGAAATTATATGACTGATCAATAATTTTAAACTTCCTTAAGGTAAATGATGGAATTTTCAGTACATTTGGATTTTTATATTACAGACATAGGAATACTTTTTACAGCATGAAAACTGAATTTGAGATGAGGAGTGATAGTTTTAAGTCATTACATTTTCACCAAATAAACAAACCTTACTTGTGATTGATAATTGAAATTCAAATGAGTGTTGTATATAGTTTAACAGTACTAATTTAAAAATCAGTACTTTAATTATTTCTGGTTTGAAAGGAAATAAACTGGCTTCTTGGTAGCTTTTCAGATTCTGGGTAATCAGTGTCATTACCTGTTTCTTTTATTTACTCAAAAAGGTTACATTTTTAAAACTATAATTTTTAAATTATAAAGTAGAACTTTCTTTTCTTTTTTAAGTAATATCCTTTTATTTTCAAAATATATGCAAAAATAGTTTTCAACATTCACCATCGCAAAACCTTGTGATCCAAAATTTTCTCCCTCCCTTCCCTCATCCCCTCCCCTAAATAGCAAGTAATCTAATATAGGTTAAACATATGCAATTCTTCTAAACATATTTCCACATTTATTGTGCTGTGCAAGAAAAATCAAATCAGAAAAAAAATGAGAAAGAAAACAAAAAGCAAACAATAAAAAAGGTGAAAATAACTATGTTGCGATCCACATTCAGTTCCCATAGTCCTCTCTCTGGATGCAGATGATTCTCTCTTATCACAAGTCTAAAATAGTTCTTTTCAATTTACATTAACAAGACTGAAATCAGTCTTACAAGCTTTGCAGTGTTTCTTTTCTTGGGGTCTCCAGGAATCCTTATTGCACTCTCAGAGCTAGAACTTGAGGAGGGTCTCAGAAGTCTACACTCACATTCTATAGAGAAGGAAATTGAGGCACATTTTTTAGCTCAAGCACCATCTTCTGCACATCCCCTTTTGTGACCCTTAGGCGACTGTAGGTGACATAATTTGTTTTTATTCACTTTATTTTTATGCTTCACATGTTTTTATACATACTTCTCTTCTCTTCTGGATTAGAATGTAAATTTCTTGTCAGCAGGAATTGTTTGTTTCTTGATAAGGCTGGGAGAACAGGGACTGTTTTATTAGAATACTTGGGTACCTCATAAGTGCTTAATAAATGCTTGTTGATTGATTGAATAGATGTACCATTAAATAAAGATGATTGTGATTTAAAGATGAATATAGAAATACTTTCATGTGGATTTAAAAATACAGGAAAAAATCATTAACTTCATAGTAATACCTCCTTAGAAACCCAAGAAGCTTTTTAATAGCTGGAAAAACTGTACCCTAAAAGAACAGAAAAAGGAAATAGAAAATGGATCACACAGTGAGAAACAGGCATCCTTCTTCATGTCTTCTTTGTTCCCAGAAAGAAAACATTCACAGCAAACTATATTTCCCAATTTTTTTTTCACATGAAGGAGTAGTTTAAGTTGCTTAGTTTGCTTAACTGACATTTATAAATGCTCCACAATTACAGAACCAATTTATACTTTGGTTTTTCGTGTATATTAATGGATTAAGAAAACATATGTAGATGAATCTGTAGGCTTGTACTTGGCAGTCATAGAAGCCTCTGACAAGTATTGATAGATATTACAAAGAGTATTAATCCTTATTTCTATTTTGTATCGAGCATATGGTTTATTCTGGCAATTCATGTTGTTTTTGTCCCTCCCAGTGATCAGTTTAGTCACTATTACTCATCTGGAATGGGACAGGACAGGTTCACCTGAAGGAAAGTTCCAGGTGCAAAAAATGTAATGTAGTAGACACATATGAGAAAGTGCCACATCACCTACCATTTTCTGCCTTGCCATCCTTACAGAGGCCTTGAAAAGTCTCACATGAAGTTTCCATTTTTCCCGATGATGCATTCATATTTTAGATTCCATTTTTACATCTGTATTTTCTCAACACTTTTAAGATTTAAAAAAGTGATTGTTCAAGAGTTGTAAGCATCTTGTTATATACAGTTCTTGTCTCAGGCAGCTCTAGCTGAGTTATTTCAAAGGTTTATATTTTAGAGCTAGAAGGAACCTTAGAAATCATCTGCTCCAACTGTCCTACAGGCAACAGGACTTAACCTTGAGTTATAGAGTTAGTAAATAGTAGAATAGGGATTTTGAGCTCAAGTCCTTTTGCACCAAACCTAGTTAGTTCCTTTCCCACTATGCCTCTATATGTGTTTTGGACAATAACTTTTATATTTTTAATATGATTCTAAATGTTGTCTTTTAGACTATTTAAATCTTATTCTAAAGTACTAAACTAGTGACTTTAAATATTTTTTGCCTTGAAAGGAAATTCTGCAACATGTTTTAATTGAATATAAGGATAAAGTTTCTCGTAATTAAAGCTGTCCAAAAATAAAATGGGCAGCTTCAGTGGAAGTTGGGTGTTTCTCTGTTGGGGCTGGAGGGTTTTAAGTGGGGTTTGTAGGACTTATTGTGAGGAAAGTTGTAGTAGATACTTCTGCTTCAACTCAGTCTCTTCTAATTTGGATTCTTGGAAGCACTGAAGATATCCATGGATAGATTTAGTGGATTATCTTGTGGTGGTTTCATTTGTTGAAGGAAGTTTGGGGGAATCATAAAGTTACTATAGCAAGCTATTCAGTACATGGCACAAAGGAACCATTTGACAAATGTTTGCTGATTGAATTGAATCTTGGTAGGTAGGTGGAAAGGTAGGTGTAGAAATTGGGGAGTTTTGGTGGCCTATCCTACATTGGGGACAAGAATAAGTAATTAAAAGAGAATTTAATATAACTATAATTTGCATAGCAGGTTTAACCAATTTTTACATCACTGATTTTCATTTGGAACCCATGATACTCTCTTAAAATGATTTTTTAAAAGTATATCATTTTTCTGTCTTCCCAAAGGATTATATAAAAATTTAAATTGACATCATTTTGGAATTGATTTTCATATCGCTGACCAAGAACAATCATTTGAGTCAAAGAATTTGAGAGATTTACAATTTTCCCTTTGATTCAGTTGTGAAGCTATTACAATTAATTTAACTGTTTTGTAACAGTTTTTCAAAAGTAATGTTAACTGTAGCAATTTTTATTGTTTGAAACATTAATAAGATACTTATAGCTATTTGGAAATAATGTGCTTTGTTAATATTTTATGTTGTTCACTGATTTAGTTTTCAAAACCAAAATATATCAGAGATGAAAATTCTAACCTTTTTCTTGTTTTGGCCTAACCTTTGTAGTCAGTATTTAGAATACTTGAACTGCTAGAGAATGAAATATTTTATTTCTTTTTGATAGTGTTATATAAAGGTGCTATTAGCTAATAATGTAAATATATTAAAACAAATAAAGGGCTACTACGTAAACATGCAGTGTTAAGAATTTTAGAACTGCTTTCTACTAACAGCCCTGTCAGGATAGGATGAAGAAATTAGAATGAAGAGCCCCATTGAGGAATGTAGCCTGCTAATGGAAGGGCTAGAATGAAAGCATGGCTCTTCACTTCAAGGGCAAGGCCCCTACACATGCCCCTATTATCTGTCTACTTAGTGGGGCTCACTAAATGGTAGGTGGGTGGTTGGAGGGATACCTGCACCTCTCTGAGTGTCAGTGCCCTCATCAGTAAAGAGAGGTCAAAAATAACTGTAATGCTTTTGACAGGAATGTTTTGAAATATGAGATAAAGTATGAAAAGTTTTTTTTTTTTTTTTTTTTTTTTTTTTACAAACCTTAAGATACTATATAGATGTCAGTTTGGGATATTATTGTTATGGGAATCTGAGGTAAAATTGTGTAGATAATGGGGAAAAGAGATGAGAAGAAACTTAGTCACTCATTTAAAGAAGTTTTGATATATTTTTTTAGAACAGCTGACCATCATTTTTTAGATAACATTTGTATAAGACTTTATATTTTATTGATGTCAGCCAGTAATCATTTCTTAAATATATAAAATATGCTACACATTTGTGTCTAGGAGACAAAGGCAAAAATTGGTCCCTGATTTCAAGGAACTCACAGTATAATAGGATATAGTGCTTTAAGGTTTGCAAAGTACTTTAAAAATATAATCCCATTTGATCCTTAAATGAGATAGTGATATTATTATTCCCATTATATAGATGAGAAAGTTGGGGAGAGAAGACTTGTATCCAGCATCTGAGGCTGTATATAAATTCATCTCTTCAGAGGCCCAGCTCTGTATCCACGACTCCCTGTAACTGGCTCTTTTAGAATGCTTTCAGATTTATTATATTACTGGATTAAGGTAGATATTATATTGTCCTAATTTCATATTTAAGGACATTAAGTAGCAGCAAAATTCTAGCATTTGCCTCAGCTTGGAGCCCTGGGTCTCTTCCAGTTTCTTGACCACACCCAAATCAGATTTTTTTGCTGACTAATACCTTTTCTACCATAAACAGAGAGAACTGGGAATCATCTGTATAAGAATAAGTGACCCTCATTCCTGCTGAAGTAATCAGGAGAGAGAACATGGAGGGAAGAGAAAGGTGACTCAGGGTTCATTCTAGGTGTTTCAAAAATCCCAACAATCCAGTAAAAAGAGACTAAGAAGTAATTATCAGACATGTAAACAGAATCAGTATTTATTAAGCACTATCTGTGTATTCTGGTGACAGACAGACAGACACAATGACCAAAATGAGAGTGTTTACCTTCAAGGAGCTTCCATTCTGATGGAAAGTGGAGGTGACAGTCTCATGGAAGCCAAGAAAGAAAATGTGCAGAAGAGTGGTTGGTGGTATATCAGAAGCTGTAAGAGAAATAAAGCCAAAAAAAGGTGAAGGAGCCCCTTGCTAACTGCTAGCACATATAGTCTCATGGTGGGATTAGAAGCCTGACTGCATCATTGAGAGGTGCAACCAGTGCACCTTGCACATAGTCACCTTTGTAGAACTTGAGCTGAGACAAGAGATATAGGATGATGGGGCAGGTCAAATGAAGGTTGGTTTGGGTGTTTGTTTTTTAAAGAGAGATTCCTAATTAGGTAGTTATTAATTCCGACTCCTCTACCTTTGGTCTGTTAGACCAAATCTGAATGGGCTATGACTCCCATTATAATAGATAATAAATGAGCACAATGCTCTAAGATATAGTTTAACTGAGGTGCCCTAGTAATTAAGGCACTGGATTTAGGAAGACTCAAGTTAGAACTATGCCTCTGACACTTTGTGACTCTGGGCACTTAACCTCTTAAAAACTATTTCCTCCTTGTGAAAAGGGAAAGTAACAGCACCTCTGTCAGAGGATTGTTTGAGGTTCACATGAGATGAGTAAATAAAAAAGCAGTTAATTAAGTTCTTACTTTTTATAAAGCAGATGTTTTAATCTCCTGGAGAAGGAAATGGAAAACCACTCCAGATTTTTTGCCAGGAAAACACTGGGGCCATTATTGGTGTGCTGTGAAGCACAGGATCATGCAAAATCAGTCATAGCTGAACAAAAAATTCAGAAAGCACTATGCTAAATGCTGAGAATAAATGAAAAGGAAGACAGTCCTTTTAAAAGCTCACCTTCAAACAGAGGTGATAATGCTAAGTCAAATGGAAAGGTCCCATGGTCTTAGAGCATAGCAACAAAGCAGATGGTCAGGCTTTTTCTTTAATATCACTTTCATTGATAAATCATAACAATTTGTGACATTGAACTACTTGGTAGGGCCATGGAATTTGGTAATAGAGAACTTCGGAGGCGAAGATGTGGCTTAGTGACTATTTCCATAGATACTTCCTATGGTACAGCTATCCAAGATCCAAAGCCTGACCATCTGCTTTGTTGCATGTATTGCAGAGTCAAAGTTTATGCACAGTTTTATAGCCCTTTAGGAATAGTTATTTGCTGTGATTTTGGAGAAACCATTCTCATTTTGAAATTATTTAAATGATTAGGGAATGTTGAATTAATATAATCATGTATATGGAATTAGAATTTGTCATATTTCATACTAGTTAATTATGAGGTTATCATCATTACCTCTTTGCATATTTTGTTCCTTATATACCCTACCCTGTATCTTTGGCTTCCGTCCTTTCTTTTTGCTTCCTTTCTTTTAAATGGCTAGGTAAGATACCACTTCCTCTTTAATCATTCTGTCATTTTTATAGTGGCTGTGACTGGGGAAGAGTAGAAACACATTGACTATGTCAGCAAAAATTAAACTTTCTCAATGCATATTAATTAAAAAAAAAAAAAAAGAAAAACTTTAGCCCCATTCCTGTCTCCTTCAACAGTCTTCTCTCCATTCTCCTACATTGACTTAACCAGAATGTACTTTACTAACTCTAGTTAGTCTTGCCTTCTCAGGCACATCTTTGTGTTAGAGATACAGTAGTTGATGTCCACAGCACAGTATTTGAAAATGAAAGATGACTTATAGTAATATAGTTAACTAATCATGTAAGAATTAAAATCCTGTATGAAGAAAGTTTTGGGGATGTAACAGGCTCCTCACTCCTCTCTCCCCTCTGCTTCCCTGCGCCCCCGCCCTGCAAGAGCTTAGCTTTGTTTTTTAATGACAAATCACTTAAGTATAGAAACTTGCAGCTCTTACTGTCATTATGTCTTACAGTCATTATCTTTAAAGAATCTTCCCAGCATAGAAATCTCAAAAAAGCCTAACAATGGGGGATAGGGGAAGAGAGAAATCAGCTTCCTCAAAGTCTTGTAGAACCATATGGTTGGTTAGAAATCAGACATTTTTCAACGGGTCTTCACCTATGCTCTTTAAGACAGCCGCTGGATCTTTAAATATGGGTAAAATGGAATGACCATTGACATCCTTTCCAAGTTTCAAATTCTTTGATGCAGTGAAATTCTGTACCTAGCCAAATTATAGGATGTACTAGAAAAGGGAGTCACAAAATGGGGGCTCCTTTGTTTGCTTAATTTTGGGTTAGAGAAAACCATGGCTGCTCATGTTGAAGAAGCTGGAGTACAAGGCCTCCTTTTGGCTGCTGACCAGCCTCTCCCTGACTCCCTCCTCCCTCCTTGGGCTGAGCCAGGCCCCCTTGGGTGGATCCTTCACAGCTGTGGCCTTCAGGCCCTGTCCTTCCCTATGTCTTTATTCTCAGTGGTCTGGCTTCTGACCACCTCTGCCTTGGAAACCTGCGCTTTCCAGGCTCTTCATGGTCCAGGTGTCTGGCCTCTTTTCAGTCTTCCTCCTCCTCCTCAACCTTTCTTTTGCCTTTGACCCCATCATTATATCTTCAGTATATATATTCTCCTCTAGCTTTTCATGACACGTCTCTCTCCTAAGCTCTAAGCTTCCCATTCTCAGTCCTAATTTTTTCATTTTCCTCTGCTTCATTTTCATGCCCACTGACCATGGGGGTTGCACAAGGCTCTGTCCCCAGCTTCTTCTCTCTCTGTGTTTCATGATTTCATCAGTTCTTGTGAATTCAATGATCATCTTTATCCTTAGTCCCATATCCATTTATCCACTCTTACCTCTTTTAGGCTTCTATTTTACATCTCCAACTGCTTATTGGCAATCTCAGATGGAACATCCCATTTATTGTTCAGTTGTGTCTGACTCTATATGACTCATATTTGTGGAATTTTTTTTGGCAAAATTACTGTTATTTTGTTATTTCTTTCTCCAATGTGTCCCCATTTTATAGATGAGGAAGTTGAGACAATCAGGATTTAAAAGACTTACCTAGGATCACATAGTAAGTTTCTGAGGCTGGATTTCAATTCAGATCTTCCTGACTTCAGGAACTCTGATCTATCACTGTACCACCTAGTTGCCCATATATCTTAAACACAGTATTGCCAAAAATGTACATTATCTTTCCCCTCAAACCTTCTCTTCCTTCTGATTTTCCTGTTCCTATCAAGGACACGGCCATCTTTTGAGTCACTAGGCTCCCAGCCTAGGTATCATCCTCAATTGCTTATTCTTTTTTGCTCCTAAATATTGTTGTTACTTTTGTAGCATATCTGGTGTATTCCCTCTCTCTCCTCTGATATAGACCTATCTTGGTACAGACCCTCATCACTTTTATGCCTGAACTATTGCAGTAGTTGCTGATAAGTGCCCGCCTAGCTATCAGAGGTTATTACCATTAATTCTGTCTTGTGTTTAGCGTTCTTACACAGTCATAGGGTGAGCTTCTGTCTTTAGCAGTGGTTGTGCCCCAGTTAGTACAAGACCTTCTCCCCCAAATCATGGACCACATTGTCCCTCATATACAATGTCTATAGGAAGATGGATTCCAATATAGAGCAAAAGATAACTCATAACTTCTGGCACTAGAAGTCCTTTGTCTTTTTGTAGGGTATTTGTAAAATGTATTTCACTGCCAGAAAAGATTAAAATATTGTTTTTAAAATAGGTTAAATTTCATTAGTACTTGGTTCAAAATCAACTTTGGATGAATGTTTTTCTTTTTATACATTTGTACTTTCATTGTTTTCCCCAACCAATTTCATTAAATTTCCAATTAATTCTGGAATTCAAAAATTGTTATCAAGGGAAAACAAATGTCTAATATGCCATGCAGCTGTTATTACTGAAGCTTACTGAAAAATTTGGGGATCAGTTTATGCATTGTGACTGTGATGCTTTTGTCAAGATCCTAACATTTTCCATTTGTGTGTGTGTGTGTGTGTGTGTGTGTGTGTGTGTGTGTGTGTGTTTCCCTTGATAACAATTTAAAATTCCAGAATTAATTGGAAATTTAGTGGAATTGGTTCAGGGAAAACACTGAAAATACAAATGTATAAATAGAAAAACATTCATCCAAAGTTGATTTTGAACCAAGTACTAATGAAACTTAACCTATTTTAGAAACTATTTTGGTCTTTTGTGGCAGTGAAATACATTTTACAAATACTCTACAAAAAGATTATCTTCTATCTATAGCGAATGCATGAAAAAACTTGTCTTGAGTATTATTGTGTGCCAAGTATTATACTAAGCTCTGGAAACACAATTATTACAGTAAAGATAGTACCTACTCTAAATTAATTTGTATTTTAATAATGTGGGAAACCACATGCATAAGGAAATAGTGCCTGTTTTGGAGGATTGATCGAAAGTTCAAGAGATCCTGGGTATGTGGGGAATTGTTTGACATACTATCTCTCTAGGATTAGTGGCAGAGTTGATGTGGTCATGGTTCTCAAACTGGAGGGAATGGAGAGACTAGAAAGGGGTATAAGTGAGATGACAAGATAGTTGATGACACTGTGGAAAAGATAAGCAGATAAGAAAATAACACATGCCTGGAACCTGCTTGAAAAAACCTGCCAGGTGACATAGTCACCAGCTGAGATGGGAATAGTAGAGGAAAGCCAAAAGTTCAGGAAATTAAAGGGCATTAAACCTCCAGGGCAAATTTTTTTTACTGAGAAGTCAATAAAGATTAAATAATTTATGTTTCATAACATGATATAATTATTGGAATTAGATAACTTAAATTGTACAGTTTCTACTGTCAGCTGGCTATAAGAAAAACACTCAATTTTAACAATTTTGTCCATTCATTTTAGGTGAAAGGCTTTGAACAGATGTGAAAAAATGTTGACGACAGAAAAAGGGGTTGTGGAGGAATGGTTGTCAGAATTCAAGGTAATGTTCACTCTTCGATAATATAAACATACTAGATAAAGCTCATTTCCAAATAAAATGCTAATCATTTTGCTTGTGATGTCAGCAAATCGAATCTGTCTAATCATGAGAGTGAGTGCCTAGAAAATTGCTGTGAACAATTGTTTTTCCCTCCCTTCTGGTTGAAGATAAGTTGATTTGCTTCACTTTTCTCCCACTCATGACAGAATTATGCTGATGCTAGAAGTAATCAACAAAGACAAGAAAGTATTCATCTATAGTTTGGTTAATTCTGTAGTTATATTCTGGTGATGTTATTAACCCTATACCAATAGAAAGAAGTAGCTGTTTCTTCCTATTGCCTGCTTTCTCTCTGATACTTAAACTTCACCTCTTTTAATATGGCAACTACTCTCTTCATCCCCTTCTCATCAAGCTATGTTCACTAAGTGTAATTGCTGTGTCTATGTAATAAACACAATGGTGTATGAGTGGAAGCAACTGTGGACAGGTATTACTGTGATTGCAACACAGATCTTCAGAAGTCAGTCAACAGTCACTAGTAGTCAATAAGCATTTATTAAGCACTAACTATGTGCCAGGTACTATACCAGGTGCTGGAGATATAAAGGAAGTCCTACTCCTTCAGAGAGGAAACAAACTAATGGGAGAAAACAACACAAAAAAAACAAGGTGGGTAACAGGGGAGGGAAACTAGGCATGATGAAGTCCAAAGAAATTTAATGAGGCAGAAAAAATGAGGAGATGATTTACTCCTGTGACCTTTCTAAATGGAGAATGGGTCAGGGAGTGAGGGGAGGAGGTATAAGTATCATGGAAGAGGTAGATGTTTCAAAGTTTTGCAGAATGATGAGTTTCTTGAGAGAACGATGAAGTCCAAGAGCACAGTCAGTAGAAAATGAAGAAAAAACTGTGACTTTTGGTAGCAAAAAAATCAAACTCATTAAGCAAGTTAGAAGAAAGATTAAGACTAAGAAGATAAGGCATTTAATTGAAAACTGTGTCTTGAGCTTTAAATGAGCTATTGATGCCAAAAAAAATGAGCCCGATACATATTATCATGATTTCCTAAAGAACTTTAACCAGGGTGAACCACTTGACATAAAGAGTAGACCAAAATTATCTAGAAACTCTCAATAAAGAAATGCTTAATCTCTTTGCCAAATGGAAACATCTGTCAGCTGAGGATAATACCAGTTCAGAATATACATTTGTTTTAAAATCAGATGGAAGAGAATGGTGGGTAGTTATGATTAGTATCATAAAACAAGAAGAAGAAAGACCATGTTTAACATGATTGCACATATACAGTCTTTGTCAAGTTGTTTGCTGTCTTGGGGAGGGTGGAGGGAAAGGAGGAAGGGAGAAAACTTTGGAACTTAAAATCTTACAAAAATGAATGTTATAGAAGAGAGACCAATTAGAAGGTTATTGCAATTTCTGAGTCATGTGAGAAACAAGATACGGGGCTAGATCTTTTCCCTGACTTCCAACATATCAAACTTCTCCAGTAAAGAAATGATGCACTGGGGCAGCTAGAAGGCACAGTGGATAGAGCACTGGCCCTGAAGTCAGAAGGACCTGAATTCAAATCTAGGCTCAGACACTTAACACATACTAGCTGTGTGACCCTGAGCAACTCACTTAACCATAATTGCCTTGCAAAAAAAAGAAATTATGCACCAAAGTTGAAGCAACTTCAGCTATCTTTGTGGTCTAGGATATGCAGAACTCATATTTTAAAATACCCCATCAAACTTATGAACTGATGCTTACTCATCACCTTCCAGGCTACTGGCATTGTGGCTGTACTAGCAGACCAAAGGACACAACACACACATAATCCACTCCCATATTCAACAAAGTTTCAGGCTAAAAATTAAATCCTCAAAAATCAATAGTATTTCTATGTAATTATAAGAACATACAAGAAGCTCCAAATATCTATGTAATACAAATATCTACAAAATGCATAAACTATATGGGGATCCACCTCCCATAGCACCTAGAAGACTGGTGTAGATTCAGTTACAAAGTACTTCTTAAATAAAGAACATCCTAAATAGGTGGAGGAATATTCACTATTTATGGGTAGGCTGTGGCAATTTAATAAAAATGACAATAATGCTGGACTTGATTTATACTTTAAAAAAACTATCAAATTACGAAGGTTTTCAAAGGATAGGCACACTAATGCATCTTTGGTGGAGCTGTGAAATGGTGCAACCATTTTGGAAAGCAGTTTAGAATTATGCAAATAAAGTAACTAAAATATCCATGTCCTTTGACTGGGCTTATATCTCAAAGAGATGGGAAATAAGAAAAAAGTCCCTATATCATCCAAAAGATATATAGCAGCACTTTTTGTGATAGTGAAGAATTGGAAACAAAGTTTGATACTCTTGATTGGGACAATGACTGGAAAAATTGTGATAACATGTGATAGAAAGGAAGATGATTATGCTATAAGAACAAATATGTGTGATGACATATATTGTATCTAGGTTATCCTGTAACACATTTAATATGTATGGGATTGCCTGTCATCTAGGGAAGGGCTAAGTAGAGGGAGGGAGGGGAAAATTTGGAAAAATGACTACAAGAGATAATGTTGTAAAAAAAAAATTACTCATGCATATGTACTGTCAAAAAATTATAATTATAAAATTAATTTAAAAAATGTGTGATGAATACAAAGAAGCCTAAAAAAATCTCTGTGAACTGATGTAGAGGTGATCCAAGCTACAAAAGCAATCTGCACAGTGACCACAATAATGTAAATGAAGAGAATACTGACCTACTAAAAAATCACAAGGACTCCGATGAAGAGAAAAGCCTACACTTTTGTGTAGGGAATTTCACATGAACCCATGTTTTCAGACTTTTTAAATGAATTGATCAATTGTGCTGATTTTTCTCTCTTAAAAATACAATTTGTCATATAGGATGGCTCTCATGGAGGGGGGTGGATATTTAGGATAACTATAGTGATATAAGTAACAAAATCTCAATAAAAACTAGAAGAATAAGATGAAACAGTGGAGAAAAGTCAGGGGATAGACTTCCAACTAAGCTGCTGTTCCAAGAACATTTATGGATAAAACTAAAAGAAGATTAACAGGTGAAAAATGAATGATTCCTATAAATTTATAAGTGACTCTAGTATTAAAAACTGTGCATGCTATATCATAATCCTGGCTGTCTTATATAAGGGGACAAAAAATGTCCCTGAAGAAAATAAATTTAGGAAGAACAGCTGGCCAGATTCAAAATTTACAGAGGAGCTCACTGCAGGAAAAGATAATGTTAAGATTATGAAAAATTTGATTCTTAAGGTATTTGAAAGAGGTGAAAGATTCCCCAAAATATTAGGTCGTAACATCATACAAAATTATATAATATTAATATTATACAAATATTATGCAATATTATACAAAAAGACAATGAAGAAAATGTCAATTACTACAAATTCATATGCCCACTTTTACCATCTTAAAAAAAAAAAAAGTTGATGAAGACATAAAAAGAGAACAGGTAGGCTTTTGCAAATGTTCTAAATGTTTTTTCTCCCACCTCACTGCTTCATCTGCTCTAAATTGGACCTTCAGAGATCAATTGGACTTCAAACACAAGCTACCCTGTGGTGCCCTCTATGGGACCAGACATCCTCATCTAGAGCCTGCCATTTCTTTACTGTTACTGTACCTCCCCTGTATACTCTTGCTCTGAGAACTATAATCAAACCAATATGATCGTTGCCTAGGTTGCTCTGTTTTGATCACCACCTTTGTAACTTCTGAGATCCAAAAACTGTTCTGGACTGTCACTCTGCTATATCTGGGGACTGTCCTTCTGAACAGGGACTATCTTTCATATTTATATCTCTATTGCTTACTATTTAATAAGCATTTATTCAATGCTTTTTTCATTCATTTGTACAGCAAACTTCAATTTTATAGTCACATAATTTAAAGTATTATGCTTATTTTTTAAAAAAAAGTCCATCTAATTCAAATCAAAACAGGCTCTTTTCTAGCTTTTAAGTTCTTTTCTAGCTTGTGCATGGGCCAAAATAAGAATCCTTGGAAGATATATCAACAAAAGTAACTGTTCATCTTCCAATTAGTAATATTAAGTGAGACACAGTTTGGAAATGTTTTCCATTTTCATGATGGATAACCAAACAGTATTCAGAAGTGAGATTTCCTCTAAAGTGGGAGGTTTTCCATTTCCTCCTGTTTGCAGACTCATTGTGTTGTTTGCATGAAGCTCTAAAAGTTTGCAAAGTCATATTATGGGGATTAGGCTGGCTCACTTCTAGCCACAGAGAAAAGCACCAGTGCATGCAGAGGTCTTGTTGTCTAGTCCATGATAAATATTCTTTAGAACATTTATCCAGTGCTTTGTGTATCTTGCATGAATAGTGCAGTCGGAAAAAGAGCTGGGACCAGAATTGAGAGGCAGGAAGAGACTGGGCTGGATTGTCTTCAGAAAACTGAGTTGTTTGGTCATCTTGGGCTTCCATCTTCCAGGGACACATGTCTTTGAAGCATGAAGTTATAGTCTCCCAAGAATTAAAATTGAGGGTTTCTCAAGGAGCAGTGGAGAGGTACATGGTAGGCATGAGCACTCTGCACATGGAAAACAGGAGAAGGATCTCATTTGAGAGAGGAGAAAATGGGCCGAACATGTCATTACCAGACAGATGATTGATGGGCAGCCCATGTTTCTGTTGGTACCCACATGTAATCTATCAATGACCCCCAATATAAAAAATACAATAAAACATATATATGCTAATATGTGGCTTCCTAAGTCAATGTATCTGAAGGGATCTATCTTAATGAGTTAGTATCCCCCTGTTTCTATTTGAGTTTGGTTCTGCAGATCTAGAGCAAGGATCTGCAACATTGGATGGTGCTCCTTTGGAGGATTTCTGGGAAGACATGCCCCAGGGCTGGGCAGGTGACCCTCTGAGTCTTTGGCTAAGACCACAGACTCATTCCAGTTCCCGAGCTGTGCTCCTGCTTAGGTTGGGTAGTCTAGTACATCATACACTATCCTGGAGTGAAGTTTGTCTATTTTTAATTGCTCAGCAAAATCATATATGTGCCTTCCCTTTATTTTTATATTATGTGTATGTGTGTCTACATATTTGCATTCTGCGTTAGAGGTATGATTAGTATTTATTTTCTACTTCGGGAATGCTTCATTTGTAACAGAATCATGAGTTCTTGGCAGTAACTGAAGTGATGCAGATTGCCTGCAAGTGTTATGTCTGCTCAATGGAATCTTCCTAGTTAGACTATTTTCCTGTTTATTGCAATGGTGAAACTTAGAAACTTAAATACGGTCATCTATTTTCATAATAACAGAAGCAACCATTAATGCAAATAATTGAAAACTAGGAATAATTCATTTCTTCGATTCTACCCATCTGCCTGTAATCATCAGAATGAGCAAGATTATGTACTCATTTATCTCAGGAAGCAGAATTCCCTCCATTCTGCAGGGCACACAGTTGGACTGCTTTCACATCCTTCAGGCTATGTCCTTTTCCTGGAATGGCATAAGGAGGCTTGAAGGTTTCAAGGAAAAGAATCAGGGTATTTTCTAGTGAATAATGAGTACCTAAAACCACACTCAAATGGATGATGATGATTTATACCCTTTCAGAAGTCATATATCATCTTTTTTATAAATTTGAATTTGAAGTTTTGCATTTGCAGTCATTTTTAGTTTAGAAGTTCTCTCTTTATAGACACCAGACTTTTGTTGCATATTAATAAGCTGTTAAAAATGGAAGTCTCATATAAAATTGAAGTATGGTTTACTTTAGTCTTTATCCTTTCTTTTTTCTTATTGAGCTTACTTATGTTTGATGGATACTCATGGATACTTTGGGCTGTGATATGCTCTGACTACAGTTGTACAACATGACCTCATTTCTCCAGGGAGCTGGCCCTGTCCTAATCTTGGACAGTTAAATGGTCATGGATGTCAATATTCTTCTGCCCCAGGAGCCCAGTAGGGCTGTTCCTACAATTATCTCTAGGTTGAGGTCATTTTGTGGTGAACACTTCTGGGGGATGTGAATTACTTTTTCAGCTCTTCTTTCTCTCCTTAGACCTAGCAGTTTATTTTTTCCTCAGAAGAAACTGAGGTAAAAGAAAGGGGGAGAGGAAGAAATTCTTACTGATGCTTTAAGGAAAGTAAAAAGCCATTCATTTTTTGATAATTTTAAGAAGAGAGTCATGAAAATTAAATTCACTTCATTATCAGTGCTGCAAAATGTTAAAATCAGACTTTAATTTCATCATGGTTTGTCAGAAAGGATTACACATATAAATTATACTTTAATTCCATTTTGTCAGGACAAGAGAAATTGGACTTGCATAGTAAATGGCCCCCAGAATCTTGTGGGCCTTGGCAGTGATGCCATTAGTTGCTGGCCACTGGTAATAATCAGTATAGGGCTTCTTAAATTTGTTCCTCTTTCAATCTTTTTTTGTCAGAGAAATTTTACGCCACCTTGGGTATATAGTACATGTACAAGGTAAACAAATCAAACATTTACTGATAATAAATCATAATTTTGCAGCCCCCACATTGGTATGTGACCCCACATGGGGTCATGAACTACTGCTTTGCTCTAGTATTTTTTTAATAGATTTTATCTTATTAAGGATGTTTGTGAGAATCCCAAAGTTCTAAGAGAAAAATTCGATCAAATATATTGAGTAGTTCTTCAGTTATTAATCGACATCAATCAATTGGTCATCATTTTGGGGCACTTAGCTGTGAACACTGGGGATACAAATTTGAGGCAAAACCTAGCCTCTGACCTTCCCCCTCCTTTGTTCTTCCCTCCACCCCCTTCCTCTCTTCTTCCTCTCCTCCCTCCTCCCTCCTCCTCCTTCTCCTCCTCCTTTCCCCCACCTCAGGCTTTACTCTGGCTGCCTCTCACCCTAACAGCCGGGTCCCAGGCTTTCTTCAACACTGCTCGAATCTTCTCTGTTCCCCTCCCAGCCTGTGCCTTTTCCTGGCCTCCCCCCTTCTCCCCTCCTCAAAAGCATAGCTCTAGAACCTCTCCTCGCCCAGTTACCTTGTCTGTACTTTGGGTATCTTGTGTATAGACGGTGTCCTTGATTTTCCCGTGATAAACTATGAATTCCTCTAGGACAGGTCCAGTACTTGACACATAACGAGGACTTACTTCTTGTTTAAAGTGGGCAGAAGTCAAGGGAGAAGACTGAGCTTCTGGACAAAGGAGGGAGAGTGATGGGGACCCTTGTTGATTGGATGGGGTGATATGGACAGATGGATGGATCCTCTTCTCCAAATGAGGGACAATCTTTGTCTCTTTTTATATTCTTAGCATTTAATATGGTGCCTGGCACTTAGTAGGCACTTCATATTGATTGACTCTGAGTGAGATGGAGCGAGTCTTACAAGAGAAGTTGCTAATGATCATAGTACGGGGAGAAGTCTGTTAATAGCGATGGGGAGCAAGGAATAAGTTTATTCCTCCTGGTCAAGTATCTTGGGGAGCACAAGAGCAGATGTTCCCAGTTCAGGAGATGGTAGCAAAGGATACAGTTAGTTTCCAGATAGGCCATGTTTGTAAGAAAATGGCAAAACTTTAATAGGAAGAAGTCTAAGATGAAAAAGAATATGTAGAACAGAATCAGGTGCCAGAGGGAAGGATATGGGAAAGAGGGTGGGGCAAAAAAAAAGGATTTTGCCCATGGCTGTCAAGAAAGACCGTTTGTTAGCCTTAGAACAAAAAACAAAAACAAAACAAAACAAAAAAAAAAAACATAGCCTTTGATTGGAGCATTTACCCTCCAGGGTCCTATGATAGGGACATCTTGAACTGGGTAGCTTAGTTGGGACAAGTGTAGTGCTAATGAGCCATGGAGTTCTGGTGCTAATAAGTGTAAAGGATTCCATTTTCCTGTTCAGTACCACGAGACTTGTGTCAGTCGCTGTTTTGGTAAGGCATGCCTTTAGTTTCAAGGAGGATCTCTGAAGGGCTAGAGTAGATGGATCACTACCGAAACATTTCCATTTCATGAAAACAGCTCAAAAAGTATAGATTATCTTAATGGGAAAACCATTAAGCATTCACAGCATGAGCGAGTGAAATTTTTATATAAATAGGGCTTCATAATTTGTTTTTGTATTTCATTTCCAGCTTGTAAAGTGATTGCTTTTTGAAAATCTATTTTTAAATTATTGTCTTTCAGATTAGCTTGTGCTTTTTTGAATGCACTGTATAATTTCATCTAACTTGTTTTCGTCCCTCTAATTTGTCCTTGTTTCTTGGTGGCTGATGATATGGCAAGACTCAACAATCTTGCCCTATCATATATGTGATTGATTGACAAGGATTTTTTTTTTTTTTTGGTTGTTGTTCAGTCTTTACCATATGCCTCTTTTCTATACCCTTTGCACCATGCCCCCTACCACCTCCCCCCCCATCCTTGCAATTAATTCTAAGTCTGCTTCTTAACCATCTGCCAAATGATGCTTCTGTGGAGCATCTGGCTTCTTTTTCAGATCTTGCCAAGCAATAATTTCTACAGCATGGTTTTCCATCATTACTTTTAGGTTTCTGATTGGGCTTTCTGAATCTTGATAAGTACCTCTTTCGTATGAAAGGCCACTATCTCTGGGTAGAGCTTTGCTCCTATTAGATAGTTGATAATGATTACTTGGTGAAACAAATTTTGGTATGCTTTATTGCTTTAAAGTTTTATAATATCATTATTATAATGTTTAAATGTAATGACATTTTAAGATTTTCATTATTCTGAAAACCATATAATCAGGGCAGGCATCTTTTCTCATTTTTCATAGCATCTTTTTTCCATATTCATAAAGTCAATTAATAACAGAATTAGGAAAGAAATCTGGAAGTATTGACTGTATTCATTTATCTGTTTTAGAGTACTTTTCCTGTTATTAATGATAATAAATTCTGGGCTAAAAATATTTCCCAGAAATTATAACTTTGACTTTTTTCAGAAAGTAATTTAATTTCAAGATCTTTTCTGTTTTTTACAAACAGAATTTTTTGAATTTTTGTGTAACCCTTGTTTGGTTTACTCTTAATTAGTTTTATAGTTTTTTTTTTAAATCTGATTATGATTGGTAACAGGTTTTTTTTTTTTTTCTCGGTAGTTTTAAATTAGATACATTTTTAGGCTCAAGGATCAAAAACTGAGGCTTCCAACTTTGGTTGAACTGATCCAACCATTCTGGTTTTGTTTTTTGATAACCATTTCCTTTTATATAAATTCCTCCTTTATTAGGTTACCGTTGATCAAATGACTTAAATGGAATGTTGCCTAGAGATCTTTTGTTACATGCTTTTGAAATATTGACGAATGTCCTAATTTGTCTTTATGTAAATGGTATCAGAACAAACAATTTTCTTTTCTTTGGAGAAAGGCAGAAGGTCCTTAACTAATTCACATTTACTTAGCATTCAGGTAAAGAAATGCCTGTCTTAGGAATGGGAGACAGGAATTGATTTTGTTATGTGAAAAAAAGGATTTCTAAATCATCTTTTGAAAGTAGATACTTATAGTTTCCTTGACCAAGTTCTTGTTCTATTTACCTTTAATGAGAAATGAATTGGATATCTTTATAACAAAATTCCCAGCTGTGTCATTTCATCTATCTCTGTGTGGACATTTAATTTCTCAATTAGATTAAACCCGTCAATGCAGTATCAAGAAAGGGGATATGCTACAGGTAGTGTTTCAGAATAACTATTAAAAATATTTCTAACTTGGGTGTTTCTGATAAAGGCCTCATTTCTAAAATATATAAAGAGCTGAGTCAAATTTATAAGAAAAGTCATTCCTCAAATAATAATGGTCAAAGGATATGAACAATTTTCAGATGAAGAAATTAAAGCCATCTCTAGTCATGAAAAAATGTTCTAAATCACTATTAATTACAGAAATGCAAATAAACCAACTCTGAGTTACTATCACACATCTCACAGATTGGCTAAGATGATAATAATTTGGAGGGGATGTGGGAAAACTGGGACACTAATCATTGTTAGTAGAGTTGTGAACTGATCCAGCCATTCTGCAGAGCAATATGGAACAGTGCCCAAAAGGCTATCAAATTGTGCATAGCCTTTGATGCAGCAGTGTTGTTCCTGGGACTGTATACCAAAGAAATCATAAAAAAGGGGAAAGGACCCATAAATGTTTGTAACAGCTTTTTTGTTGTTGTTGTTGTGACAAGGAATTAGAAATTGAGTGGTTTTCCATCAAATAATGTTAATGGAATACTGTTGTTCTGTAAGAGATAATGAAGAGACTGAACATCATGAACTTACATGAACTGATGCTGCTTGAAGTGAGCAGAATCAAGAGAACATTATAAACGGTAACATCAAGATTGTGTGGTGATCAACTATGATAGAATGAGCTCTTCTCAGTAATACAGTGATACAAGATAATTCCAATAGTCCTTGAATGGAAAATTGTTGTGTTACAGAAGCCACCTGCCAGTGGCTGCTGAAGGTCTAATTCAGACCTGTTTAATGAACCTCTTCATGTGAGAGGATGATGATGATGATACAAAGAGACTGAGAGGCACTTGCGTTCTCTGACCTCTCTCCTCTTACCTACAATTTATTTCATTCCCAATCCACAAGGAACATCTGCAAAGGCTGCTTTCTAACTCCTTCAAGTTTTAATAATTCACAGCTGTGGAGGCTCTCAGAGAATTGACTTGTCCTTTCACTTAGGCATGGTCCTTTACAGAAAATACCATCTACCTGTAAAAAAAAAAGAACTTAGGAGAATTAATGCAGATACTATTTTCACTTTTTTTTGGGGGGGGATGTTTTATTCTTGTGGTTTTTCCTTTTAGTCTTGATTTTCCCCCCCAACATGATTCATATGTAAATATGTTTAAAATGATTGTATATATATCATACTGCTTGCTGTCTGGAGAAGGAGGAGGTGAGGAAAGGAAGGAGAAAAAAGAATTTAGAACTCAATATCTTACAGAAATGAATGTTGAAAACTATCTTAAACATATAATTGAAAAAATAAAATATTATTAAAATTTAGAAAAATAAAGAATATTCTAGTTTAGTCTTCCCTGAAGGAACATAATTGTATTCCATTTACTTGTGATTTTTTTTCTTTCCATTTACATTGTTGTAGATTGGTTTTTGTTTGTTTGTTTGTTTGTTTGTTCTGATCACCTCTGCATCAGTTCATAGAGTTCTTTCCGGGATTCTTTGTATTCATCACATACATTTTTATAGTACAATCATCTTCCATTTCATTCATCTAACACAATTTAGCTAGTCATTCTCCATTCTAGGGATAATCAAACTTTGTTTCCGGTTCTTCACTATCACAAAAAATGCTGCTATAAATATTTTAGATTATATGAGGACTTTTTTCTTATTGATAGCCTCTTTGAGTGAAATTTTAGCCACTTGGTTATGCCATTTCATAGCTCTATCAAAGATGTGCTAGTGACAGAAGGACGTTTTCCTGCTTTGAAGTTGCCTTGAGACTAGATGGCAAAGTGGATAGAATGCCAGGACTAGATTCAGAGGGATTCTGATACTTCCTAGCTGTGTGACCCTGAGCAAGTCACTTAACCCTGCTTGACTCAATTTCTGCATTTGTAAAATGATCTGCAGGAGGAAGTAAGAAACCATTCCAGTATTTTTGCCAAGAAAAGCTCAAATGAGATCACAAAGATCTGTGCACAACTGAAATGAACAATCTGATTTATTAAGCAGTCTGTATATTTGATAGTAGAAGAGTAATTGACATAAGTATTGTAATGTTTATTCTCTCTAAAATAGAATCTGATATTTTCGTTGAATTTAAGCTTAAGTTTTCTTATATATGACAATCTAAGTATATTAGTTGTATCGATAAACTGAAGTTTTAACTTTTATGTTTATAAAATTATCCGAAATTGAATACCACGAATTATAGCAGTTGAATCTCTTTAGTTTAAAATAATAGAACTAATGAGATAATTCAAGCCAGTCCCAATGATCTCATAATGATGAGAGCCATCTACACCCGGAGAGAAGACTGTGGGAAATGAGGGTGGATCACAACATAACATTTTCACTCTTTTTGTTGTGGTTTGCTTGAATTTTATTTTCTTTTTCTCTCTCTTTTTTTTTTAACCTTTTGATCTGATTTTTCTTGTGCAGCAAGAATATTATATAAATATGTATGCCTATATTGGATTTAACATATATATTTTACCATGTTTAACATATATTGGATTATATACCATCCAGGGAAAAAGGTGGGAGGAAGGAGGGGAAATTGGAACATAAGGTTTTTCAAGGACCAATGTTGAAAAATTCTCCTTGAATATGTTTTGAAAATAAACTTCAATAAAAATAAAAATAATAGAACTTGCAGCTTTCCATGTTGTATACTATTATTAATCTTCTCTTCTCACTTTAGTTGCCTAAGTGAACATAAAAGTTGACTGCTGGTGGCATTTAGATTATTTTTATCACTCAGTTGATTTACATCAATACTGACCATGGAAATAACAGGGTGATATCATCGATTCAAATGTGCTTTTGTTTTGTTTCTAGACACTACCAGAAACATCTATATCAGACTATGCCAGAAATTTGAAAGATAAGAGTGCTTTGGTTTCATCTTTATATAAAGTTATCCAAGAACCACAAAGTGAGGTAGGTAATTGGATTTCTTTAGCAAGTTGTGTCCATAATGTTGTGCATTGGGGTCAGTTTTTAAACTGACTTTGTTTAGAAGCTGATAAAATTTAACTTTTGAAGAGAATCTTACTTGATTCCCTTTGCTGGCTTTTTCTCTCATCCAAAGACTCCTTTCAGGCAAGGATTGGCTCATCTTTGTCTGCCTTCTTAGCCCCTAGCATGTTCCTGTTCCATAGTAGGTGCTTAAGGAATGCTTGACAATCCTGTGACTGAGTGTGGCTCTGACTGTGTGTTCTTTTCCGAGGCTGCAGCCAGCCCCAGCTGCATTTGGCCACATCAGAGGCAGGGACAAAGCCCCTCCATTCTCTTCTTTCTGTTTCAATTCCAGTCATTTAATTTGGACTTTACTTCTCGCCTAAGTGATTATTTATAAACCTGAAAATTATTTGCATATATGCTAGACCCTTTACAATTATTATCTCATTTGATCATCATAGTAACCCTGGGAAGTAGGTACTGTTTTTATCTCCATTTTACAGATTTTCCTAAAGTGAGGCTTATAGGGGTTAAGTCATTTGCCCAGAGTCCCACATCTGGGAAACATCTGAGGCTACATTGGAACTCAGAATTTCCTGACCCCAGGCTCAGCTCTATCCATTGAACCACCCAGTTGGTATCTAGACAGTTTCATTAAAAGTACATTTTTTTCCTCATTTTAACATCATTGATCAAAAGGTGGATGAAAATTTGGAGGCCATTTCCTTCTCCCTTTTCATTTTATAGATGAGGAAGTAGAGACTCACTCATAGGGAGTGGCTTACCCAAAGTTCCTAGAGAGAGATTGGAACCCAGGCTCTAGAGCAGAGAGCCAAGAACCTCCACTTTACCATGCTGCCTCATTTTTAAAAATGTCATTGTCATACTCCATGCTGACAGGGCACTGTAACATTCCTTTGTGACAATACAATGAATCAAACCAGACTGATGCATTGACCATGACTGGTGTTTTCTTATTTGGTACTCAGAACCCCTCCCCCTCTCTGAGATTCTTTTGTGGGGGTTGTTTAGGCTTTTGCTGCTTTCCCACTTTTCTCATCTGTTGTGCTGCCCAGACTCTCCTGAAAACATTCAACAGGAGCTATCTGGAAGGACAGACTCTGAGCTTTTTGCGATTAGATGCCCCTGATTATTTTTCAGCATCTTTTTAGACATCATCACTTGTACTTAGAATTAAAGTCTCCCTGAGTATCAGGGTATATGTATGGGGACTTAGAATCTTGTTAAATTCTTTGTAGAATTTCATTCCCTGCAACCATTGTTAGTACATGTCATAGACTTGTCATGAACAGTCATGAACGGTTTATATAACAGTTTATTCTGTTTATCGTTACTTGAATGGAAAATAGGTAAGATGATCAAGAACTCTATTAAGTGTTTTTTATTGCCTTTGGTCATATGTGCCTCTGTGACCTTTTTGTCTCTAGTCAAAAGCTTTGGGAGATTACAACAGTGGAAAGGACTTGGGCAAATCACTTGGCCTCCCAGGGCCTTGCTTCATTTAAAACTGAAGGGATTGGACAAGAGGAGCTCTGGGCTAGCCTTGACCCTGAAAGCTCTAAATATCTAACCTGAGAATCCTTTTCTCTCCCTAAGAGACTCATACTGTTCTTAGTTCTTCTGGTAGTCATCCTTTTCTTTATCCATAATTTCCTTATATTTTGGGATTTCTTTTCTTTTCTAAAATAATAATAGCTTTTTATTTTTCTAAATATATGCAAAGATAGTTTTCAACATCCACCCTTGTAAAACTTTGTGCTCCAAATTTTTCTCCCATCTTCCCCAGTTCTCCCCTCCTCTAGATAGCAAGTAATCCAATATAGGTTAAACATGCAAGAAAAATCAGATCAAAGAGAAAAAAATGAGAAAGAAAAAAAATAAGCAAATAAACAACAACAACAAAGGTAAAAATACTGTGCTTTGATCCACATTCAATTCCCATAGTTTTCTGTCTCTGAAAGCAAATGTTTCTCTCCATCTCAAGTCCATTGTAATTGGCCTGAACAATCTCACTGTTGAAAACAGTGGGTCTCTACTTCCTCATCTATAAAATGAAAAGGGAGAAGGAAATGGCCTCCTAATTTTCATTCAGCTTTTGATCAATGATGTTAAAATGAGGAAAAATGTACTTTTAATGAAACTGTCTAGAGATCATCTGGGTGGTTCAGTGGATAGAGCTGAGCCTGGGGTCAGGAAATGTTAGGTTCTTACTAAGTGCTAATGAGATAATGAGTAAGAACCTAACAAGGAAATCCTGAGTTCCAGTGTAGCCTCAGATGTTTCCCAGATGTGGGACTCTGGGCAAATCACTTAACCCCTGTAAGCCTCAGTTTAGGAAAATCTGTAAAATGGAGATAAAAACAGTACTACTTCCCAGGGTTACTATGATGATCAAATGAGATAATTGTAAAGAGTCTAGCACATATGCAAATAATTTTCAGGTTTATAAATAATCACTTAGGTGAGAAGTAAAGTCCAAACTAAATGACTGGAATTGAAACAGCTTTTGACTGGAAACAAAAAGGTCACAGAGGCACATATGACCAAAGGCAATAAAAAACACTTAATAGAGTCCTTGATCATCTTACCTATTTTCCATTCAAGTAATGATAAACAGTATAAACTGTTATATAAACAGCTCGTGACTGTTCATGACAAGTCTATGACATGTACAGAACTGATCATCACATAATCTTGTTGTCACTGTGTACAATGTTCTCCTGGTTCTACTCACTTCATTTAGCATTAGTTCGTGTAAGTTTTTCCAGGCCTATCTGAAATTGTCCTGCTGATCATTTCTTATAAAACAATAATATTTCATAACTTTGATATGCCATAACTTATTCAGCTATTCTCCAGCTGATGGTCAAACACTCAATTTCCAGTTTTTTTACAGTATAAAAAGGGTTGCTTACAAACATTTTTGCACAGGTACCTTTTCCTTCTTTTATGATCTCTTTGGGATACAGGCCCAGAAGAGAGACTGCTGGATCAAAAAGTATGTACATTTTGATAGCCCTTTGGACATAATTCCAAGTTGCTTTCCAGAAGAGCTGGATGAATTCACAACTCCACCAGCAGTGTATTAAAGAACCAGTTTTCTCTCCAACATGTATCATTACCTTTTCTTGTCTTCTTAGTCAATTTGGATTTATTTTCTAAGATGAACATCAACATGTCTAGTTTAGAGTAGGATATGAAGTCGTTAGGCAATGATTGCATATATCAAGTACAAATAGTTAAATTAACGTTTATAGATGTTCTTCCTTGTTCTTGCTGTCACTCCCTATCTGTTCTTGGTTTCTATGCTGTATCATAGTTACTCTGGCTTCTTTTGATACTCAGTTCAAATCTGCCCTTTGGTTGTAGGCCTTCCCCTAGTTGCTGGGACCTTCTCTTCTCAGATTTCCTTTCAACTACTCTCTAGGTATCTTGAATGTGCCTATTTACATGATAGTTCCTTATCTGAATGTGAAGCTTTTTGAGGGCAGATCATTTTTGATCCTTTTTATATCCTCCATGGTTAGCACTGTGCTGAGCATACAATAAGTGCTTAATACACTTATGTTGTATCTGACTGACTTGGAATGGACTAACTGGGTTTGTTGACCCACCATTAGCAGTGTCTTTATTCTGTGCTGGTCTATCTGACAGGTAAGTACTGTGTTAAGGGCTGGCGAAGTTTAGGGTCACCAACCCACAGAGTATCCAAGACCTGGGGGGCCCAGCCCATAGGTGGGGGTGCTCCCCTTCAGCCTGCATTCACTGAGGACTTGGGTGTTTCAGTGGCTTAAGAGAGTAATTATGGACTTTGTGGTCTCATTTTGTTTTGTTTTATTTTCGAAGGGGAGTGCTGGATACTTTTCTACAGAAAAAAGGGAAAAGTCCTGGCGGTCTGGTCTTTGCTTTTGTCATGAAAATTCTCCAGGGTCTGCTTCTAGGTGTCCCCCTTTTTCTTGTGGGATCTTACTCCAGTGGGGAAAGTTCTTTGTTCTGTCACTCAATCTGTTAGCTTTGACTGTCCCTGACCACGCTCCTCTTTCTCCTCAGTTACTCGAACCTGTGTGTCACCAGCTCTTTGAGTTCTACAGAAGCGGAGAGAAGAAGCTCCTCCTCTTCACTCTGCAGTTTCTCCCGGAGCTGATGTGGTGCTACCTGACCATGTCCACTGCCTGGAAGCGGCAGAGCACGGGCTGTGTCGAAGCTCTCCTTTTAGGCGTTTACAACTTGGTTTGTATGATGGGGACAGCCCACCTGCAAAGTCTGTGGCCATTCCTGCTCCCTACGGCTCCCTTTTTCTCTGAGTTTGGTGTCCATCTTTTCCTTCTTGTTTTGAGAGCAGCTTTATTTACATGAACATATCAAAGACTTTCTTTTGTTTCACTTTCTATTACATGCAAGAATTAGTTTCCACTCATCTTTTGCTTTTTCCTTTCTGTGCACATTGAAACTTAATGTTCTAATGCAAATTGTAAGCTATTGGTATTTGGAAGGCCCTCAGTCCCCTTTGCTTCCGCAGGGAGAAGTGCAGTGGTGGTAAATTGTCCATAGACTTCCATGAATTTCCATTGGCTGATAGTCTCAAAACATGAACCTAATTGCAGTTATACTGAATGGGAGTCTGTGCCACCCGTCTGCCCTTGCTCTTCCTCAGTCATGGGGCTCTGGGCCCAGCTGGTTTCTGCTTCTTCTCCTTAGCTTCTTTTGGGACTCAGCAGGCATCAGGGAAGAGAGAAATGGAGATCAAGATCTAGGAGTCTTCTGGTGGTTCAACCAAAAGAAGGAGCAGAGTCAAGAAGGAAAGTGTGCCTTAGACAGAGCCCCACATCGGAGGAAACTGAGAGGGCACCACTGTGGTGGTGGGACAGTGAGGAGGAAGGAGGGGATGAGAAGCTCAGCATCACATGCTTCAGACGGTCAAGAAGGATGAGGCTCAAGAAAGAACCCCAAGCCTGGTCACTAAGAAGTCAGAATTACCTTTGACAAGAGCATCTCTAGCTGGGGTGACTCAGTCAGAAGGCAGAAGCAAAGTGAGTGAAAGAGAGTGGGTGTCGCAGCTGTAGAGAACCTTTTCCAGGGTTTCGGCCGAGAAGAGAGAGAAAGGCTAGCTGCCAAAGAGAGATGAGGAGATGTTAACAACTGATTAGATAGCTGAGGTGATGGGATAACCCTGAGCCTAGGAGATCAGAGCCCTTGATGGAACTGAAGACATTTCCAAAAGACTAAGTTCTAGGGAGAAAGAATAACTTTGTTTTGGACGTGCCGAGTTGGAGATGTTCGAAAGGTGCTAAAGGCAGATGGTAATGTGGGACTCAAGCTTTGGAGGGAGACTGGCAGCAGTTCGACATAGCTGGGAGTCATTGCCCTTGAGCTGATCATGCAACTCCTGGTACTAAGGAAATGAGCAACAAAAGGCCCAGAATAGAGCCTTGGACAGCACCCACCCTTAGCATGTTTGCTATGAGCAAGAGCTGGTACAAAAGACACTAAAGTTATAGCTGAGCAGGAAATAGAGTTGCAAAATCAACAAGTGTTTATTTAGTGTTTACTATATCCTAGGAGCTCTCTACTAAGTGTAAGACTGTTGTTTGTCTTTCATTCTTAAAGTGGACCAGGACATCAGGGAAGTGATGCCATGATATGCAAGTAAATTGGACTGAAGTCAGGGAGGCTGTGTTAGGTCTCCTGTCCCCTTTCTCCTTTAGAGTCCAATGGCTAGATAGAGATAAGATTATGGCCCTGCATGAAATGGAAGACTAAATGTGTGAAAAGAAAAACAAAAATTATCCATAACCTCAAAAAGTTCTCATTCTTTTAAAAAAAAAAAATTTATTAAAGCTTTTATTTTCAAACCATATGCATGGATAAGTTTTAACATTCACCTTTGCAAAACATTGTGTTCCAAAATTTTCCCCTCCCTTCTCCCTGCCCACTCCCCTAAATGGCAAGTAATTCAATATATGTTAAACATGTGCAATTCTTCTATATATATTTCCACAGTTTCATGCTGCACATGAAAAATCAGATCAAAAAGGAAAAAAAATGAGAAAGAAAACAAAATGCAAGCAAACAACAATAAAAAGAATTCTGTGTGATCCACACTCAGTTCCCATAGTCCTCTCTCTTGTCTCTCTTCATCATAAGATCATTGGAACTGACCTGAGTCATCTCATTTTTGAGAAGAGATCAGAATTGATCATTGTGTAATCTTGTTGTTGCCATGTACAATGATCTCCTGGTTCTGCTCATTTCACTTAGCATCAGTTCATGTAAATCTTTCCAGGTCTCTTTGAAATCATCTTCCTGGTCGTTTCTTACAGGACAATAATATCCCATAACGTAGTCAGCCATTCTCCAACTGATGAGCATCCAAAAGAATTCACACTCTAATGTGGGGTATATATGATGTATGGAATCATTTGGAAGTAACATTAGAAGAAAGTACTCGCCTTGGTGGAGACCAGGAAGAGCTTCTTATAAGATGCAGGATTGGAGCCAGAAGGTAGAGGTAAATAGGGAGAATCTTCTAGCAAGAGGAATAGACAGGAAAGGTGTAGAGGAGAGATGATGCAAGAGGAGTGACCAGCAAAGCAATCAAGAAGGATGAACTGAGAAAAGGCCATTCTGGCTACCAAGTAATATATAAGTATATAATATATAAGTAATACAGAAATCAGATTGAAAAGTACCAGGAGGTAGTGAGAAGAATGGAAGTGGTGGCAAGAGTGGAGGCAGTTTTGTTTTTTCCTCTAGGATCTTGGTTGAGAAATACAGAATGATAGCTTGAGGGGAATGGGAGAATTCAATCAAGATCTTTTTTTAAAGATGAAAATTTAGATATATTTATTTGTACGCAGCAGGAAATAATCTAGCATATGGTGAGAGAGGGAAAAGACAAACTATTGGAAAAATGAAGGAGAGGGCATTGAGGGCACTTATAGATATTGGCTTTGTCAAGAAGGGTATTATAGTGAAGTACAGAGAATGAGGGATGATGTCAGGAGATTGTAAGATAAAAAAGGCAGAAGAAAGTAGCTCACTATGAATGATCTTTATTTTCTCAGTATAATCAAGGTTGTCAGATTATAGGGTCAAAAAATTGGATGTATGAGAGGTTTGAGAAGGAATAAAAGGTTTGGAATGGCCTGTTGGAGCGATGGGATGGAGAATCAGTTAGGAGTAAAAGGATAGCTTTGCTTTTTGAGGAGGATCTAGTTAAGAATGTCTAGCAAAGTTAGGATTAGATCCAGTCATCTCCTTTATAGCATCTTTAGTTCAGTAGCATGGAAGTAGCATAAAGGAGACAACTGGTGGAAGAAACCCAAGTTTGGGTTTTGGCAAAGTATGAGTGATGATAGAATAAGGGGACAAGGTATTTGAAAATATAAGACATAGGAATAACTCTAGGGTCAAGATTGGCAGGGGGGATAACCTCCAGAAAAACTCTGAGGTTGTGAAATGAGTGGGGTCAAATGAGTGGGGTCATGATGAGGCTGCAGAGAGGTAAGATGTAGGGAGAAACGGATGATCAGAGGTTGTGATCAGTTTGAGAAATGTCAGAACTTTTGGCTATGGAAGTAAAACACTTGTAGGTAATAGGCAGGTGTAAGGGGTGACTGTCCCTGTTTGTGACTCTAGTAGAATAGAAGAGGAGGTTGTGGGCTTCAGGATGTTTAATATCAGCATCAATATCTTAGCAGGAGCTGGGCCCTAAAGGAAGACAATGAGCCTGGACTTTGGTGGACTTAAACTCAGTATGAATCAGTTGTGTGTTGGGAAGCCAAAAAAGCAAAGGTGATTCCAGGTTGCCTTGAGAAGCTTCCCTTCAGAGACTGGACTAAGGAGAGCACTGGCCAGAGAGCAGCTGCTGTGCCCTGCCCTGCCCTGCCCTAGCTGCACGTCGCATTTGAGAAATATCATTGATAAACTAGAAAGAGACCAGAAGATGGAAATGAACCTTGATTTTTTTTTTGCCAAATGAAGATCTTTTGAAGGAGCTGGGGATGCTTGACCCAGGAAAGTCTGGTTTATCACTTAGAAGAAGCCTTCAACTTGTTCTGCTTGTCCTCTGGCAGTAGCACGCTAAGCAATCTGGCTGCAGAGGCCTGCTAAGAACTGAGACTCCTGGACACCTCCTCTCGATGTTTGGGCTATGTGTCCTCACTGGACTCTTCAAGCAACATGTTGGGAGCCTTGAAAGCTCTTGGAAGTCCCTTCTACCCCTCACAATCTGTGATTCCTGCACATTGGAGACATCCTTTGTGAAGATGTATTAAACAAAATGGATGAAAACTGCCTATGATGGGAAGCTATACAAGTGTGCATCATTAGAAGAAAAAAGCACATCAGGTGTTAAAGGGTTAGAGGGTAACTGGATATTTCCATCTGTGAAGCCTTTGACTTTCTATTGTGATTTTTGTCTTTCCCCTTTTTTGTTCACAAATAAAATATCCATGAGTTGTGGGTATTTGAGATTCTTTCTAGGGAAGTGAATATTTACGAATTCTTTACATATTGTAGCACACTTTCCCAGATTCCTTAAACTCTGGATTACTTCTGAATTTTGCATGAATTATTTGAGCAGATTAAATTTTGCGGTTTTGGTTTTCTACAGTTATGTTATTTGTAAGGAAATTAAGAAGGCTTCCAATCTATTGCCTTCCTTTAAAGGAATGTAGGTTACTTTTCAAGGCAGGTGATTAGCTTGTCAGGTTTCTCTAATTTGTTTATTAGCTACTTTATTTTAACCAATTTAAGGGGGGAAAACAACTAAACATGTTACATGTATTAAATCAGGAAAATTTAAACAAATCAAGTGATTATTTCTGATGCTTAAAGAAAGCATGTATATACATGCAAGTTCTTAACAGCTTTATTTTTCTGGTTCAATGAGTGGAAAGGCATTTTACGTTTTTAGATAATTTTAATTATTTAGACTAAGAAAGTAGAAATTATATGTATCTGTATCTGTATATTTGTCTTATAGACTTTAATTTACATATCTTTTTTTTCTCTTCTTTTCTATAGGAAATAGTTGACAAACAGGGACATAACAAAGTGTTGAGTTTTACAATCCCATCTTTATCTAAGCCATCAATTTATCATGAAGTAAGTGACTTTGATTCAAGTTAATATAGTGCTTCTGGCCTTTGAAGTTTTCCATTCCATTGTTATGACCAGGATAGGGCAGAAAAGAGGGACTCACCAGGGTTGGCACGCTAGGAAGGGCCCTGATGTTTGGGCTTTGCCCAGAGTTAAATGCTTTCCAAGTGTAGGTGTCTCCTTCTCCCAATCTCTTCTGTGTGTCTGCTCACTGATCACCTCTTTCTGTACCCAGACATGCTTCTGTCATCTCTTGCTCACAGATGTATGATGGCTTCTGCCCAGAGTTCTTGATTTAGCCTGGTACTGAAGGCTCTATGTGATATCGTTCCAATTGTCCTTCCAACTCTATTCTACATCTCCCTCAAACATATTCTCCACCTCAAAGAAACCAAATTACTTATCAGTTTATGAATGGGCCATGTGTTTATTTGGCCTCTGTGCCTTTGCTCTAGCAATTCTTTATGTTTTATGCTTAGAATTGTCATCGTTACTATTAAAAGTCTACCTATTGAGAGAAATGTTGTCTTCAGAAAGCCTCCAACTGGAAGTCATCTCTTTCAGAAATTTGAGGAACCAGCCAAGTGAAATTCTATTTTGGATCTGATTCTTATCAGTCAGGAGGGATTACCTGTTGGAGGTAGAAATGATGGAAATCCTGGAGGAAAGTGACTACTCCTTCTTAGAACTTTTAATAGAGTAGGAAAAGAAATTTGAAAACAGGGTGACGTACCCCCTGAATTTTAGTAAAGTAGATCTCAAAGTGATTAGGATACATAGAATGCTAGGGTCAAAATTCTATGGGGAAAGTCAGTGTAGAGTGAATGGGAAGTTCTTAAGAATTAAATTCTGAAGACCTTAAAAAAAAGGAAACAGTTCCACTCAGAAAAAAAAGATTGTTACTTATCTAAAGAGATTAATATGAATTGAACACAACCAATTTAGATTTTAAAAAGCTGTACATAATAATCATGAACATCATGAGGAGTACAAAGATCAGGATGATCTGAGGGAGGGGAGGAAAGCTAAACATCCAAAACAGCAGCAGCAGCAGCAACCATAGCCGCCATCCCTCATTGGAAAGAGAGAGTGTGAATGAAACAGTGCTGACCAATGCCAGAGAGGAGACTCTGTCACTGGAAAAGATGGGCAAAGTGACTGGGAGGGAGCCGACAGCCAAGAGTTTTCCCTTATTGAGTTCAAATCAGCTAGCCCACCTTAGCTTACCCAGTACTGGCAAATGTGATATATTTAATTTATATATTTAAATGTGATATAAATGGGATATAGGAAAGATCATAGGCAACTGGAGAGAGACTGCAGACTGAGAAAAAGGCAGACATTGTCCCTTTGGTTGGAACATTGGCCTTCCAATTTGGGAACATCCTCTTCTTTCCCATGAGTCACAGATAAGCACAGGGAGACTGACTTTAATTCCTTGCCAAATTCTATAACAAACTATTCAGAGATAGGGAACATCAAAGCAAAGGAGTTGCAATAAAGGGCTAGCAAGATTTTCTGAACAGGTCACAGCAGAATAACCTATGTTGGGGGTGAGTCAGGAGACTGGGAGAGCTGCCCCATATTTTTAGTGGAATATTTTATAAAATCTGTCTTTATGATACTCACCTTTCAGAAAACATGAGTGAATATGGGTGAGATGATAGTGCATTGAGACAGATTGGAAGAGTTTTGAATGGCTGGAAGCTAAGGAGAGTCCTTAGTATAGCACCAATGAGTCTTCTGGCCTTTAGGAGAATGCCTCAGGCATGGATGGCATGTTTGTCACAAAGGTGTCATACCGTCCCACAGATGAGCCAAAGCTTAAGAATAGCTCACACTCTATATGCCTTTTTTGATCTTCTCTCACCTTTTGTCAAGTTGATAGTTTTATATTTTGAAGCAATCAAATTTTATCAACCTGGAATTTTTATCTTATAGTTTGTTTTTTTATTAGTCAATATCAAAGAAGATTTAAAAGTAAAAGACTGATTATTAAACTATGTGCTTATTTTCAATACCGATATGCCTATTACATTCTTTTTCTTTAATGACACTTGTTATGATTGCTTTATTCAGATTTATTTTTTTCTTTAGCCTTCCAGCATTGGTTCCATGGCTCTGACAGAGAGTGCTTTATGCCAGCATGGTTTATCAAAAGTTGTTTACAGTGGACCTCATCCTCAAAGAGAGATGTTAACAGCTCAGAATAAGTAAGATTAAGCAATAGAATTTGTTGTATAAAAATCAAAAAATTATTTTATGTCGCACTTACAATTTGTCATGCTATTAATTTGATGAATTTAAATGTGAACATTAATTGTAAGGGAAAATTCATCTTAAATCATTGTGGCTTTTGTTTCAGAATTCAACTGGAAAAAATTAATTTAAAAAATGGTCATATTGTTCATTCTCTTCAGAAAGTTAGCATGAATTTTGAAGAGTTTCAATGTAGTATTTGTATACTATTCTGCTCTTTCCTTTTAGTTTTGAACACAGATGTAAAACACTGTATAAATGCTAACTATTCTTATTATTACAGTGGAATTATTGACATTTTGTGAAATCTTTTTTATTTTCTCTTTAGATTTGAAGTGTTGACATTCCTTTTATTGTGTTACAATGCTGCCTTAACCTATATGCCCAGTGTTTCTCTTCAATCGCTGTGTCAAATTTGTTCAAGGTAAACTAAAAACTAAATATCAGTTTTTACATGTTATGCTTATGATTTTGCAATGATAAGTTCCTTGCTAAACTTTCCCCAACATTTTAAAAATTAAAAATTCCAAAAAAAAATCATAAATTTAGCTAAATAAAGAAAACATACCAAATATATACAGTTGGTAGTGCTTAGCATTGTGCCTAGCACAGAGTAGGCTCTTAACAAATGTTGATTCAGTTGAGTAATTGCTGTATTCCCTTAGTAATGTTTTTGGATCCAATTTGTGCTTGTTAGGAACCTTGATAGAAGTGAGAAGATGGGTGATGACTGGTATTTGTTTTGTTTTTTAAACTCTCCTGCCAATTAGAGAGCTGTAGGGGTGAGAGTGGGGAGGACACTGGCAGCTCTGCTTAGCACAGTGTCCTAATAGGCCCTTCACAAAAGCTTGTTGATTTGTCTTAACCTGGCAGTGGTGAAAGTCAGTTTAAGGAGTTAGTGGATAATTTGGATCTTGGGAATTCTTGTGGAGGCTGTAGAGCATTGGGCGCTAGCCAGAGGGAGAAAGTGTTGGCCAGCACTAAAATCCAGAGAAAGCGGACAAGAATGGGAGGATCAGAGGAGAAGGCAGAGCAGGCCAAGAACAACTGAAAACTCTTGGGAAAACTCCACCATGTTTTTAGATTCATGTCTTAACTTTTATAATTCCTTAATAGAATATAATAATATTTCCTTTTCTTCAAATGATATGAAGTTACATACTTTGTCTTCCTTTACCAAATATGTGGATGCCAGTTTTTCCAGGACCCATGGTTCCATCAGCTTGAACTTTCTCTCTCATCATCACCTTTAACCCAATAGCTAAATAGAGTCCTTGTCTGTGGTCACAGGACAGGATTTGAATTCAGCTCCCTTGCCTCCAGATGCTTTACTGTGTCCCCCGGGTAGATGCTATGCTTATAAGATAAAGTAGGCCACAAAGAATGAGTCTGTCATCGTCTGCTTCTTCCACTGTTAAGGATGTAGGTGGTCCAGTCTTGGCCCAAACCCTCAGCAGTTTCCCTCTCTGCTCCCAAAGTGTGTCCTGACTGTTGCCCCAGTACCTTTGCCAGCCTCCTGCCTGAAAGGCTTCCCTGAAGTCATAGCTTGAGGCCTCTTTGCTCTCCGTGAATCTGGCAAGCTCAGCCCATTCCTGTATGAGGTCTGGCTTGGGCCTGGATGTGCTGATCTTCTGGTTTGTTCAGAGAAAAGAGCCTGGATTCTGCTTTGGGCATCTGAGATCTCCAAAGAGGTGCAGGCAGGACTGACTCCTTTGGAATGGCTTTTTGGTCTCTGCTTCAGAATCAGGCCACTTTCACATGAACCCACAATAAAGGAGACCTTTTTGGTGGGTATTGCTGTTTTTTTTGCACACAGCAGCCCAATCGTTTATATCTGGCAAATCCCAGGGAGATGACATTGGGTTTCAGGCTTGGCTTGGCAGCATCTTTATGTGCCTAAGGCCTATGGCTGTATCTGTCTCTTTGAGAAATGTCTTGTAGAGTGGAATTGATTGAAAACTGCTCACTTAATGAAGAAAGTGGAGAAATAAAAAGAGGAAGTCGAGAAATAGAAAGAGGAAGTCTTACTAACTCCCATGGGGTAGTTTGGATAGGAGCTCTTTTGGAGAGGGGGAGAGAATAAAGACCAGGGAAGCAAAAAAAGAAAGAGATAGGCAGTTTTTGCTTTGAAAATGCATCATCTTGCTATCTCAATGAGCTCTATTTCTCTTATCTGTGTCACAAATGAATGAAATGTATCTTAATTCTAAATGAGTTTATCAAATATACAAATAGAAAACTCAGTTAGCCAGTCTTTGCTAGCTTGCTCCAAGAGCTGGTAAGTTGCTGACAGTGATTACCAGAAGAATCCCTTCTTCTGTGGAGGCACAAATTCCCCCCAAAGTTCCTTTTTGGAGTTTGCTGGCAGGGCCACTGAAATCTTTTTCCAAAAGCCTTATTTCACTCCATGATTTCAGGCTTTATTTTGGGAACTTCATATTAGAATTTAACACAGAAATCAAGTGGCTGTGATACTTTGTGAAAACATTGAAGAAATGGAGACTCCAGAGCCAGAGGGGCTGGACGGATTCCTAGGAAAATCCCCAAGAAAGATGCAAATGGGATACAAGGAAGAGATTCTAGAATTCTTAAGAACTAGAAAGGAGAAGTACAGAAAGAGGAAGCTTAGGATTTGTTTAATAGTGCCTCTAGGAAGCAAGATAGGATCATTTAAAGAAATAAATTAACATTGATTTTAAAGGTTTTTTTGAGGTTTTTTTTGGAGAAACAAAAACTTCCAAGTGTTATCTCTTGTAGTTTGCTTAGCATATATAATGTTATAGGTCATCTAAACAAAATTCATGACTGCATTTCTGAAGAAAGATTTTAGATAGTCTGCACATTTTTATTCATATTTAATGAGTGCCAAAAGCTAAGAAAATGGAAATAAATGAAGACTTAATGATTCCCTTAATGTGTCCTAGGAACACAAAGTGATCCTGAGAATGGAGAATACATCCATTACCTTTCTTCTTCTCCTCTTCCTCCTCCTCCTTCGGCAGGAGCTTGTTAGGAAAGAATCTTATTTTGGAGAAGGCCTGCATGTTAGACATCATGATAACCTCCTTTGTCTAGTTTTCTTCTGAGAGCAGGACCTAGTGGGGAACAGAAGATGTTGAGTTTCCCATCAGAAGTCACTTTTCTGCTTAGTCATGGGAAGTGAGTCATGGCTCAATTGATCTATTAATTATTGATCCCCATTCAGTTGATTTATTTGCAGTCAGGAGTATTGATTATTTAAGTCCATCAAAATGATCAGTCATGCCAAAGGCTGGGTCCCCTCCAACATGTAAAGATGGTTGGTACATCTATAAAAGTATATGGTTACACACACATACACACATATGTAGATACGCACATATGTGGGTATGTATACAATTGAATTCATTTAAGAAATAAACTTTTTTGGAAAAGGTTATAAATTTTAAATTTCTGATAGATACTAAGTGTATTACCTTATACATGTTAAAGTATGCATGAACTAATTGGTCAATTTTGTGAACATGATATTTTATTTTTTCTAGAATCTGCATTTGTGGATACCCTCGACAACATGTAAGAAAATACAAAGGTATAAACAGCAGGATTCCAGTTTCTTCAGAATTCATGGTGCAACTGTTAACGGGAGTTTATTTTGCCTTGTAAGTTTATCCCATGTACGAATTATACAACTTTTGATCTTTTAGAAAAAAATGTTCTCAGGTAATATAATCTTTATTAAATTAGATTACACTAGTAAGATTGAAGGACTCAATTAGTCTTCTTTAATTTATATTTTAAGTATTTTTGTATAGAAGGATATAGAATTGAGCTCTTGACAAAGCTTGCTTCAGTGAAGTTTTTTAGAATGTTTGAAAGATTATATGTCACCAAGAAATAGATTATAGCAATATTAATATATTTTGTGATGTGAATTTTAAGTGAAGTTGTGTAAATCTTACATCATTCAGAGATAACTTAAGTCTTATTAAGGATCAGTTAAATACCCATCCAACTCTTCTTCTTTTTTATCTCTCATTTATTTTACAAGTTTTTCACAAAAGTGCATTGCTTTTTACAAAGATCTCTTCATGGTCTTTTCTATAGCTTTCCAAAGCCTGTCTTGATTATGTAACAAATTAAGAACATAAATAGTTCAGTATGCTTATAGACCATTGTTTGTCATGATTATATAACATAAGTAAATTTCTAGTTGGTTGGAATTTATCCCACTTAGAAATGCTTCATAAATGTTTGTTGAACAAAGGGATTTTTGGTCAGCAGGAGGAAATGAGATATGTACCATTAGTATGGCAGTGAAAGTGAAAAATCTTATTCTTTTGTCTCTTTATGCCTTTCATCCTGCTATATCTAGGAAGATCTGTCATTAGAATCACAATTAAGTCTGGACAGAGCTTTAGAAAAAAAAAAAGTATTGCTGTTAGGTCTGCAAAAAAGTCTTCATTGATTTACTGAGAGCAATCATATTTACTTGGGTTAATGAGCACTTGCTTCATATTTCTGCAATTGGGGAATATTACAATTTACATATTTCATGTGATTTGTAGAAGCATCTTCTGATCTTCCCCAAGATATGACAGATGTCATTTATAATAATTCTTACCTTCCCTGAGAGCTGTGTATTTAGAACACTTAGCCATCGGAACCAAGATGAGGCCTTTGTTTGGCCTAGATGAGATTTTAAAAACTTATACCTCATTTGTGTTACTGTCCACTTGGAGTTTTGAGCTTTTATTGTAACATATATATAAACATAACCAATAGCAGTCAATCCAGTATTTTTTTTTCCTGAGGCAATTGGGATTAAATGACTTGCCCAGGGTCACACAGCTAGGCAGTATTAAGTGCCTGAGGTCAAATTTGAACTCAGGTCCTCCTGACTTCAGGGCTGGTGCTCTATCCACTGCGCTACCTAGTTGTCCCTCAATCCAGTATTTATTAATTATCTATGAGGTCTATACATAACATAGAGGAGAATTTTCTGGTATTATAGGACATGCAATTATTTTAAGAATTGTCTTCCAAAGTGACCCTCCTGCTATAGGAGTATACAACCTAGGTGGTCCCCTGTCTTGTCTATTCCTGCTTCCAGCACTCCTACCCACAGGGTCCTTCTTAGATTTCCATCAGTTCTGTCTCTTGGGTTCTTAGAAGTGAAGGCCTCCAAGACACAGGGTCTTGTCTGGCCTCTCAGGACCAGAGATGGTCAAGCCCGCATCTGAATAAGGATGCATTCTGGCAGCCTCCCCAACAATTTCAGCTCAAAGACCTCTGGGAAAAGAGGACCCGCTTCCTTAAGTACTCCCTCCCTCCCTACCTTAGGTAGAGTAAGTCTCATCCCGAGCTACCTGATGGGGTTTCAGACCCTCAGAAGGACCTCTCCCATCCTTCCTAAATCTTGTCTGCCCTGACTCACTGCAATAATGGGCACAAACCTTGGGCTTTCTGATTGAGAGATGCTGATGAAAAGTATGAAAGGGTTGTCTACTCCTCTTCTCATAAAGCCATGAGGGACCCAAAGCCTGAATACCCTAGACTATTTTTACCATTGTCACAACTGAAGTAACCTTCTTGGGCCCTGCCCCCCTTCTTACTGTCCCTAGTTTCCCTTCCAGCTACAAACAAACCTGACCACCAAGCACGTGGAGTTCTGCCAGTCCAGTGTATTTCACATCCAAAAATGCCTACCCAGGGGATCTTGCTACATAATAACCTGAGCATAAAGGAAAGTCAGAAATTTTAAAGTCAAACAGAGGAAATTAAACCTGTTTTGTATCCCCAGATTGTTGGGTGTTTGTAGTACTTTTGGTACATAATTTGTCAGTCACTAAGTATTTGTAAAGGGTTTATTAAGTGCCAGGCACTGTGCTAGGCACCCGGGGTCTCAAGGAAAATAAAAAACCAGGCCCTGATTTCAGGGAGCCTAATTAGACAGGCACCGACAATGGGGGAGACAACACGAAAGAAGCCATACATGGCATAAATGGAGAATGAGTCCCATGGAGGAAGGCACTAGCATAAAGGCGGTTGGGGAAAGGCTTCCCAGAGCACGTGGGATTTGGCCTGAGCCTGACAGGAAGCCAGGGAAGGCAGAGGTGTGCTTCACTGTTTAGCAGGAAAAGCACACTAAGGGTCAACATTCTCTCACAGACCCTCACCTTAACTCGATTCTCAGAAAAGTTTGGGAAAACCCTGCTGTAGAAATGGTTGATGCTCCTGGGCCAGACTCACAGACAAATTCTGAAACGTTTCTTCACCTGGAGCCGTATCATCCTCCAGGTTTTCTCCTGGTCCTCCCCCCTCTCCCTCCACTTGCCACCTAGAGCACTTCCAATCCCCTCCTGAGGATTGGAGAAATTTTTTTTTTTTTTTGTTAAAACTTTATCCTTTACATGGTTGCTAATTTGCCAGCCCTAAAGCCCAGGCCAGCCATCTCATCTTCCCACTCAGAGGCTTAATTGGCTCCCTCTGGGATCCAATCTCATTTCTTAAGTTGGGTGTTTAAAGCCCTCTCCATCCTGCTTCCAGTCTCTGCTTCCAGGCTTAGGGCCCATTCCTGCCCTTCACAAGATCTGCTTTCTGGTTCAGCTGGTCCCCTTGCCCTGCTCCATGTGTAGCCTTCTTTCTAGCCTCCCATCCTGGTCCAAGGTTTGCCTTCCCCCCTCCCTAAGCACCCTCTCCTCCAGGAGGCCTTTCTGCATTGATGCCTTCCAGGATATCTCTGCTGGCTCCTCCTGCCCTCCAAAATTAGGTTTTACTTTTCTGTGTATAGACCATTTTTATCTCCAACAGAATGGAAGATTCATGAGGGGAGGATTCTTTTACCTTTGTCTTTCTGTCCCTATGAGCTCACCCAGTGCATGGCACCCAGGGACTGCCTAGTGAATGCTTGCATCTAAGTGGGTGACTAATAGTTCCCTTTACCAGTGCTGCCTCTGAACAGTACATGGCCATAGAAAATGGATGCTGCTCCCAGGCCAGCTGCCAGGCCAGCCTGCTCCTGCATTGCCCTGGATTCAGGTACACAAGATGGTCCTCTCATGTCTATTGTCAGTGGACTTTTCCTTATATCTTTGTAAAACTTGCAGTTTATATTTAGTTGGAATAATTAGCATATCAGTGAAAAGGTATACTTGTACACTTCCTAAGGATTTTATCAAAATAGGGACAAAAAGTCAAAATTTTACAGGCCATATCCTCCTAAAGGCTGTGGGAAATGATGGCAGTTAACCACACAGTATTCTGAATGTTCATTCAAAAGATATGTAATCCACACATTTTGGACCATTGGAAGTTGTACCTTGTTTATTTAACTTTCCTTCTATAAATAGAAAAACATTGTTTGGAGAAAAAAGAGAACATCAGGCCTCTTACTGCATTAGAAAGGAATTCGGAGATTTAAAACTTTCAGGGAGAGGCTATCCATCACTCTCACGGAAGATTAACACTATAATGGCTAATTGTGATTTTGTTGGTATATAGAGAAAGTTATATTCTTTGGATTTAATTTTTGTAGTTATAATGGAGAATGGGATATGGCTCAGACGGCCCTGGAAGATGTCCTGTACAGAGCCCAGTTGGAGTTGTATCCTGAACCACTGCTGGTATGTGCTTCATGACTCGGTCGAGTCTAACTGGACACAGGCTCTTTTTCACTTTGAATTATTATAAGCAGTGGGGCCAGTGTTCACAAAATATGAAATACACTGTTAATTCTCAGATATTTAGCACCTTGGCTTAGAGGGCAATGCATTGTTATTCATGAAAAGAAACTCTATCACTATTAAAAGTGTCCCGAGCCTGTCACTGAGGGCCCTCCTGACTAATAAGTTATTACATTTTCTACGTGCTCATCTGTGTGTATGTGTGTGATGTCCACAAGTACTGACAAGTACTGACAGCTAATTTAACATACAGAAATTTTAGCATCATCTTTGAATGCTCATGTTTTCTGGAGAGTACCTATTTATCCACATGTGCATTTCCTTAATAGTGTAATGGGCTTAAAATTGTATACATGTTTGTTTATTGATTTGATATTGATAATTTGAAGTCATCTTTTTCCTCCTCAGGTTGCTAATGCAATCAAGACTTCGTTGCCTGCAGTTGCCATGAAGTCTAGTAAGGAGGGTAAAAGAAGCATTCAGGTTGAAATTACACAAACTTCATCGAGAATATCCAGAAATGCCGTAACCAGCATGTCAATAAGAGGGCATAGATGGAAAAGACATGGTGAGAAACATGTGCTCTAACAGGAGTATTATTAATTGCAAAATATTCATAAGCCTGGTTAGCTTTTCCTTATATTGTTACTATGTAAATAAATGGCACCTTAGGGACCTGGAAAGTGTTAATGATGCTCTGAGTATCTACTTACTTTCTGACCAAAACATGCCTGAGGCACCAGGGAGAATTCACACGCCTCGTGCATAAGTGTGTTCCACATAACATGTTAGGGAAGGAAAATTAGCTTCGATTTATTTTACAAATATTTTTACTTCAAATGGACGAGATGTAATTCAAATGGAAAAATGTAATTGCTCTCATTTTATATTTTGGCTTTTGTGCTTCTGTGAATGACGATGCACTCAATGTTGCTTAATAATGATTTTGATTGCTAAATAGCCACACCTGCAGGTAGACATAGAGGTTGTTACAGAACAAATAGCAGCGGTTTTGAGATTTTTTTTCCCTTTTTGCAGTTAAAGAATATCACAGTATAACAGCACCTTTGAGCCTTTCTATTTCTTTGGAATGAGATTTTTCTTTGTAAAATCTATCATTGTTTCAATAGTTCATAAGTTTTATTTTATATTTTGGTGTTTGCCGCAGTCTTTCTTAGGGCTCTCTTCTCTACCTTTCTTCTTTTTCCTTAGTGGGTCTCCTCCTTCTCTGCTTCCTCTTTCTCTTTCTCATCCCATCATCCTCTTCCTCCTCGTCCTCTTCATCATTATACCCCTCCCCCTTCTTCAAAGAATGATCCCAGATTAGAGGAAAGAGCAAGACCTTCCTAGGGACCAGATTGCAATATGAAAGGGCTTATTTGGAGACAGAAAAAAAATGAAATAATCTATTTCCAATCCTCTTCCTAATTGACCAAGATGGTAATAGTAGCTACTCCTCTTCTTGGTGGTGAATCTGCTGTCTTGCTCTTTGGGGCTGAAGGAAAATAAGCAAAGAAGACAAATGAGAGTGTGCTGGTAAATGGAAAATAAGGGCTGCTCCTGGGAGGGGGGGAGTGTGAGTGAGGAGGTGGACAGTGATCAATGGATAAAACTGTGTAGCTTGATTAAATGACTATTGAAGTAAAGAAGTTTTCTCTTTTAAATGAATTCTTCCACAATTTAAAATAGTGCCCCAGATTTTTGAAAGCACTTCAAGAAAGGTATAAAAATGGTAATATATCCCATTAGTAAGACATCATTTGGCAATTTAAACCACCCAAGCCAAATGAGACTCTTGGTTCTAAAACAGAGCAGATACTCTTAGAGATAACTTTGATACTTTCTTGCAAGCATTTGTCATTTTAGAAAACTATGCTATTGTCTTAAACCCAGGAAGCAGAATAAAAGATGGAAACCCATTTGATTATTCAGGTTAACAAATTGCAGATTGGCTTGCATGTTGATGTAATCATTGGCAAGTATAGCTGTGGATTCCATCTAGTCTGAATCAGCCATGGTGAGCTGCCCACCCCAGGATCCACAAGTGCCTCATTTTCCAGGAGATTAACTGGAAATTCTACCAAAGAAACCCGCAAGAGGAGCGTTGCCTTTCCTTTCTGCTTTATCATCTTGCCAAGATGAACAGAGAGAAATCATATTGCAAGTGAAATTTTCCCAGGTGCTAGAAACCAGTGCCTGGAACCTCAGTATTAAAAGAGACCCAGAAGGTACCCAGAAGGTTTAACTTTCCTGACCTGTGCTCAGCAAGCCCATGTCTGGGTTCCCCTGGTGACAGGGAGCTCCCTCCCTACCTTTCGAGACAGCCCGGTGCCATTGTGGGAGCAGCTGACCTCACTGAAGCTTGCTCCTTTTGGTTCTGCTCTTCTTTTCTGGGATCAAGTAAAATAAGACTGGTTCTTTTTTCCCACATGTCATCCCTTCAGGCATTTCTGAGTTATCATTCTATTTCCCTGCTAAGGGGAATCTTCTCTAGGCTAAACATCTCCTTCATTTAAAAAAAAAAAAAAACACCCCCCCCCAAAATGGAGAATTTAAACCCAGCCAAATATGTGAAAACATTTATTCAATGTAAATGAGAATTATAGTTCACCAAATGTATTATTTGCAAGCACAGTCCTAAAATTTTTCAAAAGAGAAAAGATTGCTCTGTCAATCACTTTTTCCATGTATTTTTGTTTGTTTGTTTGTTTTTGTCTATCATCAGATTTTTACAGATCCCGTTTTAGGGCATTAAGTGCCTTGTCATCATTGCCAGTTCTTGTGGGGCTCTTTTCTTGTTGTGTGGCCTAAGTTTTCTCCCATATCTCTCTTGCTTTTAATTGGTCACTCCCTCCAGCCGAAGCACAGAGGCTGGTCTTCTAAAGCGTAACAGTCCTACTGGTAAAGACCTATGAGGGTTCATCTTGTATACAGTTAAGGGGACTTCGGTCCCACAGAATATGTCCAGTGTCCAGGCTAGCTTAGCCTTTGGGGCACAGGAAGCCCTTCAGCAGTGAGGACCTGCTTGGCCTTGAGGTCCAGTTCCTTCTCTTGGAGCCTCTGCTGCTTTGTATTCAGGATCCTTTCCCCTGATTCCCTAGGCAACTTGTGCTATTCCTTTTTTAGGTAGAATTTTAACTTTATTTCCCTTTTTTGAGCTTCCTTTGTCCCTTTTGGTCCTCAAGTTTTGCTGACCCTACTATGGTCTTTATCTCTGTGGTCTGAAGGATAGGGCCACTAAGCTCCAGGCTGGGGAACTGTGATGACTATTCAAGAAGTTAAAGGATTTCCTCTCCTCACTTCCTTCCATCTTTCCCTTCTTCTTCAAACCCTTCTGCTACTTTTTCCACTTTTCATTTCTTCTCCTTCTTCCCCTTCCCCTCTCCACCATCCTCCCTCCTTTCACAGACTCTACCCATTGCTGTACTTTTGCTGATATAAAGTGAGAATTAGATGAAAGAGATAGGGAGATGGCCAGGACAAAAATTCTAGCCAGAAGAAAGCAAGGGGAAAGAAAGGAGGGAGAAAAGGTGATTTTCCTCTGAAAAGAGGCCTTGGCCCTGCTGTCCGAGATTGCAGGACCACAAAAGATTGTCATATACTTGGGTCCATGAATTAGAGGACATGTGACTTTCAGGGACTGAAAAGCCATTTATTATTGTGGCTTCTGAAAATTAAATTTAGTCTTAACCTTCTAAACTATATTCTTATGAATTATTTTAATTCATGACTGTTTAAAAATGTATTCTGGAACTCAGTGAAGACCCAAGCATCTTTAGGAATTTAACCATTTAAATTGTGTCTCTGAGAGGAAAGCACTTCTATCACTCCCAAATAGCCTTTTTTATAGCAGATTTCAAGAAGTGTTGGAGTGCTCATGCTGTTTTATAGTTCCTACTTCTTGGCGTAGTTTTTATCATTGTCACGTCTCTGCTTTTCACTCCCTTCATATTACATTTTGTCTTACTCCATTTTCTGACCATGTATGTCTTACCTCTCCCTTTCTAGTCCTGACTGCCTGGCAAGTGGCATTAGATGCAATGGGCACCATCTGGCCTGACATATATTTGTGTGTCCGATGTTCTCATAGGTCTTCTCAGCATTAACTGAAGCTTGCTGCTGCATTGTGTGTGTGTGCACGTGTGCGGGTATATGTGCATATGTATGAGGGTGTATTCATGTATTTATTTCAGCGAGATAGTTTTTGCGGGGTTGGAGGCCATGTGTCAGGAAATTGAACTCATCATCAGAGTTTTTCACTTTTCAAACAATGTCGTTTAGATATAACTATTCAATCTTGATTTTTAAAGCTTTTCTTAATTTGAAGATTTGAGAAGTTATTTAAACTGAAATAATTCTCTTTCAGTGCAGATGTTTGCAGAATAGCATTAGAATATGGAATGGTCATTTTTTTTTTTTACCTCTAAATGACAGTTTAAGAATTATCTTTATTATTAACACTTTTCTGTTTATTTTATTTCTTCAAGGGTGGGGAAGAGGGATTGGGGGAGGGAAAAAAACTTTTCTGAAAGAGGAAAATACCCAGACTAGCAGTTTTTTGGGGGTTGTGGGGGCTATGTGTCAGAAAATTGAACTCATCATCAGAGTTTTTCACTTTTCAAACAATGTTGTTTAGATATAACTATTCAATCTTGATTTTTAAAGCTTTACTTAATTTGAAAATTTGAGAAGTTATTTAAAATGAAACAATTCTCTTTCAGTGCAGATGTTTGCAGAATAGCATTAGAACATGGAATGGTCAATTTTTTTTTTTTACCTCTAAATGACAGTTTAAGAATTATCTTTATTATTAACACTTTTCTGTTTATTTTATTTCTTCAAGGGTGGGGAAGAGGGATTGGGGGAGGAAAAAAAAAAACTTTTCTGAGAGAGAGAAATACCCAGACTAGCTTTTCAAGGCAGCTCTAGATGGAAGGGAGGCTAGTAGCAGGAAAGACAAATTATGAAGGTACAAAAGGGTTGAGAGAAGGCTAAAAATAGAAGAAAAGAAGCATTAATCCTAAATACCTCACAATTTGAGCACTATCTAGATAAAGTCATCCTCATTCATCTTCTGCTCCCTCATACTCCTAAACCTGTATTGCTCATTTTTGTGCTCTTTGTCTAACTTTCCTGTTCAATCATTTTTCTTTCCTAATCCTGCTCTCTATGCCTCTAATGTTCTAAATATCTTCCTTTGTGGTTTTTAAAGTATTTTCAAGAAATATTTGAGTGTCAAAATTATGGTTTGCCTTAATTAAGGTATATTTAGAAATGATTGGTATACGTTTGTTTACCAGCTTATTCTCCAGCCAAAAGATTCACATAGGAAATAAATGGGACCCCAAGTTTTGATTATTATTCAGTCTTTTTTGTAATGTGGATGCTAATATCTGTATTGTGGTTGTGGTGTATCAGTCCCTCTAGGGCAGGGGTGGGACCATCTGGCCTGTGAGCAGTATAAGGCCCATGAAATCATTTGCTAAGGCAACTGCAGGAAATGATGAACTGAAAACTCAGTACAAAAACCTCTCACTGCTTGAGTTCTATAAGTTGATAATTTTGTATGGTCTGCAAATGATGTTATAAATATCCAAATGGCCAATGGCAAGAAAAAAGGTTCCTCACCCTTGCATTAGGGTATAGACTGTGTTTCATGGTTTTGCTTAGGTTTGCCTTGTTTTTGTTTTTGTTTTTCACAGTATAGTTGTTTTTGTGAGATGGTCTATGAATTAGGTTTTGAAATCATTGGGGGAATTTACTTTTCAAAGTGATTTTATCGTAAATTCTTTTTTAAGACCAAAAAAATTAATGCACCCACTCTGTAATTTTGGATGTGTATATGTTGAATTTGCTTAAAGGATCATCTCCCCAGTACCATGCATGAGACTAGGATTGTCATTTAATAGTAGTGATCTTTTAGGTAGGAAGTATGTTTGCAGCTGTAGAGGAGATTGTTCTATTATTTTGATTATCTAATATTTATTATAATGCGAAGCATTCTGCACATGACTTTGCAGAATCCTTTCCTATCTATTCATTTTTTTGGAAGTGAGTGACATGTTTGCATAAGAACATAAGCCTACACAGGACTTATGTATAGGAAATGAAGTGTGGATCTGGGAGCAGGAGTCACTGTAGCAGCAGAGTTAGATGGAAAAGAGGCCCTTTTTTTTTCAATGATTGGATATGGAATCTTATCCTGTTCTTCTATGGTTGAACTCAATGCAACTGAGTTGTTTTGAAGAGAGAGGAGGAGGATGTTTAGGCTTAGACAACCTCAGGAGCCCGAATCACAGCTGTGGAATCCATTGTCATTGCTGCAGGTAGGGAAGAGCAATCCAAAGGTAAGAAATCTACTCTTTTGGTGTGTTCCAATTTGACAGTTCAGTCTAAGCTCTCTGAGAGTTTGATGCTTAACATCCCAGGAAATGTTGGAAGTTCAGAGAAACAACCAAAACCATTCCAATCAGGTCAAAAGAGCTGCAGGATCTAAAGACAGTTCCAAGTCTCTGCCTCCTGCATAATGATCAGTAGATAGCCAGCTGTTTACAGTCACAAGAACTAATAAGGGGGCATCGATGGCAGATGTCAGGAGGACCTGAGTTCAAATGTGACCTCAGATACTTCACACTCACTAGCTGTATAACCCTGCACGAGTCACTTAACCCCAATTGCCTGCAAAAACAAAAAAACAAAACTAAAAAATAAAAAAGAACTAATAATGAACAGAAAGCATCTTTATTAAAGAAGTGAACACTTCTAAATGTGAAAATGCACAGACTTGGAAGAGTGAAGAAATGAGAAAAAATCCTGAAAAAGACAGGATCTTGGGTTTTAAAAGTAGGCCTTGGTGGTAGGAAGAAATGTTATTGGAGGAAAACATTTGAATTAGAACTTCAAACAGCAAATGAAAAAGGCTGCTTAGTCCATTTCCACCTCTGCCTCCTAGGAACAAAGGCTAAGACCCTGAAGCTCCCTAAGAGACTCCTACTTGGTGATGTTTAGGCTTCGACAACCTCCGGATCTTGGTGGAGATGCTTTCCACATCTGACAGCTCTTTTTATAGGACAGTACTGTTCAGGGAGTTGATGTGGACCACTATTACTCTTAATTTTTTTTTAAATTTCCTTAACATTTTATAGAAAAAAATGAATGTGCACAAAATTAAAATTCTCATGCTAATTAATAAGCTCTAGTCAAACTGGGCACTTATATAAAGTTATTATTCTGGGAAAATTTGAATCTCTTTTGTATTTGTTTTGTTTTTGTTATATGAAGCTATAATGACTGCTGCGATTTATTTATAAAATCAAATAGAATTATAAATATATTCTAAAACAGGCTTAGAAACATTATTTAAAATATTAATTAACAAATACAAGTTTATTCTAGTGAATAAAGACATATCAGGCGTAATTTATTTTGACTGGTATTTATGTGATTTAAAAAAAAAAAATTTTGCTTTCAGTACTTCAGTTTCCCCATTTACAAACTATAATTAGTGATGACTTGCTATTTGACCACTTTACCTAGGCAATAAGTTATTATCAGAAAATTATTTTTAGTTTTAGTTAGGAACAAGAATAGAATTAACATAAAATACTTTAATTTCCATTCACATACATGTACATGCATATTACATATATATATACACACAAATAAGTATACACATGTATATATGCATACATAACACAAACACCCTACCTGTACTTAAATGTTAATTGGATGATGGAACTAAAGAATAAAGCAGCAAGAGGAGCACATTGGATCCATTTCTGTTAGACTCTCTGTCAGCCCTAGTCCCTGAATCCATTGGTCCCTTAGTCCCAGAATTGCCCTACGTGCTGCAAAGCCACTACTAGACTTGGCTTTGTTTAGGCAGATAGTGACCATAGTCCTAATATAGGCAGTCTTTTTAAGTATGGATGGGAATTTGAAGTTAAATTGGTGCAACACAATTTTTTTTTTTGTTTCAAGTTTTGTACCCATTTTTTTCTAGTTAGTTGATAACTTTAGAGAATATTTTCTATGTTACAGACACCTATGCTCTGGTACCTCAGATTTTCCAGGCAGCTGAAATGAATTTAGAACTGCTCTAAAAACTAAAAATTATCTTAAGTTTTTGCTTGCAAACATCTTCCACCCATTGCCCTTGTTCAGCCCCTTCATTCATTTTCTCATCTTCATTATTCTACTGGACTCACAACTTTTGCTCCTAGTAGGTCAGATCTCTATAACCAAGTTACAGAACTATATAAACCAAAGAAAAAATACTGAAAGCAGCCAAAGACACAATTCAAATATCAGGGCACTAAACAAGACTCAGTAGCTGCAACTTTAAACAATCAGAGACCATGGAACATGATATTCCAGAAGGCAAAGGAGCTAGGACTAGAACCAAGAATCACCTACCTAGCAAAATTAAGCATCATACTCCGAGGGAAAAAATGGTCACTTGATGAAATAGAAAGATCTCAAGCTTTCATAAAGAGAACAGAATTAAACAAAAAAATAAAAATAAAATCCATTTCTGATGGATGATCCATCCAAACCCCTCCAAATACCATTAAGTAAAGACTCTGGATAAATTCTTCACTGGCAGAACTCCAGAAAAAGATGCAGTGAATTTTCTAGGCTGAGACAACTTAGAAGGGCAGCAGGAAAGCTCTTTTGTATCAGGGGAGAAAGGAGCATAATCTAGCACAGACTGCATCTATACAGACCAGAATCTTGCAGACTGGGAGCAGGCCTTGGGGTGACCTAAACAGTGGCAGACCTTTCAGGCACAGTCTCCAAGGACAACTTAGAAGTTCAGTAGGAAAGGTCTGTCACGCCTAGGTAAGAGTGGAGCATAGTCCAGCACAGACTATGTTACCACAGCTCCTGCCCTAGTATACTAGGAGCAGATCTTGGCAGCCACTGAATTAACTGTAGCAGTGACTGTTCTGGAGCTCTCAACCCACAGTTGGCAAGGAGATTGAACAGCTAGTCAGAAGGAGATTACAGGGGCCTCTTATTAGCAATGAGTTAGGATTCTGTTGCCTTTCTTGTGTTCAGATCCAGATCGCAGTCCTGGGTGACAGTCCTGGGGTGAAGAAGAGTACTAGCATGCCAGAACTTGTAGTCAAGTTCTGGGGAATGGGGACCAAATGGTAAAGGAAGTACAAAAATCCAATAAGAAGAAAAATGCTTTAAAAAACAGAATTGGCCAAATGGAAAGAGAAGCACAAAAATTCACTGAAAGTAGAAAAGGTCAATGAAGAAAATAATTCCTCAAAAGTTAGAGTTGAGTAAATGGAAGTTAATGACTTTATGAGAACTCAAGAAACAGTAAAACAAATGAAAAGAATGGGGAAAAATAGAAGACAATGTCTCATTGGAAAAACAACTGACCTCGAAAACAGATCTGGAGAGATAATTTAAAATTTTTTGGACTTCCTGTGAAAATCATGACTTTTTTTTTTAAAAAAGGGAAAAAAAGAAAGAGCCTAGATATCATCTTTCAAGAAATTGTTGAGGAAAACTGTCCTGATATTCTAGAACCAGATGATAAAATAGAAATTGAAAGACTAGACTAATCATTTCTTGAAAGAGTTTAAAATGAAAATCCCAGGAATATCATAGCCAAATTCCAGAGATCTCAGATCAAGGAGAAAATATTGCAAACATCCAGAAGAAAATAATTCAAGTTTATTGGCACCATAGTTAGGATAATACAAAATTTAGCAGCTTCTACATTAAGGACTGGAGTGCTTACAATGTGATATTCTGGAAGGCAAAAGGGCTGGAATTACAACCAAGAATGACCTACCCAACAACTCAATATAGTCTTTCAGGAGACAAATAGATATTCAATGAAAAATTCTTGATGAAAAGATCAGAGCTAAATAGAAAATTTGACTTTCAAATAAGACTCAAGAGAAGCATAAAAAGTTAAATAAGAAAGGGAAATCATAAGGAGCTTAATAAGGTTACTTGGAAAGATGCCACTCATAAGAACTGTCTCATTATTAGGAGAATTAGACGATGTGTATATATAGACAGAGGGCACAGATGTGAGTTGAATAGAAAAGTATAATATCTAAAAAACATAAAATTAAGGGGTGAGATGAATATAATGGGAGAGGTAGAATGGATAAATTATTTCACATAAAAGAGGCAGGAAAGATTTTACAGTGGAGGGGCAGAGGGAAAATTTAAGGGGAAGTGAGTAAACCTTATTCTCATCAGAATTGACTCAAAAGAGAAAATAACGTACACATTCAATTGTATATAGAAATCTATCTTACCCTATAGAAATATATAGGGCGAAGGGATAAGAGTCGGGTATGGGGGTGTCATAGAAAGGAAGGCAGATTTTTTTTCAGTTTTTTTTTATTAAGCATTTTTTAATTAATTTTTATAATTATAACATTCTCTTTGGCAGTACATATGCATAGGTAATTTTTTTTTACAACATTATCCCTTGTACTCCCTTCTGTTCCGAGTTTTTCCCCTCCTTCCTTCCACCCCCTCCCCTGGATGGCAGGCATTCCCATACATATTAAATATCTTATAGTATATCTTAAGTACAATATATATTGCAGAACCGAATTTTGTTGTTGTTGTTGTTGCAAAGGAAGGATTGGATACCATAATTTACCCAACCATTCTCCAATTGATGGACATCCGTTCATCTTCCAGCTTCTAGCCACTACGAAAAGGGCTGCCACAAACATTTTGGCACATACAGGTCCCTTTCTGCTCTTTAGTATTTCTTTGGGATATAATCCCAATAACAGCAATGCTGGGTCAAAGGGTATGCACATTTTGATAACTTTTTGGGCATAATTCCAGATTGCTCTCCAGAATGGCTGGATTCTTTCACAACTCCACCAACAATGCATCAGTGTCCCAGTTTTCCCACAGCCCCTCCAACATTCATCGTTATTTGTTCCTCTCATCTTAGCCAATCTGACAGGTGTGTAGTGGTATCTCAGAGTGGTCTTAATTTGCATTTCTCTGATCAGTAGTGATTTGGAACACTCTTTCATGTGAGTGGATATAGTTTCAATTTCTTCCTCTGAGAATTGTCTGTTCATATCCTTTGACCATTTATCAATTGGAAAATGGCTTGATTTCTTATAAATTAAAGTCAATTCTCTGTATATTTTGGAGATGAGGCCTTTATCAGAACCTTTAACTGTAAAAATGTTTTCCCAATTTGTTACTTCCCTTCTAATCTTGTTTGCATTAGTTTTGTTTGTGCAGAAACTTTTTAATTTGGTGTAATCAAAATTTTCTATTTTGTGATCAATAATGGTCTCTAGTTCTCCGAAAGGAAGGAGGATTGGGAAAGGGGAAGAGAATTGAATAAATAGGAGGAAAAATATAATTAGCAAAGTAATAGTGAAAAAAATTGAAGTTTCTCTGATAAATACCTCCTTTCTCAAACATGTAGAGAGTCAAATTTATAAAAATAAGAGCCATGGCCAATTTGATAAATGATCAAAAGATATGAAGTTTTCAGATGAAGTAATCAAAGCTATCTATTGTCATGAAAAAAAATGCCCTAACTCATTATTGATTGGGGAAATGCAAATTAAAACAATTCTGAGATACTATCTTATACCTATTAGATTAGTAAATAAGCCAGAAAAGGGAAATGATAAATGATGGACAGGGTGTGTGAGAGGATGCTGGAACTCTGTCTTCCCAGAAATCAGCTGGAGTCAGGATCACTAAACGTCTTTATTCTTGATCTTTTACAGTCAAGGTCAGGGGGTTAGGGCTAGCAACCTCACACACACCTTCCTCCCTCAACCCCCCGAAGAGACTGAGTCAGCTTCTGCGTCTCAATTCCTCTTCCTCCGCCTACTCCTCCTACACACGTCACTTTCCCCTCTTTGTCCCACCAATCAAGTCATCACAGAACAGCTGGGGAGGGTCAACCTTCAAACAAGTTAATAGGGAACTGTCCAATTGGCAATTAGTCTCACGTGCTTCATTATCCAAGTGCATTGCTCAGTTCTAGCCCTTTACAAGAGGAAAATGAGATATTTATTATATTGGTTGTGGAGTTGTGAATTAGTTTAACCATTCTGTAGAGCAATTTAGAACTATGCCCAAAGGGCTATAAAACCATGAATATCCTTTGACCTAGCAATACCACTGCTAAGTAATGATTAAAGATTATAGATTAAAAAAAGGTAAAGAACTTCTATGTACAAAAATATTCATAGCAAATCTTGCCTATCAATTGGGGAATAGCTGAACAAATTGAGGTATGTGATTATGACAGAATGCTATTATTGGGTTATGAGAAATGATGAGCAGGATGCTCTCAGAAAAATCTGGGAAGACTTCCATGAGGTGATATGCAAAATAACAGCAATATTGTAAGATGACCAGCTATGAACAACTTGTCTATTCTTAGTAATCAGTGATCCAGGATTACTTGAAAGATTTATGATTAGGAATGCTATCCATCCCCAGAAAAAAGAACTGGTGGAATCTTAATACAGATTGAAGCATATCTTTTTTAAATTTTTCTTTTTTTCTTGTTTTTTTTCTTCTTCTATTTTTGGTCCTTATTATATACATATATATGTGTAGATAGATAGATAGATTATAAGTATGATGGAAATAGAAATGTTTTGCATGACTACATAACTGTACTTATATAAACCTAAAGAAAAGAAAGAACATAGGTCTTAACCAGAATATTATGTAGAGTATGAATGGATTTCTTGCTAACAGTCTTGGAAATCTCATTGATCTTTGGCTTCCTCCAACTTCTAGGTATACATCTTGGGAATTCTATTGGGTCTATTGGGCTCTGAGGACTAGAGTTGAAAGGGACTGTGGAGAAAGGATGTGGGTGGGCAGGAGAACTACTGGACATAACCATTTCTATCCTCTGTCTCCAAATGAACATATTCACTGGCTGTACATTATAATAAAGAGCTTGATACACTGTGGAAAAAAATAATTGATCTCCAGTATCAAGACCTATGAGAAACCTAAGAAGGGAAAAAGGGAAAAGAAAACAAGTGATTCAGAGGAGCTAAACTGCTTACATCCCTACATGGGAAAATGATACTTGTAATTCTTAAAAATTTTACCACTTATAGTATAGCTAGACGGATTATAATACATAGAGGATATGGGTATGTGGTAAATTTGAGGGAATGACATAAAAATAATTAAGGGATGAGAAAGAGGAGTACACTGTGTGTAGAAGGAAGGGAAAGGGAGAATGGGGTAAATTGTTTCTTATGAAGAAGTACAAAAACCTGTTACAGTAGAAGGAAAGGTGGTTGGATGGGCATCACTTAAACATCAGAATTGGCCCAAAGAGGGAATAATATATATAATCAGTTGAATATAGAAATCTATCTTATTCAACAGGAAAGTAGGAAGAGAGGAGATTGCATAAGGGGTGGAGAGTGGGAGAGACCAAGAAGGTGGTAGACAGAAGCAAAACACTGTTGAGGAAGGAAAGGATAAAAGGAGAGAAAGGGTGAAAGGAGAGAGAGGACAAACAGGTGGAAAAAGAGGATGATGGGAAATATACAGTAATCATAACTGTGAATGGGAATAGGATGAACTCTCCCATAAAATGGAAGCAGATAGCAAAATGGGTCAAAAATCAGAATCCTACAATATGCTGTTTACAAGCAATATACTTGAAGCATCCCCTCCCCTCCACACACATACCCACCAAATAGAATAAAGGTAAGGGGCTGAAGCAGAATCTATTGTGCTTCAGCTGAAGTTAAAAAAAAGTGCAAGGGTAGCAATCCTTATCTCAGACAAAGCAAAAGCAAAAATAGGCCTAATTAAACCAGGTGAGGAAGGAAAATTACATCTTGCTAAAGGGTACCAAAGAGAATGAAATACCAGTACTAAATAAACATACATGCACTAAGTGGTATAGAATTACAGGTTCATGTCTAAACAAGAGATAGAGAGTATTACAAAATGTAAAATAGATAATTCTGATTAAATTGAAAGGTTTTTGCATAAACAAATGCAACCAAGATTAGGTGGAACACAGAAATCTGGGAAATGGCCTTTACAGTAAGGATCTCTGACAAAGACCTCATTTCTCACATATATAGAAAACAGTCAAATTTATAAGAATACAAACCATTCCCCAGTTGAAAAATGTCCAAAGGATATGAAAAGACAATTTTCAGATGAAGAAATCAAAGCTATCTATAGCCATATGAAGAAGTAGGCTAAGTCACTTTTGATTAGAGAAGTGAAAAATGAAAAAAAAAAAAAAAACTCTTAGGAACCACTTCATACCTATCAAATTGCCCGATATGACAAAAATAGAAAATGATAAATGTTGGAGAGGATGTGGAAAAATTGGGACACTAATGGACTATTAGTAGAGTTGTGAACTAAACCAACCATTATGAAACTATGTATGAAACTATGCCCAAAGGGCAACCAAACTGCACATGCTATGTCTGGATCCCAAAGAGATTATAAAAAGGGGGAAAAACATATGTTTGCAAAAATATTTGTAGCAAACTTTTTCATGGTGGGAAAATATTGAACATTGAGGGGATGCTCATTAATTAATGAATGGCTGAACAAACTGTAGTATATATGTAAGTAATGGAATACTATTGTGTAATAAGAAATGATGAATTGGGAAATTTTAGAAAAACCAGAAAGACTTGTATGAACTGATGCAAAGTGAAATGACAGAGCCAGGAAAACATTGTAGACAGTATCAGCAATATTGTGTAATAATCAGTAAGAATGACTTGGATTTTCTCAGCAACAAAATGATCCAAGAAAAATACAAAGAGTTCATGAAGGAAAATGTTATCCATGTCCAAATAAAGAATGATGGACTCTGAATGCAAATTGAAGCATATATTTTTTCCTTTATTCTTTTTTTTTTGTGCTTCCCCCCCCCCTTTTTGATCTGTTTCTTCTTTTACAATTTTACTAATACAGAATTATGTTTTACATAATAATAGCACATGTATAACCTATATCAAATTGCCTACCATTTTAGGGAGAAGGGAGGGGAGGGAGAAAAATTTAGAATGAAAAATCTTATAAAAGTGAAGCTAAAAATCATCTTGATCTGTATTTGGGAAAAATAAAATACTAATAAAATTTAAAAAAACTTTATATATACATATATAGTTTATATATATATACATATATGTGTATATATATGTATATATATATATAATATGTAGTAAGTTAACAAGATAGTAACAGAATTACTCTGTGTCCTCTTCTATACTTTTTACATTCTTTAGTGGTTTTAAAAATTATTGATGTTCTTTTCTCCTATCACTACCCACTAACATAACATCTTCTCTTTCCCTCCACCAAATAAAAGCTTTCTATTATAACAGACATGTAGAGCAAGCAAAGCAAATCAACACATTGGCCATGTCTGAAAAAATATGTCTTATGGCATTCCTTCAGATCTTCCCTTATCTACCTCTGTATTGACTTGCTCTTTGGAAATTAAGATGGGTCACCATTGTGATCTGAGTTCTAAAATCCTTCGCAGTTATTTTTCTTCACATTATATTGTGATCATTGCTTAATTTGTTGTTTGGTTCAGCTTAGTCCACTCTCTATTAGTTCACACATGTCAAACCGGGTCTTTCCATTATTTCTAAGTCTATCAATTTTATTATTTCTTATGCTGCAGAAAGATAAGTCAATGAGTATTTGTTAAGTGATTTCTATATGCCATTCATATGCCACAATTTAATCTACAGGAAATCTTCCCCAATCCTTTTTAATTCTCGTGCCTGTCTTTGTTGATTATTTCCTGTTTATTCTCTCTGTAGCTGGTTTATACTTCAGTTTGCTTGTTGTCTCTCTCATTAGTCTCTGAATTCCCTGAAAACTCTCTTTTGCTTCTGTTTGTATCCCTAGCACTTTGAACATAGCCTGGTATACAGTAGGTACTTAATAAATGCTTGTCAACTGACACTTTAGCTGTTCTTCAACTAATGGGAACTTACTTTGGTTCCAATTCTTTGCTATAATAAAAAGTGCTATTATGAAAGTTCTTGGATCTATTTCTGTTCCCTTTTCATAGCTAAGATCAGTGCCTCTTTTCCTTGAAGAAAGATATATTTTTTTTTCTGATTCAACTCACTAAGCATTTATTAAATACCTATTTGGGAGGGAGTGTGGAGCAAAGATGGCAGAATAGAGGCAATCTAGCTGACCTCTCTCATCATTCCCCTCCAAACAATTTTAACATAAGACTTCACACCAGATTTAAGAGCAGCAGAACCAACAGAGGGTTAGAGTGAGATATTTTTCCAGTCCAAAGAAAACCTAAGAGGGGCAGGAGAAGTTTGTGAGATCAGGGTAAAAGCCTGTACAGAACCTACACACATAACATCAGTAAAAGCAGCCGCAACACCTTTGGGAGATCTCAACCCAGAGATAGCAAGGGGGTTGGACAACTGGTCAGAAAGAGATTACACTGGAACTAAGTACAGTGGACACTGATCGGTAACTCTGTAGCCATATGCAGTTCTGAGTCTCATTTTTCAGTACAGAAAGGAGTACTGGCTGGGTTTGATCACAAGGAAGCAGGAGTACTGTTCACAGTTCCAAGGCAAGGAGAGCATTAATGCTTGTGACTGCAGAAGACCAGGGACCCTTCCTGAGTAAAGGCCAGAGTGCAAGTAAGGAAGCACCAAAAACTTGTAGCCCTTTGAAGTGCTTCTGAAAACAGCAGCATGAAAAAGCCTAAAGCTTGAGATATCCCAAAGGGACAGAGCTCAACTTTCACATGCAGTTCAAATTAAAAAAAAAAAAATTAGGTTGAAAAAATGAGCAAATGACCAAATAATTTGAGCATAAAAACATTGCTACAGTAACAGGGAAGACCAAGACATAAACTCAGAAAGACAACTGTGAAAGCAGTTATAAACAAAGCCTCAAAGAAATATGCTAATTGAACTCAAGCCCAACAAGAATTCCTATAGAATTATAGAAAAAGATAAGACTGGAAAAAATTGGGGGGGGGGGGATGAGAATAATACAAAAAAATAAAAATAAAAAAAAACCCATCTTGGTATAGAAAAGAGGACCTTAAAAAGCAGAATTAGCCTAATAATAAAAAGAAACATTTACTGAAGAAAATAATTCCTTAAAAATTAGAATGGACAAATAGAAGCTAATAATTCAGTAATTATCATCAAAGAAAGATCCAAGACATATTTTCACAAATTATCATTGATACCTTAGTTCTAGAGGGTAAACTTGAAAGAATCTACTTATTATCTTCTGAAAAAGATCCCTAAATGCAAACTCCTGGGAGTATTAAACCCAATTCTAGAACTTCCAGGACATAGAGAAAAATATTTCAAGGAGCCTGAAAAATGCAGTTCAAATATTGTGGAAATATTGTAGCCAGGATCACACAGGATTTAACAGCTTCTACATTAAAGGAGCAGAGAGCTTGAAATGTAATATTCCAGAAGGCAGAGAAGCTAGAATTACAACAAAGAATACCCTATCCCACAGAATTGAGTGTAATCTTTCAGGGCAAAAATGAATATTTAATCAAATAGAGGACTTTCAAGCATTTCTGATGAAAAGACCTGAGCTAAATAGAAATTTTGACATATAAACACATGACTCAGGAGAAACATAAAAAGATAAATATAGAAAAAATAGAAAAGATAAACAAAAGAATAATTTTAAGGATCTCGATCAAATTAAACTATTGACATTCCTACATGGCAACAGCAAGGAGGTTGGACAACTGGTCAGAAAGAGATTGCACTGGAACTAGGTACAGCTGACACTGACTGGTAACTCTGTAGCTATATGCAGTTCTGAGTCTCATTTCCAGGGCAGAAAGGAGTACTAGGGAAGATGGGAAGATGATACATGTAACTCCTCCAAGAATATCATCATCTTTAGAGCAGTTAAAAGGAATTTACATAGACAGGGGACATGGGTTTAAGTTGATTATACTGGAATGATTTCTTCCCTCTCCCCTCTCCAAAAATGAAGGGATGAGAAAGAAATAGTACTAGGAAAAAGGGAAAGAGAAGTCTAAGGAGGAAAAATTTTTTTCACATAATGGAGGTGCACAAGGAAGACCTTTTACAGTGAAGGGAAAAATGGGGGATGAGGTATGCTTGAAACTCATATATGAATTAGTTTAAAGACGATAGAATATATATATATATATATATATATGTATATATATATATATATATATACACACACTCAGTTTTGTATAAAAATGTAATTTACCTAATAGGGAAATGGGGAGGGGCGGAGAAGAAGGTAAGAGAAAGAGGATTGGTGGTAACAATAAAAATAACAGATTAAGGGAGACAGTAGTTAGAAGAAAAATAGACTTTTGAAGAAAGCATAAAAAGAGAAGTAACAAAAGTAAATTGGACATAGGGAAATATACAGCTAGTAATCACAACTATGCATGAGAATGAGTTTAACTTACCCATAAAATGGAAGTGGATAGTATATGGATTAGAAAAGCATGCTGTTTATAAGAGACATACTGGAAACAAAAAAAAAAAAGGCACACATAGAGTTAAAATGAAGGGCCTGAGCAGAGTCTCTTATGTTTCAGTTAAAGTTTTTTAAAAAAGGGCAGGGTTAGAAATTATGATCTTAGATAAAGCAAAAGTAAAAATAGAACTAATTAAAAGGGATAATCAGGGAAATTACACTTTGCTAAAAGATACTATAGACAATGTTATAAAAAAAAAGTTAGTCTTTCTGACTAAAGATCGTATTTTTCAAATATATACAGAGTATAGAACTAAGTCAAATTTATAAAAATAACCATTCCTCAACTGTGGTCAAATGATATAAAATGAAGAAATTAAAGCTAGATATCTATAATCATGTGAAAAAATGTTCTAAGTATTAATTATAGAAAGGCAAATTAAAACAATTCTCAGGTACCACTTTATAACTATCAGAAATGACAAATGATAGATGGAGATGAGGAAAAAATAGGTACACTAATAAATTGTTAGTGGAATAGTAAACTGGTCCCACCATTCTGGAAAACAATTTGGAACTGTGTCCAAAGGGCTATAAAACAATTCATATTATTTTGGTGTAGTATAGACCACTATTAGGTCTATATCCCAAAGAGAACAAAGGAAAAAAAAAGAAATAAAGAAAAAGAAAAAGACCTAATTGTACAAAAACATTTATGGAAGTTTTTTTTTTTTTTTTTTTTTTTTTTTTTTTTTTTTTTTTTTTTTTGTGGTGACAAAGAATTGGAAATTGAGAGAAAGTTCATCAGTTGAGGAATAGCTGAACAAGTTGTGGTGTATGATTGCAATAGAGTATTCTTTTGCTGTGGGGAAGGTGGTTTCAAAAAAATAATGGCAAGACCTATATGAATTGAAGCAAAATAAGAACCAGGAGATCATTCTGCACAGTAACAGCCATGTTGTAATGATGTTCAACTGTGAAAGACTTGGCCACTCTGATCAGTTCAATGATCCAAGACAATTCCAAAGAACCCATGATGAAAAAATGTTATTTACCTTCAGAGGGAAAAAAAAAAAAACTGATGAAGTCTAAATATAAATTAAAGTATAATTATCTTTGTTTTTCTTGCTTTTAAAAAAAATGGTTAATAGGCATTTTTTTTGCATGATTTCACAGGTATAATAGAGATCATATTGTTTGCCTTTTCAGTGGATAGCGCAGAGGATGAGAGGAAGGAAGAGAATTTGGAATTCAAAATCTAAAAAAGAAAAGCATATTAAAAATAAATTGAAAAATATTTTTAAAAAGGCACTACCATTTCCAAAAAACATTAAGTGCCTATTTTGTGTCCCCCTACTTCACTAATTCCCATATATTTTTTTCATTTAATTTAGTGTATACATTTATAGAAAAACATAGGGATTCTTATGTTTCTACTTACAAATTAACTTCATTTTTAATAATAATGCTTCTCTCTTATTTTTCCTGATCTTTTTTATCGCTATATAGATAACTGTAGTTAAAATTAAATCATTTTGTAATACTCTTGTCCATCTCTCATTAGAATTTGTTAAAAATTGAACATTGTCACCTCTAAGCTCATTTTCAAAATATCATCCATAACCTATATTTTGCAGAAATAGTTTTTGGATCAATTTTTAAATAATACTCATCTCTGTGCCTTAAAGAAACTTTATTTGATCTCACAACCTAGTTAATCAACTGCCTTAGTTGTTTTTTTAAGAAATCTCTAAGAGGGAAGCTAGATAGAACAGTGGATAGAGCCCTACCCCTAGAGTCACCAGAACCTGAGTTTAAATCCAGCCTTAGACTGTTGACATGTACTAAGTATGTGATCCTGGGCAAGTCATTTAACCCCAATTGCCTTGCTAGAAATAAAATAAAATTTCTTCTATTATAATCTACAAGAATAAATATAATACCTAAATTATCTGTTTCAAATAAATAAATAGCTGAACAATACTATTGAAAACTATCTAAACAATCTGATTTATATACAGTGGAAAGAGAATGTAAATGTTTAACTGTTTTTAATGATATGATTTGATGTTATTAGTATTTCTACAATGTAGTCTTGATCTTAACTCACCTCATTTCCACTTTAAGTTCATTATGTTTAGTTAATTTGCTATGGTAACTTAGGTGGGAGGGCATGTGCCAATAGACAGCTCTGACTGTGACCTGATGTGGCTCTGGGGGTCAGCATAAAGGTCAGTGGAAAGTACTATGGACTTGACAGTGCTGGTCCAGTGGGAGTAGACTTTCTCATCATTACTCATCAGATCGTGGACTATAGGGCCTTCCTCATTCCTATACACACTCTTAGGGGGCAGCTGTGTGGCTCTCAGCAGACATGTTTATATTCTTTTAAAGACAATGCAATGAACCCCTTAACAGGGAGCATGGCAGAGGCAGTTAGTGGGGCTTTTAACATAGTTCCTGAGCAAAGGATTTATGTTGGAAAACAAACAAAATGAATTTATGTTGAGATGGTTTTAGAATCCATATGTTAAAGAAAAACTGTAACAGACCCAAGGTGCTGGCAAACATGGGGGATGGAAGAAAGAAGCTTTGGGCTTATGCTAAACAAGCTGATGGGGAGGTTTGCCAGCATCTTGGAGGGATGATTTTAAGGCAAAAGAGTTTGTACATTGAGTTGAACTGAAACATGTAGCAGTGAAGCTGTTCCATTATGAAACTTAATTTTGTGGACTTTCGCTCCAGTGATCAGTGAATCTCTTAGAACTCTGAACCTACTTGGCATTCTTCTTAACTATTTACAGTGATTATTAAAATAGATTAAAATAGGGAACAGACTCTCTAACCTGCTTTGTCTTTTTTTCAAAAGCGCTTAATCTACATATGGGGTAAATAGAATGTTTCTGTGGGCTAGCAGAAAATCTGAGAAGTGAGGCAGCAAGAGCTGGGCCGTACTGTGAGCTGTAATCATCACTGATGACAGGAAACCTTCCAAGGGAGGCTGCCTGGGAAGCCTGGGAGAGGCTTGGGCCAGGGCCCCAGGTTCCTCCTGTGTCAGAGGGAGTGCCCTGAATAGGATGACCTCCAAGATCTGTTTCTCACATCCCCGTGGTTCTGTTTTTCAAGGCTGGTGCACGAAGGCATGTTTCCTAGAGTAGACCAGGACCATCCAGGGGCTTTCACTTAAGAACTCTCCTACATGTGCAATGTGGGTTTCTTCCTTGAGTGTGTCTGACAGCTGCGCGAGTGTGACCCTGTGTCCGAACTCCCCCATTGGGTTGGATGGTGACAAAGTCCATAAATCATGGGGGCTCAGTTTGTCCGTCTGCAGGCATCCGGCTTCTGTTTGGTCCCTTTTGTTTTCCTCGTTCTACATTTTTGTTTTGTTTGTTTGCAGCCATCATTTTGTCTTATCATCTTCAATTCTAGAGCAAGATGACAACAGTCAGGACTCTGCTGACCCAGCCATCCTGGTCATACCTGAGCTTAGTGTCACAAAGGTGGCCGGAGAGAGACCAGGGAATGGGGAAAAAAGCAAAACCCTGGGAGAGAATGATGCCCAACATGTGCAGGGGGTGCAGGACCCAGCCCCAGACCCTAGAGCCGAGAGCAAAGGCTTGCCAGAGCTCAGGAGGCAAAAGTCTGTGAGGAGAGTGATGGAGGATGGACTGACCCCACCCGGCAGAGGGCCGCTTTAGCAGAACTCTGTGTAGCTGCCCTCCCAGGTACCCGCCCGGTGGCGAGGGCACTGCTGCATGCTGGAGAGCGTTGGCACAGGCACAGACACCTTGCATGTCGTCCACTAAACACGAATTGCATGGGTTAGAGGCAGCACCTTCCCCTGATTCTGCACAGTGCTTGGAAGGGTCCGATCTGGAAAATCACGGGCAGAAAGTGACAGGGAAGCGGGTATTTTCTGCTTTCAGATTTTGAGAATATTACTGATCACCATTGCTATGAAGGCTGTCTATTTCAAATTATGACAGATAAAACTTCAAAGTACTTTTTAAGGTAGGGTCTACCTTCACTAATGGAGGGAAATAAAAAAACCAAAACCAAAACCAAAAACAAATAAATAAGATTCTGATTTTCATAGGCCAGACTATATTTGAAATACCAATCTATTGACACAGCCAAGCCTAACCGAGAAAGAGACTTTTCCATTTTTTTTTTAGTCTTTCATTAAAGTATTTCCTAAGAGTTTAAGAAGGGAGATTGGGTATTTTGAAGATTTGCTTATCAGAGTATATGTATTAGTAGGGTTTTTGCCCCTAGTTTTACTCATGATATTTTTCTAATCTTTTCTAATCTTTTGCATGAATCGTAGGAGAAATTGTTCTCAAAATACCATGGAGTGTGATAATAGCATGCCTTTTTTGCTTCTGTGTTAAATACAGCTTTAATCACTACCATTTGAATCACCTAGGAGCATTTCCACACTGTAGTAGAATAGTGCTTGTTTTGATTCATTCTCTGAAATTTGCTCTGTTGTAGTCTGTTGCTTTAGGGATTTTCACTAAAAATCCTCAAATCTACAATGATTTCAAAAAACCAATCATCTTATGTGAATTACTGAATGCTAATGGTTTTTTTTTTTTTAATGTTGTTTCTTTGTTTAGGTAATACAGATTTAACAGGCCAAGAGGAGCTAATGGAAATATCTGAAGTAGATGAAGGATTTTATTCCAGGGCTGCATCTAGCACCAGCCAGGCTGCCTTATCAAACACCACCACCACCAGCAAGACCAGTTTAGGAAAGAATCCACGGAGGTCCGGAGGAAGCAGAACTGGAGGAAAAGAAAAGGAGGTCTCCGGGGAATCGGGCAGAGAGCACTCAGCTCGGAAACAAAACCCAAGAGCCCTGAGTGAGAACCTCGAGCTGCTGTCTCTGAAGAGGCTCACTCTGACCACCAGCCAGTCTCTGCCCAAGCCTGGCAGCCACAGCCTGGCCAGGACCGCCGCCACCGTCTTCAGCAAGTCCTTTGAACAAGTCAGTGGGGGCACTGCCCCCCACCCGGGTGCCGTGGGCAGTGGAGGGTCGGGGACAGATGCCAATAGGTTTTCTGCTTGCAGTCTGCAAGAGGAAAAGCTGATTTACATCTCGGAAAGAGCCGAGCCTCAAGCTCCACTCAAACACCCGCCCAGTCAGCCGAGACCTCCCAGCATCAGCATCACCCTGTCAAGTGATTAGTGTCTGGGACACGTGCCCGCCAAGCAGCGAATTGGGAGGTTTCCTTCCCGCCTATGTCCTTCATCCCTATTTCTGACAAGAAGTCACAGCTGTCGAAAATTCTGGAAGTCAGCTGGAATGGCAAGCGGTGTCTCCACTGTGTGTGTTACAGCCTAGTTTATTTAGTCTTTCCTGGACTGCGCCCCTTTCTCCCTGGCCCCCCAGCTTGAGGAAGGAAGTCGGGGAGCAGTTCTGGCGGGTTGTCTGATGACTTTGGCCACAGCCTGGCTGAGACTGACTGTTTGTTAGTTGGATTGTGACCTTCAGTGAGGAGGGTCAGCTTCTCCCCATGCTTTTTACTGGTGATGAAAGGGGGAGGCAGTAGTGAAACGCCAGGAATCCTACCTCCCTCTTAGTGCGTCTGTTGGGCAGAGCCATCAGGCCTAGGAGCAAGCCTGCTGCGCAAGGGGCGTCGGGCCTCCAAGGAAAGTCTTTCTCTCTCAGTTGGGACCAGAGTTTGATCAGAAGCCTAGGGACTGGCTGTACTGTTGGATGTCGGGGCCCCAGAAGGTGAAGGAAGGCTGTAGCTTTAGTGGGCACCAGCTGGAGCCTGAGAGCATGAGGGCCTGAGGGCCCATTGCTTTGTTGTGTTTGCTGCTGCACCTGAGCAGGTCAACCTTCTTTTCCTGGTTTCCTTCATGTTGTAGTAGGCCCTGGAGCTGAGCACATTTGTCCAGCTCTTCTACTTTGGAAATTCCTGTTAGTTTGATCCTCTAGTTAGGAAAATGCCCTTCTGCAGATGGCTGGAAAATCACTGTAAATCTCTGAATATCATTCCAGCAAGAAAAGCAAAAACAAAAACAAAAACAAAAAAACATTAAAAAAAGAAAGAAAGAAAAGAAAAGAAAAAAAAAAAAGATTTTTAAATGGCAAAGATAACTGTCCATTTTTACTCTTGTACGGTGTGAAGTTTCTATGCAAATAAGGGAATTTAGATGTTAAAAAATTTTACAATTGCACAGTGTCATGAAAAGAATAAAGAACAAAAAAAAAACTATAAAAGAACATGAGGTATTTACAGGTGACTGTAACTGAGCTTTTATCATTTTCCTGCTTTGGGCCCATAAATTTAAAATCACCACATAGGGACAAGTGGTGGCTTTTTGTTTGTTCCTGTTTTATGGATTGTTTATAGTTTAAATAGTCCTTATATTTATTGGAAAAAATGACCAAAATGATGAGCTTCCCCCTCTAGCTTTTTACCTGCTCCTCTCTGGAGCCTCTTCTACTAAAAAGTAAAATGTCACTTACAAAGAAAAATAATGATGACTTCAGATATTTCCTGTATCAGTCTTTCTTTAGGCATGGGTCAAAAGCATGAGAACAACATGTTGTGGAATGGGGGAGTATTGATTTAATAAAGTCTAGGTCAGAAGTAAATTTGTAAAAACCAAAGCACAAACCTGTGACTTTCAGCCCTGAACACCATGGAGTTGGGAATATTAAGGGAATCCTTTAGGTTCAGGTGTTAAACTTGGGGTGAGCTCTTAGGCCTATAAAGCAGCTAATGAACAGAAGAGGTCCAGGGAGGGAAAGCTCTTGGGGCCAAGGAGGCATTTGTATCCCTCAGCAAAGAGGGCTGGAGGCCAAGATCACTGGGGATTCCCTCCCTATTCCTCCTCTGTAAGGAAAACAAAGAGTTGCAGGGGTTTTTCCATAATTGTCACCGGGTGTTCCTCTCCTTAATGATCTCATAGCTTTAGTCTTAATCTCAAGCAGTTTATTACTTTGCTGGAGTCTCATAAGGGAAATTCAGATTAAGGACATTTTGGTGGTTGGTGCCCCAGGCTGCAAACTCTCAGAAAGCATTGATATTGAGGAGGTGCAAATTGTAGGCCTGACATCCTTCTCAGGAAGCCTTATTTTGGTATTGGGGAATAATAATGCAGATCAGTCAGTAGGCTAATGAGTAGAGCTCTTTCACCTTAGAATTCTCAGTATTTTCATCCCATTATTCTCATGCTCTATCATGGAAAAATTGAGAGTAAAACATAGGAAAATTTTAGAGTAGTTTTATATACGTTACATTTGTTTGACATTAACTTGTAGCATATAATGATACAACTACAGCAGTAAAATAACGGATAATAGTAGCCCAGATCTCATTCTTGGCAAGTTGACATAAAACATGACAGCTGGGCTATGGTGATCTCCATCCTATAGGAGTGGTCTCTAACAACTAGCAAAGATACTGGTCAAGATTCTGATCTTGCACCCCGTCACCCAGAGGGACTTAAGGACATTTCTGGTTCCTGTGTATAGGGGCTCCAGGAATATCCCTCCTTCCACTTCATCTTGGACTATGAGAATAAAGCAGTTCTCTCTTGTGGGAGATTCAAGAGCATCATGCAGGTTTGCTGAGGTGCTAGGAAGAACAGGATCTATTCACCATCCCAGAGAAACAGGAACTCTCAGGGCAGAAGGAAATAGGAGCTTGCTATCAATCAGAGTTTAAGCCAAGGCTTAAGGAAGAGAGCTGATTCCTAGGGACCCCTCACCTTGGAAGCCTGGCTGAAGGACCTTTTGGAGAAGGAATGTTTTCTTTATCCTTTTAATTTGAAACTTTCATCAGATAGTACTCATTTCTTAAATATTATTTGAAATGTTTTAAGTAAAAGGAAATATGTATTTGAACCCAAACAGTTGGAATCCATCCAATTTTAAGGGATTACAGACTCTCTGGAAAATCAAAATGAGAGCAGTAGCACTGTGGTCAGTTTTATTAGTAATCTGGAGCAGAAGGCATGGTGTGGTGCAGTTGTGAAGGCTTGAGAAAGTGATGGCATCTGACACTCAAACTTAGAAGCTGACCCTAAGTTCCACTTTGTGGCAGGGCAAGACTTTGAGAGATATGTTACCACTGAGAGTCCGCAAAAAATCTGTATCTTTTAAATTGTTCAACCTTTTTTTTTGTGACTTAAAAATCTCTATGTATAGATAGGTGTTTTATTCTGTGGTCCTTTGATTCTGAAGAAAAAATAATTTGTTGCCCTTTAGATACTCTTACTAAAGATCGTAGATTATAAAGACTGTATGATGGAACCTTCCCAGTCATGGGAAAAAGGAAGGTGACTTTTGATTGGGATGGATTTTTTTTTCCAGGTTTGCTTAGTAAAATTACTCTCAGTACTGTCATTATTCATATCAGTGTTATAAGTACATCGGAATTCCCCATTAGAGATATAAAGTATATTTTGTCTTTTTGTACTATGTACCTCTCTTGTATTTTATACCGACTCCATATCTACAGAGAATACATATTGGACAAAGTGGAAAATGTATTGTTACTTTTTTAAATAGTAGAGGACCAGTTAGTGCAAGAGTATATATATATACATTGATGTGAAGTTGTTTTTTAATGTCAGATCTAAGATCTTATTTCTTAAAACTGCTTACTCATATATAGTTTTTGTTGTGCACCACTTCCCTTGTTACCTCTTCTTCTGATTGTGTAGTGATACTAACCTTTTCTTAGTAAAGATTTTGTTTTCAATTGTATATCTAGAGTTTACATTCCTGAAGAATCAATCACAAATTTAAATACTTTTTATGTGCTACTTACCTTTTTATGGCAATGAAAAGAAACTGGAGTTTAGTTTTTTGAAGTTTTGTATATTGTATGTTTTCCATCCATAGTCCTTTCTATACCAGAATGTTGCTGCAAATAAATAGGTTTTAATGAAATAAAAGTTGAACTAAAATCTTGCTTCCAGATCATGTATTCATTATGAAAATCTCCATCATTGAAACGTAGTAGAATTTAAGGAAAGGGGAAAGAAAGGAAGGGAATCTAGATGAGTTGAGTTAATGTGGAGAATTAGTTCCCAGGATAAGCCATTCTTTGGATGGTCTTTGGGATAAGACAGATGGCTGAACTGATATTCCACCCTAGGAGACATGTACTGTAAGGAGTCATACTTAATATGTCAGTCAGGGCCTTGATTCAGAAAAAGGAAGTGAACTGAATGACCCCTGGGACATTTGTTAGTACTTGACAATATTAAAAGCTTGACAAGTTGTATTAGAAAAACATATGTAGAGTAACTGTGCTTTCTGTCTTGTCTTAATTCTGATGCAAGGATCTTTTTCCCCTAAGAGTACTGTAAATTCTTAGAGGGCAGGGACCATAATTTATGATTTATATTCTCATTTTTTACTTGGCACACACGGTGTTTTACAAATTACAGGGACTCCATGCATTCTTTTTGGGTGGTTGCAAGCAGACGTGTGAGCCAGTATTTTGTAGTTTATTGGGAATTGAAATTCTTTTAGAATGTCATCTTTGGACCTGGGTCTTGTATGCTACTAACGGTATTATTCTTATGTAGAAAAGAATGGGTATATCTGGAAACAACTGGAAACTTCTAACTAGGTACCATAACAGTACTTTGTTAATAATATGGCAAAACTGTATTTTTAAAAATTACCTTTTATCCAAAGAATTAGAAGCGTTTTTATAACTAATGTATTCATTCTGGAAATAACTCCCAAGTATAACTTATTTAGTAAGGGTCATACTAGTCAGCTGAAATATTTCTTGTAAGAGCTTTAACTAGAGGAAATCACCTGATTAATTAATCTGTCCTCAACATCCAAACATATCAACCTTTAAATATCAATATATGCAAACCACATATCATTTTTCCAACAAAAGCAATGGAAAGAGGTAGGGAAGGGAGCTGTGTCTTTTCCTTCCCTTTCTAACTAGCTCGACTAGATTTCACTCAGAATAAAAATTATTTATCTTCCATTAAGTAGTTCTACTTTAGAAATGTGGTAGGAGCTATAAAAACAGAAATTATATTTTTAAACTGCATTAGAGGTCTTAACTCTCTTGCCTAATCATCATGACCCAGAAATGATCATAAATTCCAGGAGGTTTTTCTGGTAGTGCAAATTCTAGTAACTTCTACCAAGCTAAAGAGAGAAATGTGTATCTGGACAGACAGACCTATGTGGCAGTCCTATTTCCCAAGGACTAGCCAAGCTAAATACTCAGAAACTATCCCCAACAAACCACTTCCTAGATGATGAATTCTTTGACTACTGGACAAGAAAAATACAAAATGACACCTCAGATGAAGCGCCCTTTTGTTTCTTTAGAGTCAGTAGTAGAGCTGTGGAAAAGGGGGACTAAGAATCTAGATCATCACTAAGCATGAATTTAACTATTACTAGTCCTATGGGAGAATGAAGACTATCAGTAATAACATTGGAAGGCACTGTGGTAGAACAGAAATAGTGTTGGCTCTGGATGCCGTGGCTCCAAATCTTTTCTCTGATACTTTCTAAGTGGCCTTGGGCAGGTTAATTAGCACCCAGGGGCCTCTGCTTCCTCATCTGTAACACCATGAGGCTGGACTCCATCAGCACCAGGTTCCCTTCAGCACTAGCTTTATGGTCTGTCTAAATTAAATGAAAGGGCATAAAGAAGCTAAAGCGAAATGGAAGGATAGTTCATAGGTTCTCCAAGAGGGAATGAGCTGTTTGCTTCATACACCCTAAAGCAGCACTATCGCTTTGTGGTATGGTTCAGGCTGATCTTAAAAAGACCAACATGAAGACATCTTCAGGATATATATCAACACCTGTTGTAATCGGTGCCGTACAGAAAAATCCTCCAAAGACTGGGCAGAATCCTCAGCTGTAGTACAAATGGATCTATTGATTCGAGTAAGAAAGTAGGCACATGGGAGGATGGCAAAGAACAAATTGAAAAAGAATGGTTCAAGATTAAAAAATAAGGGAGGCCCAAACTAAAATTATATATTACTCAGAAACTTTATCATCTATTTGTCATGAATACTTTATGAAAGAAGAGAATCAAAAGCTTCTGGACCTGGTGGACACAGAATCTCAAACTTTCTTTCTCAGTCTCTGTCTATCTGTCTGTCTCTCTGTCTCTCCCTTCCTCTCTTTCTCCCTCCCCCTCTCTCTGTCTCTCCATCTCTGTCTCTGTGTATGTCTCTCTATCTCTGTCTCTATTTCTCTCTCACACACACAGACAGACACATATCAATGAAATTGGCTGTCTCAGAGGGAAACAGCTAGTTATCAGCATGAGTGTCACTTCAGAATAAGCTGATTTTTACTGTCAGATAATTGGCTAATTAGGACAAAGGTCAAAATATTGAATTAAGGAACAGATAATAATTAGAAAATAGTACTTTAATTTTAAAACAGCTCTAAAAGCAACCTATGTAAGTTACTAGCGCTGAAAATTATTACAAATTCTGAGATAATTTAATGCAGTGTTAAAACAATCACCACAATAAGGAGTCCAAAACAAGCCCCGAACTATCTTTGTCAACAAATCCTCAGTCTCACCAAACAGTCTTAAAGTCAAGAACAATAGTGGTTTATAGTTGCGGCTTATCTATAAGATACTGAGAAGGAAGATTATTGACAATTATTAGCTTTAAGCAGTGGAAGCAAAAACAAGCCTGACAAAAGCTGACCATCCAAGTCGGCTTGTCCCAGGAGCATTTGAAATTTAAAATGGAATTGATTTGGTGACATTTCTCTCTTGATCTATTCTCCCTATTTGTAATATTAGAATCGCCACATTTGTGCTCTGAAGAAGCAGAAATGGCCCCCAGGAGAATAAAACTGGAAAAGGTGACGAGACCAGACCCAAAACAAATAGAAAAAACCCCTTGGTGACACAATTTAAAACCTTCTGAGGAATCCGTTTTCTGGATCTCTCAAGGGACAAAGATAATTAGGAGAATGAAAAAAAGACACCTAAGAAAAACTTCACACCACTAGCAATGCACGCCACCAAGTTCTTGTTTCTTAAAGGGTCTTCACAGAGAGCAAAGGCATTTGAACATGAGAAGAAAATAGGCAAACTAAGACATTTCCTACAACGGACAGTTCATCCAACTAATAACTATGTGATGCCTACTATGTGCTGGAACTGTATCGGTCAGGCTGGCTACGCCAAGATAGAAGGAAATGGGGGGTTCCAGCAATAAGGCTCCTTTCTACTGGGGACGCCACAGGTTTGTCTCCCAAGGATGCAGAATCATGAGGGATTCCACTGGCAAAGATGAGATAAAATACAAAGTGGATGTCAGTAAACTGAAGCCCTTTCCAGCAGTGATCTGCCTTTGCACAAAGGAGTGTCATAAGGGCTTCACACCTGGAATGGAGGCTGGGGAGAGGGAGCAGGCCTGTCATAGAGCAATCAGCAACCATGGTCTGCTCTGCCCCCTCCCCCACCATGAAGGATCAAACCCCAGAAGGCTATGAAGAAGTGCATATTCTCCGTGAGGGAAGGAAGTATAGCAGAAATCTGTTAAGAATATTTTCATATGAGCAATGAGCTTTGCAGCTTTTAAAGGAAGTTTGAATTTTTCTGGCTCTGCGGACTTTATGAGAAGGAAAACTCGAAGTAAATTTCCTACAACAGGGGTTTATTTGAAGTTAATAAATTATTGAGTCGTTCTGACTCACAGCAGTCCAGCTGAGTGTTGGTGTAAAATAATAGGCTAAAAATCGCCTTAAGCTTTGCTGTGATGCGCTGGGCAGAGTCGTGTTGAATTCCCTTCTAATATCATAGGACTTCAGGCAGCTACTATTTTTGGGTCCCTGGAGCTGCTCAACCATGGCCGGGAGTTCGGTTCTGCCCTGGGAAGCCTGTGCGCTTCCTGACAAAGATCAGGGAGGTAGGACGATCACTGAGCCTGACAGGCGATGCCGTAGCCTCATGGGGCCGCCCCCCCCCCCATTGTGGGGGCCCCTCAGCTTTGCTGCCCAGGTGGGTCTCCTGGGCTTCTTTGTCTCTGGATGACGCGGCCTGTGGGCTGGCTCTGGCCATGGTTATCTCACGAGGTGTCCCAACAGGCCACGCTCCCTTGCCCCTCGGTATCTGTGAGCCTTGGATTTGGAGTTAGTGCCTGCGATTATCCTCCTTTTACAGAGGAGGAAACCGAGTTTGAATCCTGCTTCTGACTCGCCATTATCACTCAGCCTCAGTTTCCTTCTCTGTAAAATGGAGCTAAAGCCGCAAAGCACTCTGCAGATGTTGGGGCAATAGATAGATGTGGATAAGGATGCTGATGGTGGTGGTGATGATGATGGTGATGATGGTGGTGATGATGATTTAGCATTTCCTTTCCTGCTTTTTCTTTCTTTTCTCTAAAATCCATCCACGGCATCCGTCACTCTGCACATGGACGGCTCTGGTTGAATTAAATTCAATAAGGACATCCAGATCCTCATAAAAAGTGTTCTAGGAAAAATCCTGCCTCCATTCCGGGCATTTTCTCTCTTACTTTCTTGGCTACTTCCCTGGGTTCCTTTTGCATCAAATGTAACCTCACATTCAGGGTCTTCTACAACTAAATGGAAACACAAATCATTTTATTTAATGTAGTTTTTCTTCAAAGTATTTAATCAAAATTCCTTTTTTTTTTAGCCCAGATCAAGTGCATGTCTCCTCTCCCTCAAACCACCTTTTAAGTCATTCTTCTTATCATTACTGTCTTTAAATGCACCTAGAGCCATCTCCTATAATTCTCTTTCTCTAGTTTGTGACCCTGAGTAAGTCACTTAAATTGCTCTTTACCTGTTTTCCCTTCTATAAAATGATGGGATTAGGTTCAGCTTTTAGGGTCCCTTTCATTTCTAGATCTACGAAACTCCTACTAATGCAGGAGCTTGCTGTCTTTAGGACATGTTAATATTAACACTGATGAATGATCTCTGTGCATTCTGCCAGAAGAACCTAACGAAATTCCTGACAAGGGGACATGAATCATGCCTGCCATTAAAGGTTTGGAAATTTATCCTGTGTCCCTGAACCATCCCTTTCAAGGATCATCTTCCTCACCCGAAAGTGTGGCAGGTGTCAATCACGGCCTTAACCGGTAGAAATACAGATTGATAAGGTGATGAAAGACAAGGTCATCACACACCAAGAAGAGATAGCATTGAAACAATCACCCATGTAGTTGGGACAAAAATCCCTCCCTGGCCAGAAAACTGGAGAGACTGAGTGCCAAACTTATTTTTTTCCTTGAAGCACAAAAGATCCTGTTTGTCATTTTTAAAAACAACAACAAATCATCGTTCTCTAGAATGGGAGTTCTTAAATTGGGACTTGTAAATGTGAATGGGAAAATAATCACATCTTTTTTTTCCTAACTTCTAGCATTTTTCCCCAGTTATTTAAAACATGATTTTGAAAAAGGGTTCACAGGCTTCACTGGAATGCTGGAAGGGTGCATGATACAAACATACAAAAAGTTAAGAACCCCTGTAATAGAGAGATTATTTTTATTCATTGTAGTTATCAAGTTTTAAAAATCATATTTTAAATAAATGTATATTTCTGAACATAAAACCACAAGTGAAATCAATCAAATTACTGTTAGGGGCAACCAAAGTCAAAGACTTTTTTAAGACAAATACTTGAATAAATAAATAGTACATCTTTGCTTTAGTGGATCTATGATTTCATCAGGTCTTTCAGAGAGCATCTGTCCATGTGCTTGAGGGATTCTTTAAGATCTTTTTATATTTTTTATATCTCAACATCTGGGCTATCTATTATTATATGTAATAGGTAAGAATGTTTTTATGATATACAATATTATATTATTTATATTATTATTTATGATTCCTCATCATTGCTATATAATTAGTTCATTTCCCTTCTTAATCAAACACTTCTGTGAAATTATCCCTTAGGATCTTCTTATGTATTAATCATCATTGAGAATATTTTATGACCTACTCGTGCCTTCCATGAATTTTCACATCACCTTTAGGGTCACTCACAATTTTGCTCCTTCCAACCACATTTATATATACATATACACAAATACACACACACACAGAGACACACACACACACACACACATTATGTAATAGAACATTGCCAGGGAAATATTTGTTTAATTTTCAAAAAAATTTTTTTTAAAGATGGGTTTTTATGCAAGGGCCAGAATGAGATCATACAATTTTCCAAATTCTGTCCAATTAACAAATCAAAACACTAAGACCTGTGGGTCCAAGAATGAAGTTTTTCTATCTTGGTAGATTATGAAAGAACCATCTGTTTATCATTTTCCCTAAAATCTTAGATGAGTGCTTCAAAATATCTTAATTCTCTAAGTAAGCTGTGATTCTGTTGATTATTTTCTCTGAATCATTTCTAAACTTATTCATATTTCATATTTATCAATTGATAAGCATATATTGTATACTATGTACCAAGATCTGTGCTACCTAGATGCTAGGGATCCATATACAATGAATGAATGATTCCTACTCTTAATTAGCTTACTTTCTAATGGAGGGATGTGTGTGTGTGTGTGTGTGTGTGTGTGTGTGTGTGTGTGTGTGTGTGTGTGTGTGATAAATGCAAACCAGTTTCATTGCAAGCTGGGGATGGGGATAGAAAATAAGCAGCTGGGAATCAGGAAAGGCTTCATGCAGCTGATGGTGCTGAGGCTCCATCCTGAAGGAAGGAAAGAAGGACATTTTAGGTATGAAGAGTTGCAGATGCAGATGTAAATGCAATGTAGTGTGTGAGGAACCGAGGGAAGTCAGTCTGTTTGGATTTTGGAGTTTGGGAAAGGGGAATAAGATTCAAAGAGAATGGAAAGATTGAATGGAGCCAGATTGAGATAGCCTTTAAATGCTAAATAGAAGAGTTTATATTTTATCCTAGAGACTGCAGGAATTAATTGAATAGGAGAATGACAATAATCATCATAATAAAAGCCAGCATTTATATAGCATTTTTCAGATTTGCAAATCATTTTTACAAGTATCTCATTTTATTCTCACAACAACTATAGAAGGGAGAGGCTGTTATTATTATTATCCCCATTTTTTTAGATGAGGAAACTGAGGCAAATAATACTTAAGGGTTGGAAACTTGGATTTGACTTCCTGGCTTCAGGTCTCACACTCTATCTACTGAGTCATGATTCAATCTATTTGCTATTTGAAGTAACACCTTTTATTTGTCTTACATTTAATTCTTAAATTTTAAGAGATTTAAAATTAATTTCTTAAAATTAATTTAACTAAAATTCCCTTATTCCCATTTGACAAGCAAATTAGAGTTTTAATCTATGGGATATATTACCTTTCAAGATCTCAATCCAGACTAAAAGGATGGGGGCTGTGCAGAAATGGAAGTTATGTATATTTGGATTTACATATGAACAAAACTCAGACAGCAGAACTTCAAGAGTAAGTCTTCTTAACCTCAGAATTGCCCAAATATGTTGAATTTGGATATCAAGAAAACATTTGGAAATATTCTTAGGATGATAACCATGTTTCCTTCTGGTTGCTCCTGAAAATGGTGTTTGGATTATCTACCAGAGATATTACCTATTTGATTGTGGGCCTCTGTGGGCCCTTCCTATAAAACTGAGAGAATTAGAGCAGATGATTTAAGTCAACTAACTAAATTGATTAAGTCAAGTCACTTCACCTTAGTTTTCTTCATTTAAAATGAGGATAATAACAACATCTTCCTCTCAGGGTTGCTGTGAGGCTTAAATGAGATAATGTTCCTAAAGTGCTTAGAATAGTGCCTAGCACATAGAAGGTGTTCTATAAATGCTTATTCGATTTCCTTCATCTTTCCTATAGCAGAGGTTCTTAACTTTTATGTGTAATGGATCCTTTGTGCAATCTGGAAAAGTCTATGGACTCCTCAGAATATTTTTAATGCATAGAATAAAACCCACGAGATTACAAAGGAAACCAATTATATTGAAATAACTTCCCCTCTCCCCATTAAGAACTCTGGATCTAGAAAATCTCTTCCAACTTTGTGTTCTTGGGATCACATTGATTACTCATATTGACAAGAGAAATTTAAAATGGTAGAACTATTGAAAATAAGAAAACTATTGAATTAATAAATAAAACTAAGAGTTGGTTTTATGAAAAAACCAACAAAACAGATAAAGCTTTAGTTAATATGATTAGAAAAAGGAAAGAAGAAAATCAAATTGTTAGTCACAAAAATGAAAGAGAACTTTCCACCAATGAAGAGGAAATGAGAACAATAATTAGGAGTTATTTTGCCCAACTATATGTCAATAAATATGATAATCTAAGTGAAATAGAAGAATACCCACAAAAATATGAATTTCCCAGATGAACAGAGGAGGAAATAAATTACTTAGTCCCATTTAAGAAAAAGAAATAGAACAAGCTATTAATCAGTTTCCTAAGAAAAAATCTCTGGGGCCAGATGCATTTACATGTGAATTCTACCAAACATTTAAAGAACAATTAATTCCAAGACTATACAGACTATTTGAAAAAAAAATAGGGAAAGAAGTCCTACCAAATTCCTTTTATGACACAGATATGGTGCTGGTATCTAAATCAGGTAGGATGAAAACAGAGAAAGAAAATTATAGACCAATTTCCCTAATGAATATTAATGTTAAAATCTTAAATAAAATATTAGCAAAGAGATTACAGAAAGTCATCTCCAGGATAATACACTATGACTGAGTAGGATTTATACCAAGAATTCAGGGCTTGTTCAATATTAGAAAAACTCTTAGCATAACTGACTATATCAATAATCAAACTAACAAAAATCATATGATCATCTCAATAGATGCAGAAAAAGCATTTGATAAAATCCAACATCCATTCCTATTAAAAACACTAGAGTATAGGAATAAATGGAGTCAGTAGCATCTATTTAAAATCATCAGCAAGCATCATATGTAATAGGAACAAACTAGAACCATTCCCAATAAGATCAAAGGTGAAACAAGGTTACTCACTATCACCATTACTATTCAATATTGTATTAGAAATGTTAGCTTTGGTAATTAGGGAAGAAAAAAGAGATTAAAGGAATTAAAGTAGGTAATGAGGAAACCAAATTATTACTCTTTGCAGATAATATGATGGTATACTTAGAGAACTCTAGAGAATCAACTAAAAAAAACTATTAGAAACAATTCAAAACTTCAAAAGTAAAGTTTCAGGATACAAAATAAATCCATGTAAATCATCAACATTTTTTATATATTACCAATAAAGTCCAACAACAAGAGATACAAAGAGAAATTCCATTTAAAATAATTAACATGATATAAAATATTTGGGAGTCTACCTGCCAAGGCAAAGTCAGGAACTATATGAACACAATTATAAAACACTTTCCACACAAATAAAGTCAGCTCTAATAAGTTGGAAAATATCAAGTGCTCATGGGTAGGCTGAGTTAACATAATAAAAATGACAATATCTAAATCAAATGTCAATCAAATTATCAAGAAATTATTTTATAGATCTAGAAGAAAACAACAACAAAGTTCATCTGGAAGAACAAAAGGTCAAAAGTTTCAAGGGAATTAATGAAAAAAATGCAAATGAAATTGGCCTAGTTGTGCCAGACTGAAAACTATATTACAAAGCAGCAGTCATCTTAGCCATTTGATACTGCCTAAGAAATAGAGTAAGTCGATCAGTGGAATAGGTTAGGTTCACAGGACAAAATTATCAACGACTATTGTAATTTAGTGTTTGACAAACCCAAAGACCCCAGCCTTTGAGATAAAAACTCACTATTTGACAAAAACTTCTGGGAAAATTGGAAACTAATATGACAAACTAGGCATTGACCCACATCTTATACCATATACTAAGCTAAGGTCAATATGGGTTCATGATTTAGACATAAAGATTGATATTATAAGCAAAGTAAAAGAACAAAGTATAATTTATCTCAGATCTATGAAGAAGGTAGGAATTTGTGGTCAAAGAAGAGTTGGAAATCATTACTAAACAAAAAACAGATAATTTTGATTGTATTAAGTTTGTACAAACAAAACTAATGCAGACAAGATTTCAAAGGTTCTTATTTCTAAAATATATAGAGAATTGACTCAAATTGATAAGAATTCAAGCCATTCTCCAATTGATAAATGGTTAATGGATATAAATAGATAATTTTCCAATGAAGACATTAAAACCATTTCTAGTCATATGGAAAGGTCTAAATCACTACTGATCAGAGAAATGCACAAATTAAGAAAACTCTGAGGTACCACTACACACCTGTGAGATTGGCTAAGATGACAAGAAAAGATAATGATGAATGTTGGAGGGGATGTGGGAAAACTGGGACACTGATGCATTGTTGGTGATGAAAGGATCCGACTATTGTGGAAAGCAATCTGGAACTATTCCCAAAGGTCTATCAAACTGTGTGTCCCTTTGACCCAGCAGTGTTACTACTGGGCTTATATCCCAAAGAGAGCTTAAAGGAGGGAAAGGGACCCACATGTGCAAAAATGTTTGGGCAGCCCTCTTTGTAATGGCCAGAAACTGGAAACTGAGTGGATGCCCATCAGTTGGAGAATGGCTGAGTAAGTTATCGGATATGAATGTTATGGGATATTATTGTTCTTTAAGAAATGATCAGCAGGATGATTTCAGAGAATCTTGGAGAGACTTACAGGAACTGATGCTGAGTGAAGTGAGAAGAACCAGGATTTCATTGTACACCACAACAGCAAGATTATACGATGATCAATTCTGATGGCTTGTGGCACTTCTCAGTAATGAGACAATTCAGATGAAGAGAGCCATTCACACCCAGAGAGAGAGGACTGTGGGAACTGAGTGTGGATCACAACATAGCATTCTCACTCTTTTTGTTGTTGTTTGCTTGCATTTTATTTTCTTTCTCATTTATTTCCTTTTTGATTTGATTTTTCTTGTGCATCAAGATAATTGTGTAAATATGTATGTACATATTGGATTTGACATACATTTTTGCCATGTTTAACATACATCGGATTGCTTGCTATCTAGGGGAAAGGGTGGGAGAAAGGGGGGGAATTGGAATACAAGGTTTTGCAAGGGTGGATGTTGAAAAATGCATATCTTTTGAAAATTAAAAAGTTTTAATTAAAAAATAAAATAAAATGGTAGAACTACATTTGACATTGTTGAGAGGCACAAAGTGGTAAAGAGGACCCCAGATATAAATCTCACAACCTGAGTTAGGCTCTTAGCTTTAGTACTTATTAGCAACAACCTTAATTGTGGGGGAGAATTTCAATTCCTCTCTCCCCTTTCTGCTTCTCTGTTACTTTGTCCATAAAAAAGGGTATAAAAACTTATGTATGACTTATCTTAAGGGGCAGTGGGAGAAAGTATTTTGCCAACCATTGAGCCCTCAGGAAAGGCAAGCATTTCTAATCCATCCCTTTCCTGATGCCCTGCTGTTCCCATGCTATACTATATACAGACTCTCATTATCTTTCCCCTGAATTATTTCTACTTTTTCAGCCTCTTCTTTCCTCTTTTCTCCTACTCCTACTCCAACTCCAATTTATTGTTTGAAATATTTCCAGAATAATATTTCTCACACATAGATCTAGGCCTGCCCCCTCCTCTGCTTAAGAATCTTCAGTGGCTCCCTGTGGTCATCACATTAATTCAAAACCTTCTGGCATACCAGCCCCTCCACAGTCTGGTCTGACCCCAGATTAGTCCCCTTCCCACTCTTCACCTTCTCAAAAAAAAAAAAGATGCACTCTTATTTATCTGTTTTTACCTGCTTGCTTTCTGTGCCCAGAATGCCTTTTCTTCCCATTTCTACCCAAGAAGAGGAAGGGTAGAAATGGGCACTTCTCTGTGAGTGTGGCCCCATCATCTTGAAGGCAACTAGGTTATTCCTCGTTTTACTCCCTATACATCTTGGCTTCTAGTTTTCTGTTTTATTCTTACTCATCTAATGTTCAACCTTGTTGGTTGAGGGAGCAGAAGTATAGATAGGAATGATCAGAAATAAAGCTTGTTTATCCCTAGAAACAACAGCTTCTACATTGCATGTATATGTTTGTATTCCCACCCAAACCATCCTAACAGTAGTTCATGGGTCTAAATGCCTCCAAGTTGACCATGGACCTTCCATGTGAGACTTAAAATCTGACACTTCTATGTGCTGTCACCCCTACTTTCCAGATGAGTTAACTGGGACCCCAAGAAGTTAAGGAACTTATGATAAAATACCCCCACTGTCTTCTGCTTCCTGTTGTGATAAGAAATAAAGATTTGCTTGTTCAAGTTAAAACTTGAAACACATTTACATTTTGGGTTTGAAATCCATACACTCCATTTTATAATCCTTGAAACTCCTGATGTGATTGCTGAATGACTAAGGTTATAGGCTTGAAGCTACATGAGTGTTCTGGCTCCAAGTCTAGTTGTCTCCCCCTTCCCCTCAACCCCTACTTTTCAAAGCTGGCACTTGGTTCTCTGATCCTTTCCTACGAAATCAATGACTCCATCCCTTCTACCCATAAGCTCTTTGGAGCCCATGGAGACATTTCTAATTTATGAGGCTCCCCTGATATGGTAGCTAGTGAGTCTTAAAAGTTTTAGGCAATAACAAGGAAGAGGTAGTTTTTGTATTGTTCTAGTATTTCCTTTAAAGTGGAGCCCATGTAATCAGAGACCTTTATATGATAAATGAAATTCTGAAAGAGAAAAAGAAAAGGAGAACATTATGGAATAATATCAAAAGTTGATGGATCTGCCAGCTTCAGATAAATCCAAGTAGATAATATTAGTCATCGCGATCTTAATGGAAAACTCAGAAAAGACTAATTAGCATCAATGAACACTTCCTTGTGCTTTCTTTCCTGATCAATACCTTTGTTTTCACCCCTTTTTCCTAATCAATGACCTCTGCTTTCACCCCTTTTTCCCATTAACATTTGGGCCAAAATTACCTTGTTTCACTCTCGAGGACAAAACATGTGTGCATCGGGCAGACTCTGTCCTGTCTATAAGAATGGCAGGCAGTGTTGGTTGGATCAATTAAATTTTGTTCTTTCATAGCTAAACTTTCCCACTGTGGTTGCTCAGGCATGAGGGACAAAATCAAATTCATTTGGAAAAAAAGTCATTTCTATGCCATTGCCGAAGACATTATTTTCCCATGGGCTGTATATTCTTGAAACATTTATTATCATGAACTGCAGGAGTGTTACCCAAAATAAATGGAAAAAGACCCGAATGGCAACTGAAGATCCTTAGTATCAACAAAAGCCCTTCTCTTTACAATGGGATCCTTGGAAAGGGTTAAAATGACTGTAAAAATGGAGCATTTCTAAGCTGCAACTCTAAAGTAGTCCAGCTTTCTACCACTCTACACCAATGTCTGTTGGGTTACCTTACAAAGGTTTGTTGTTGTTATTGTTATTGCTTTTTAACTGTGATATATGCAATCATGATTCTAAAATCCAGATAACTTTAGGGTTAAATAATAAAAAGTTTCATTTCTAAGGGATCTAGGAAGTAAACAAGTCCTTTCTTTGGAATAGCCCCATAGGGAAGAGAGTATGAGGATCATCCTCATTAAAAAGATGGGGAAAGTGAGACTACAGAGAGAGAAAAATGACTTGCTCGGGGTCATACGACTAGGAAGTTCCCAAAGTAGGATTTGAACACATTAGTGATCCAGGGTAAACCTTCTCCTCCCTGTTCCCCCATCATGCGGGAACACCTTCTTGATTTTATTGCCGAGGAAGCGGATCTTTGGGCACCATGTACAAACTCACCCCCTCACCTCATTAGTAGCAGGATGGGATTCAAAAGCAAATCTTCTGTTCCCAAGCATAAAATGCCTCAGCAGCTCATGCTTCCTCTTTTATTATAAAAAAATGGAGATTTCCAGGTATTATTCAAGTCAAAATTTGAAACAGTTGGAAGTTATGGTTGAGATGGACTCCATTTCACAATCCCCTAATCACAGTCCCCTAATCGAATTGCTAAATGGAAGGCACTTCACCTTCAAAGCTTGCCATCTCCCCTTAAAATAGCTCCACGGAACATATACAAATGGGGAAACTGAGGCACTGAAAAAAACAGCCTAGGATACAGAGCTAACCAACAGGGTGCTCCATACAACTGTTTTAATGGTAGACGTGAATTGGTTTTCATACTGTTTTTAAATCAGATCCCTTTCCCTTCTCATGGATTACTCCCAGTAAATCTAGCAACATGATGCTATGTGTTCTGCCTTATTTGTAAATTGTTGATTTCTATGGAGACATACTGACTGTAAACTATGAACAATGGCTTCTCTTTTTGGCCAGGGCCAGCCAGGGGAGCCCGGCAGATTAGAATGGAGTACGACGTGGAGTCAATATCTTGCTGCATTTTGCAAAACAAGCTTAAATCTGATCTTTCTTCTTAGAAGATCTTTCCTTAAAATTAGATATTCAAGAGTAGAAGCTACAAGAACAAAGACGTTGGAAGGACCTGGAATCACTTTGGAACGATAGGTTCCAAATTGAATCTTCATTATTTTGAGCAGTCTCAGCTAGTCATCGTGGTGTGTATAGAAAGATAAAATAAAGCCCTAACTCCCCGCCTTGCTGTTTGGGGCTCTTTCTCAGGGACTCTTTAGCGAGAGGGACAGCGACAGCAAGATTAAGAGAGTTGGGGAGAATCTAAGAGGTGGTCAAGTAAGTCCTTCCTGCTGAGAGGACGCTGACCTACAAGGAAAAAAAAGAGAATCCGGTAGCTTTTCAGAGGTCACTGTAGTCAGCAAACATTAAATAAGTGCTTGCTGAGGACCTGGTGCCGTGTGGGATGCTGGGAATACATAGACACAAACCAAAATGGCTCCTTCCTTCCAGGGGAATCCATTCTACTAGAGGAATGGAACATATGCCCTTTGCCTGGTAGAGCCTCTGAAAAGGGATTTTTGCAGGGGCTGAAAGATCATTCATTCATTTCTTCCATAGGCATTTATTAAACACCTACCATGTACCACATATTAAGGATTTAGAGAGAAAAAAGTCCTTACTTTTAGGGAAATTAGGTTCTATGGGAGTGTGGGGGGTTGAATAACATGTATGTGCACATCTTAGTAGAAACAGAAATCCATACAGAGTAAATATAGGTATAGTATCTGCTAGTGGTTTGGGGAACCAAGGGAGAGATCAGAAAAGGCCCATGGTTAGAGGTGCCCATTGAACTGAGCTTTGAAAGAAATTAGGGATCATAAGGGGTGGAGAGGACAGCTAGATGGCACAATGGATAGAGACTCGAGTTCAAATCCAACCTCAGCCATTTCCTAGCTATGTAGTCCTGGGCAAGTCACCTGTCTGCCTCAGTTTCCTCATCTGACCAATGAGCTAGAGAAGAAAATGGCAAAAATGCTCCAGTATCTCTGCCACGAGAACTGCAAATGGGGCTCTAAGGAGTCAGACATGGGTGTGACCTGGAACAGGGCAGAGAGCAGTTCCAGATGTATTAGTTAATGGCTCCTACGTGCCAGGCACCGTGCTACGGGCTGGGAATACAGAGAGACAAAAGGCAGCCTCTGCCCTCAAAGAACTCCCGGCCGAATGGGGAAAGACAACTGTATGATAACCAGCTAGACTCCGAATAAATCGGAGACAACCAGCAGAGAGAAGACACGAGTTTAAGGGATTGGGAAAGGCTTCTTAGAGAAGGCAGGATGTTAAGTGGGACAGGAATTGGGGAAGGGGAGGAGATGGGGATGAGGAGGGAGAGTGTTCCATGTATGGGGACAGCCAGGGAAATGAGGGATTGGAGGTAGAGTGTATCTGGGGGAGAAACAGCAAGGGAGATGCCAATGGGTACCTTCCCTTCTGAAGCGATGCCCCTAAGCAGGGGTGCCCACAATGAAGCAAAGATGAGGTGGTGGGGGCCCTTTTGGAGCCCATAGGGCATCTCTGGCAGGGTAGGCTGAAGTGAGGGGAAAAAGGGCAGAGGGACGCCACAGGGAGGTCACAGAAAGGAAGGGTGAAGGGGTCCCCTGTAGCTTTCACTCTTACCTTACAGAGGGAGAATCATGTTGCTGCTCACATTAGCTCAGTTTCAAGAGCTCACAGTTAGCATCCTGAAGAAGAAAATCAGTTTAAATTTAGGTACCTTCAGAAAGAAGCTGGACCGGAAGGTTTATCACAGAATGGTGAGGCTGGGCAAGACCTTCCGGACCATCTGGCCCAGACCATACTTGAAAAATAGAGTAATTCTCTGTTTTTATCACTTGTGATTCAGTAAACATTTAGGGGTGTACTGTAGGCCAGGCAATGAATGGATGAATGAATGAATGAATGAATGAATGAATGAATGAATGAATGAACCAGTGAATGAATGAAGCATTTATTAAGCTTTTGCTGTGTGCAAAGCAATGTTCCAAGTGCTAGAGATAGACCTAAAAAAAAAAAAAGGACTCACATTCTAATGGGGGAGATAATGCAGCTGGAAGATTTCAGCTTCCAATTAGGTGGAAAGGTCCTAAGGTTTTTAGGGGGCTGCAGGCTCTCTTCTTTGTCATGGAGAACAGATAAAAAGGAAATAATCTCCTTCCTCATGGGGCTTGTATTTTCCTGGGAAGGAGGATATAACACATTTATAGAGAAAGGAACACAACTTTTCAAGATGGCAGCCGTGGGATGAATCAGGCAGTGTGTGTATTTTAAAGAAAAGGAAGTATTCCAGAGGGAGAGGTGGGAAGCGGGTAGCTGGTAATTGTGCGAGAGGGCTACCGGTCAAAGACAAAGGGACAAGAGACAAAATGTCGTGTTCGGTCACCATGCTAGAGAAAAGGAAGGAAAATGAAATAAGACTGCCAAAATAGATGGGGTCCAGACCAGGACAATCTGAAGTGGGAGCCTGAGGCGTTTGCATTTCATCTTAGAGGCGATGGGAAGTCATTGAGGATATTTGAGAATGGGGTGGCGTGGTCAGATTCGTATCCCGGTTCACTTCAGTTTGTCGGATGCATGGATTGGATGGAGGGGCTAGAAAGGGGAGAGAATGGAAGATTAGATCATAGCGATTGTCCAGGGAAAATCAACTGGGTTGGAGGTTGTGTGAATGGAGAGAAGAAGGTGGATCAAGAGCTGTGAGACAGAATCCACGACCTGATCCAATGAAAGAAGCTTCCGGGGTGACTCCTGGGCTGAGAATGGGCGCAGCTGCAAGTTTGGTGACGTTCTCCAGAGCAATAAGGAACAGAATGAATTCCCTTTGGGCTGCTTGCTCTGTCACAGAGAATACCCCATTCCTCTTCCTAATAAATGACGCACCCCTGATGACTTTTGCCCATTTTGTCTGGGTCCCTGGGAGGTGGGGCACACCACAGAGCTCTCCTGTTTTTCCCTCTCTTGTGTGCTTTGGATCAATGTGCCCTGACCTTGTCCTGCAGGACCCAAGTTGCTGCTTCAATGCCAGTGGGAGGGGCCCACAATCTAGTGGCTCGTCTGGCCACGCTAGCCACAGCGTGGTCACCGTTGGGCTGCAGTGGCACTCTGCCCTGGTGCTGATGTTCAGGACAGTCTAAGTGGGCTGCTTTGCCCCCAAACACCTCTTCTGGGGCTGTTTTACCATCAGCTCCATCCTCCTCTAGAATTTGAAAGGTTCTGCTTGGTTCTGCTCATGTTTGTGCCTTTTAGAACTGAGCTTTGAAATGTCAGAAACTAAACAAACCCCATGACAGCCAAGGCTGCTCTTTGCAGGAGGGGCCATGATGGCAGTGATTGAGCTTTAAAAGGGCCTTAGGGGCTGTGCCCACGGACCCCAAGTCCAAACAAGTCCTCCTAAGCAAAAGACCTGGAAATGGACCTTTGTATCGTCCAAAGAGAATTAGCCACCTGCCAAAATCGGCTTGGCCCCAGAAACTTAGGAAAACCCGTTTGCTAAGGCAGAGAGACGTTGGGGCCTGGGCAGTGGAAGCATCCGGCCCTACCCCATCCCGCAAGCTATCTCAGGCCTGTTTTAGGTTTTATTTACAAGGAAGGGGGTTAGTTTAGGAGTATGTAACACCCCCTCTGTGGCTACACTCGCAGGCTGAATCCCTGGAGGATAACCAACTACTCCCATCAAAGTTCTAGGGATAACCTTGAGGGGAGGGAGTTTTTAGAACGGCCATTGGATGTCCCCATAAATGTGCTTCCCGTTGGATTATCATTCCAACTTTTTAGAAAGGGTATTTACCAAGGAGGCCAGTTATAAAAAATTTTCCTAAAGAGTAGGACACTCTCTCCTTGCTCACAAACAAGGTCCATAGGAAGAGAGGGCCCAGCCTTAAAGGTTCCAGTGAGAGTGAGGAACGCTGTAAGGAGTCCATGTGGCCAAAGGAGAAGCAGAATATTCTTGATCCTTTTCTCCTGTGTTTAGTTCTCTCCTGAACTCTGTGGATCAGTGCCTTTCTAAGGGGAAAGGGACGAGTATTTAGGTGCTCACTACATCTGCCAGGCAGCGTGCCAAGTGTTTTACAAATTCTTCCTTACTTGATCCATCCTGTAAGGTAGGTGCTAATTTTATCTCCATTTTACAGATGGGGGAACTAAGGCACAGAGGGGTTGTTAATTGCCCAAGAGCTCTGTGATTGAATAACAACAAAGATATTCTGACACAGGTGAGAATAGAATGTGATAGGAAAATTAGGCTTCTTTGGAATATTTTCAATCTCTGCATTTATAAGTGGAAGCCGGAGTCCTTGAGTATCAAGGTAAGAGTTTTTATTTTATCTTGCATACTGGGGAACCATTGAAGGCATTTGAGGGAAGGAGAAGTGTGTTCTCGTGGGTGTTTTAAGAAGACTTGGGCATCTCTGTGAAGGAGAACTTTGAGAACAGTCTAGAAGCAGAGAAACCAGGGAGAGGGGAGAACTTGGAGAGGTTATCCAGGTCCTCATGGTGCTCTTCCATCCCTCCACTCTTCAGCTCCTTAACTGCACCATTCCCACACGGATCACTCTCCTCCCTTGACCAATTCCACTTTATGCTGCTTCCCGCCATCAAGTCTCTCCCCCCATCCTATCAATGACCTTGCTGCTCTTCCCTCTTCCCCTTTCCTCTCCCCTCTACTTTCCCCTCCACTGTCCCCTCTCCTCTCCTCTTCCCTTCCCTTCCTCTGTCTCTTTTGTTTTCTCCTTTTTCCCCTTTTCTTCTTTTCTCTTCTCTTTTCTTTGTTCTCTTCTTTATCTCCTCTTTCCTTCTCTTTCTTCTCTCTTTCTTCTCTGCTCCTCTCCTCTCCCCTTTTCTCATCTAGAATGCTCTTCCTCTTCCTCTCCACCTCCTGGCTTCCCTGGCTTCCTTCATGGCCCAGCTAAAATCCACCTGTCCAAGTAGGCAGGAGAATCTGGGTTCAAATCATGCAAGGGAGCGTGTCACTTCATCTCTCAGCACTCTGGGCCAAGGCAACAAGCATTCTCTAAGAAATCTCTTGTCAGGGAACACACTGAGCACGGGGGATACAAAGAAAGGCAAAATTCAGCCTGGCTTCCAGGTCTTTACTCTCTGTAACCCAGATGCAGAGAAGATGCAAATGAAGTAAAGTGGAGAGAGCCCCAGTCAGAAGGCAGCAGCATGAGGCAGGGGGGCTTCCCAAAGTCTGGTCCCTGTCCCCCAAGAGGCAGATGGCAGGCGTGACCTGAGCAGGGCAGAGGACAGCAGTTCCATCGGTCTGCCTCTCTCTTTCCTTCTCTAATCCAGCAGAGGCGTGCACTCCACCTCCAGACCCCTGCACCTCCTCTTTTGGGGGGTTCCCAGGGAGTGTCTTTAGATCCTGCCTAGTGGCCAGCCTGATGGCTTGGGGAGTGTGGGAAGGGCTTGGGAAAGGTTGCTGCCTTGGTTACACTCCCATCAAAGATATGGTTCCCTGTCTCCCCTCATCCTGCTTAATGGCCAGAGGAAGACAGAGCCGGGTGACCCTGGCCAAGCCATGAAGTTTCAGTCCTGGATGGTAAGACTCATAATCCCGGCCTTACAAGGAGCTGCCCAGTCAAAGTCGCCGCCTCTGATGGGCGAGCTCGGAGGAGGCCGGGAATACTTCCCACCCACCACCAGACTCGACAGCCTGTCTCTGACTGGTGGTCTGACTGACCATTGGATGGTCTCTGATTATTGGTTCCTTTGAGTTAGAGGAATACCCCTTTTTAGAGGTAAACATCCCTTTGAGGGGTGATCCATGAAGACGTACACTTCAGCATGGGTTACTTTGTTAAAACCTTTTCAATCAACACTGAGCAGAAAAGAGCAAGAAAACACAGAGCAAATGAGGTAGAGAGAAGGTAAGCAAGAATCCCAAAGAGAGTGAGCACAGGGGTTAACTATGTGCACCAAGTCTGACAGGGGACCCTGATGAGGTCCTGGGCCACTGAGAGTACCGGATAGTGGGGAGGAGGAGGCTCAATGCAATGGCACAGTCCCAACTCTCCTATGGAGCATCCACCCCGTGCTCGGCTGAATGGTGCACCCTCCGTGCACTCCGGCATAGGAGGATGCTCTTTACTGACCAGGTTCTTCACTGCATGGGGTTGCAGGGAGAGCACTGAGTTTGGAGTTAGGAAGATGGGTCCAATCCCACTTCAGGCTCTGTCTAGTAGCGTGACCTTGGACCAGTCAGTCTTCTCACCCCTCTTAACCCTTATTTTTCAGCTCTAGAATAGAGATTTTTAAAAATGTGTCACTTTATGAACAACAGAGCTGTTCTGAGGGTGCCCGGAAAGTACATTCTCCTCTCCTCTCCTCTCCTCTCCTCTCCTCTCCTCTCCTCTCCTCTCCTCTCCTCTCTTCTCCTCTCTCAGTCAACCTTGGAGAAACGGTCTGCATGGCCTCCTGCTTGAGAGCTAACTTTTGTGGAACACTTCCTTTCTGGTGTCTTATTCCACGTGTTATTAATGGTATTCCTGGGAGCTCTGCTCTGGGCTTTACGTGCAAGTTTTGGGAACACACCCAAGGCGAGGTGGCCCGTGTGGCCGAACCGGCCTTTCCCCGATTTTCCTTCCGTGGAGGTCGCAGCACGCGAGGGACCGGCCTCGGGACTCCCCTCGGCCCAGCACTTAGATGGAGACGGTGCAGACGAGCCCGGTTTTTATTATGTTCTGCTGGTCTGTCACGGGGAGCAGAAACTGCTGGCTTTTCATCTGATGACCCGCAGGAAGCATTTGCACACCCAGCACTTTTCGCACAATGGGGTACGTGTGTGGACAAGAGCACATGTAAGTTTTAGAACCCTTTCACTGACCAGTTCCATCTTTGCACGTGGTCTCTGGGGAGTGAATGGAAACCAAGACCAGACTCCAAAAGCTGGAACACATGAAAAACTCCACCCTGCTGCCTATACTCGGTGAGTAAACCAATTCACGGAGTTTCCAATGCTTCTTATTTTAAATAAAATTCTTAGCAGGTGGGAGCAAACATTTGTGGCTCATGGCTGTGTCTTGTAAATGCACTTGCGGTTTTCTTTTCATTTTAAAACTTTCATTAATTATAGCAAATGTAATCAATTTACCCTGGTGAATAATTAAAATGGAAACATAATGTGTTTAATGAAGGGCTGTTTACTGTTCAACTATTTCTCTCTCTCTCTCTCTCTCTCTCTCTCTCTCTCTCTCTCTCTCTCTCTCTCTAAATTAAAACTGGGAGGGCTTTTGATTGCTGCTGACGGAGATTTATTTCCCCTGAGTAATTGGTTTGGGGCATTATTAACATGCCTCGTTTGTTGACAAGTACTTCGACTTTATTCCTATGCAGTAGACCTTATAATAGATTGTACAATTAACTTATTCCAGTTGAAAGAATCAAGTGGGAGCGGTTTTTAGGGGAAATCCAATTGGAATGAAGGGGAGAGCTTGTTAATTTCTCACAGTTTACGACAATGCGTGGTCCCCTGAATAAATCTGTCATTCTCTAAAATCTCTTGTTCGCAGTATGCAATAACGATGAGAGAAGGCAACGATATCAAAGACTGTGGAAATAAAGAGAAATTGAGTGAAATCCTAGGCACCAGACAAATTAGGAGAGAAAAGAGACATTTAGGTAGGTCGCCAATAAAGCTTCCCTCTGCAAAGCTAGCTCGGTTGGGAAAAGAAGCAATCTCTCTCTGGGTTGGAAATATTGCTATGTTAACATCATCAGTCTGAAATTACACAGTGCCACTGGGCATGGGGGGATTTGATTAAGGAAAATGAATAGCGTTTTTTCATGCATTTGTTCTTTGGGTAATGATGTGCCGCAAAAACAGAATTTCTCTAATTTAAATGTCACTAAGCAATTTGGCCTGTTTTCCAAAGGCTCTCTTGGAGTGGTTTCTTCTTGCCTAATTGAATTGAATATTAAAAATACCTTGTTAGTGTCTAGTTAGAGCAACGACTGTAAAATGTCATCTCTTGTTCTGTTTTCACCAGTGACTCCTGCTTTCTTTCATTTGTAAGATTAAATTGCAAAGCACGGGGTTTAGGGGGAAGCGAAATCCCCAATCCAAAGAGTCTCGCATGTCTGAAGAGTCCGCCTAACATCCATCGCTCACGGGGGAAGGCTTCTCTCCATGATGGATTTCAAATGGTACCGAATGCAACAGAAGCACTTTCCAGTTGACAATCCCGGGGAATTTTACAAATGTGAATTCCTGCTGGGCTCCCACCCAGGGAGATAAATGGGTGAGCCACTTCGGTGACTGACCGTGGCCTTCGAGGCTAACGCTTTAATCAGGTCTCTCCCCGCAGTTCAGAGCCGGGGCTTTTCTTTTAAGATCTGTTGGGTTTCGAGAAAGTGGAGGGCCAAGCGTGATCTTAGTGGCCACAAGGAAATGGAGGGAGAAAAAAAGCCCCTTTGCTTAATTATTAACGAAAATATGCTGCAAGCTCTCAATTCAATCACTTCCATTTAAATGGAAGGCTCCAGCTGCCAAAGTGGATTCTGTTGCCTATTTCACTTGGGGGCAAACTGTTTATTTTCACTCCATAACTGAAAATGCCTTTAAATTAAAAACCAGCCTGTTACCCGGGTCTGGGCTATGTCCTTGACTTTCCCTGACGGCCCCCGACGCGGGGCTGAGTGTAGGGAGGGCTATGGGGAGATAGAGACAGAGGCCCCCACAGAAGGAGAGACAGAGATGGAGACAGACAGACAGACAGAGACAGAGGGAGAAAAAGGTAGAGGGAGAGAAAGTGAGACAGAAAGAGAGAGAAAGAGAAAAGGAGACAGAGGGAAAGAGACAAAGACAGAAACAGAGAAAGGGACAGAGAGACAGAAAAGAGATAGAGACAGAAGGAAAGAGACAGAAAGACAGAAAGACAGAAAAGCAGACAGAGACACACACACAAAGACATACAAACACACACACACACACACACAAAGACATAAAGACACACAGAGATTCCAGTTGCCAAAAATGAACTTCACTTCCCCTCTTGTCGGGGAGTAGACTCCACAGAGTTTCCACATATGTTTATCCTGGCTGGTGTAAGGGAAACTCTCTAAACTATCAACAAAATTCCGCCTTTTCCTCCACTTGCAATGTTCTGTGCTGTTAAATGATAGTACCACAATCTGTCTTTCTACAGTTATCATAAGGTATCTTGAAGTATAGTGTGGTATGGTGGAAAGAGCACTGTCCTTAGAGGAAGAAGATGTGGATTCAGATTTTTGCTTCAGCTACCTCGCCCTTTGGCCGTGACTAGATCACTTCACCCCGATGAGCCTTAGTTTCTCATCTGTAAAATGGGAAGAATTATGGCCATATCCCCATGTCACAGGCTTGTTGTGAGCCAAGCCAGAGTTCCCAAATCTGAAACTCACCCCTTGTGTCTCCAGCTCTCCTGAAGGCACAAGAGGCAGATGCCTCCGATAGAATCAGCTTCATTTCCATTTATTGTCTCCCAGGAGAGAATAATTGACAGTTATCTGAGAACTGGAAGTTCACAAAGAACTTTAGCCACATTCTCTCCTGTGAGGCAAAGGTTACAAGTATTGTTATTGTCCCCACTTTACAGAGGAAGAAACTGCCTCCTCAGTGAGCCCCAGTAAACATGTGCTTAGTGAGTGTTGATTCTTTGATAAATGACTTTCTTGGGAATAATGCAGCTAGAGAGTGTCAAAGTACCTGAGCTTCTAGATACTGAATCCTGAGCTATATCCCCTGCTAGAAATCTAGGGATTTTAAAGTGTTGAAATGAATACATTTGTGATCATGGAAGGGAAAGTCCATCTTTGGAAGCCCAAAGGATGAGGCCCTTAAATATGGCTTCCAGCAACATCTGGTGGGCTCTGGGGAGGGTCCTGAGGGCATTGCTTGGGGTCCAGAGGAGTCGCCTTCAGACCTTCAGGAGGCCCTCAGTAGTCACACAGTAACACCCTCATCTGGGCTCTCAAATCCTTCCCTGCCACTGGGCAGTAGCCCCCTGGACTTTCCTTTGCATTGAGGAAATAAACCAAGCGAGTTTTTGACAAGATTTGCGTGGGACTGTCGTTCACAGTTTGGTTATGTGTGTTTTAGGGGCCACTTTGACCTGCCGCTTGGGGCCAAGATTCTTGGTCTATGTCAGCTGTGCACTTTCTATATGGGTAAGATGAAGTCAAATCATTTTTCTCGGGTTTCGAATGGTCAAGAGAACTGTGAGGTTGAGAACGAGCAGAGTTTCACGGACAGAGCTTGATAATGGCTCATTTTTGTGTGTTTCAGGGTCTTAGTCTCAAAATAAACAGGATCTTTGAGGTCAAATCCAACCCCTTCCCTTTATAGAAGAAGAAACTGAGGAAGGGAACTATCTTGCCTCCACCTAGAACCTAGTACTTAGAATCTGGAAAGGACCTCAAAGGCCACCTGCTCCAACCCCTTCATTTTACAGATGGAGAAACTGAGGCCCAGGGAGGGGAAGTGAACCCAAGTCCTCTGACTCCAAATGCAGTCTTCTTTCTTCCTCTCTACCCTGGATAAAATGAGAGCTGGCTGTATTGTAGGAAAATACCCTGCTTTCATAGCTCTGGGAAATTGCAGCAAGATGGTTTGTCCCCAATTGTCACAATTTCATCTCATTGATCACCACTGGAAGAACAATCCCTAACCCCAGCCTCTTTTTTCCCTCCCTTGCTGCTTTGCAGGGAGACCGGATGTGGCACTTTGCTCTGTCTGTGTTCCTGATAGAGTTATATGGTCGCAACCTTCTTCTGACAGCAGTCTTTGGCTTAGTGGTAGCCGGCTCGGTGTTGGTGTTTGGGGTTTTAATTGGAGATTGGATTGACAGAAAACCAAGAAATAAAGGTAATTCATTCTCTAAGAGTTCACTCAGTGCCTGTTCATAATAGATGTAAAATCAAGACTAATTAAAACTTGAAAATGTCTTTGAATCTCAAGTCCAGCAGGTGTTAGTATTATCTACATTTTACAGATGACTTACCTGAAGTTAAGCTCATTGATTAATAATAATAATAATAATAATAATAATAATAATAATAATAACCAGCACTTCTAAGGGATACAAAGTGATTTTCATAGGTTTTCTCACTGGATCTTCACAATTTTACAGATCAGGAAACTGAGGCTGAGATTGTGTGAATGACTCAGGATCATGCAGCTAAGTGCCTGAGACAGAATATGAAGTGAGATCTTCTTGATTACCTAGTTCAACATTCTATCCACTGTGCTCCTTAGCTACCTGAAGGTCTAGGATACCATGACTTTGGGTTCCAATTCAATGTCACCTAATATATATTTTTTATTAAATGCCTACTATGTGCTATGTTCTGGTAATACAAAAAGAGACAAAGGACAAGAAATTCACAGTCTAATAGAGCTCAAAGTCTTCTGAGTTGCCCAAAAAGTGATGGAGAAAAGTATGGAGAGTGTGATTAGACTTTAACTCATTACCAACAAGAATTCTAAGAGATATCAAGGACCAAAGACTGGAAAAAAATGCAATGGTTATCCAGCAAGCGATGAATTATCTGGATACTCCATTGGTATCCACAGAAGGCCTGCTATATGTTGGCTTATGGGAAGACACGGACAAGAGTCATGAGATGAAAAGATTTGCATAGGCCACTATTTGCACCTTTGGATGGGATACTCACATGGATATCCTAGAACCACCAATGTTTGAGATATGTACTTATGTTATTGTGTTAATTCAATTAGGTAAACTCAGTTTGTTTCTAGATATATCCAATTAAATACAGGTCCCCCTAGAGCTTTTGGCAGTTGACTATTTCTTCTTTTTCTTTTTAAAATAGTATTTTGTTTTTCTAAATATGTGCAAACACAGTTTTCAGCATTTACTTTTGCAAAACCTTGTGTTCCAAAATTTTCTCCCTCTCCTTCCCCCTTCAACATGAAATTCTTTTTAATATTAAATTTAAAAATTAATAAAATTATTTTAAATAAATTTCCATATTTGTCATGCTGTGCAAAAATGTCACATCAAAAAGAGAAAAAAACACAAGGAGAAAAACAAACGACAACAAAAAGCTGAAAATATTATGCTTTGATCCATATTCAGTTTCCATAGTTCTCTCTCTGGATGCAGATGGCTCTTTCCATCCCAAGTCTATTGGAATTGGCCTGAATCACCTCATTGTTGAAAAGAGACAAGTTCATCAGAATTGATCATCACATAATCTTGTTGCTGTGCACAATGATCTCCTGGTTCTGCTCATTTCACTCAGCATCGGTTCAAGTCTCTCCAGGCCTCTCTGAAATCCTCCTGCTGGTCATTTCTTACAGAACAATAATATTCCATAACATTCATATACCATTCCCTTGTTCAGCCATTCCCCCACTGATGGGCATCCACTCAGTTTCCAGTTTCCTGCCACCACAAAGAGGGCTGCCACAAACATTTTGGCACATGTGGGTCCTTTTCCCTCCTTTAAGATCTCTTTGGGACATAGGCCCACTAGGACAATGCTGGATCAAAGGGTATCACAGTGCTATAATAGCCTTTGGTCATTGTAATGTTCTCTGTTGGGGTTTTCGTGGGGTCTCTGGAGGCAGCCTTCGTTTCAGTTCAGTAATCACCACAAGTGCGGCCAGGGGTTAAAGCCCAAATCCTTTATTGTCTCTTTCATAGTCTTGTCTCCTTTCCTGGAGCCCGGTTAGCTTTCTTAGAGGCCTAGCTCTCTCCTTGGTTCCAAGAGCTTAAACTGCTGCCAGTCCTTTGCCTTCTCTCAGAATTTCAATTCTGGCTAAGGCTCCTAGCTTTTATGTTCCACACTGAGTACAAACCAATCATTACATCACAAGGAAACCATTATTTGTTGTAGGATTTAATCAATGCTAAACTAGATTTAACCACTGTCTCCTCAATTCCACTCAGTGCCTTGTTTCAAGTTCTGGCCCAGAACATCTCCTTGTAGGGTCAGATCCATCATACTGAACCAGGCTAAATTAGATAATTATTGTCTCTATCCATTCCAGTGACTTAGCACCTTGTAAGGATCCTTTGTTTCAAGTTCAGAGTTCTAGCCCATAACAGGTTATAGTTCTAGATTGTTCTTGACCAGCTTCACCAACTCATCATTCAACTCCACCAACAAGGTATTAGTGTCTCAGTTTTTCCACATCCTCTCCAGCTTTCTTGTTATCTTTTCCTGTATCTTAGCCAATTTAAGAGGTTTTCTCACCTTTTTAAATGGTCTAGTCAATCCATTCATCAGTTTCGAGAACCAAGCCTTCACGAACCCCTTGTAGGCACTAGAATACAAGGTGAAAAGATAATTAGTGCCTGCCCTTAAGGAAATGATGTTCTAGTAGAAATAACAGATAGACTCAGACATACAAATACATGCAAAGTGATTTGAAGGGGATTGTGAGTGGTCAGATACTGGGCACCTTCAGTCTTTATTTTTTCCTCCTGGTGACCAGTCAGTTCTGTGATTTCAGGGTCCCCTGGCATGGACACAGCTGGTATTGGTCCATTCATGCTTAGCTGATTTGCATATCTGATTGGGTCAGAAAGTTTTGCATACGTATTCCTCTGTCCTGATTCCTTGGCACACTACCACCATCCAGAAGTCCTGAAAATAACTTTGTAATTTTCTTTTGTTTCTTGATCAAAGAATTTATCACCTCAACACCAACGTAATTACTAGTTAGGAGGCCCCTTCATAATTTGGCTAAATTTATGCCTATCTTCCCATTTATATAACCTAAGTGGTCTATTTTGCCTTTCATGATCACCTCTAGCCTTCATCTGGTTTCGAATTTGGTCCCAATCACGGTATTGAAACATACAAACTTCCCTTCTTCTCCAACCTCTTTTATATTTGGCTATTGGTTCATTTAGAATGGATCATGGTATATGGTATAAGATGCTGGTCTAAACTATTGCATTGTTTTTCTGTTATATCTGCTTGATCAGCAATGTAACCTTGCTTTTGTATTACGGTGTGACAGATAAAGGATCAAAATATCACTTGGGGCAGGCATAGGGATCTGGTGAAGCGCATGAGCCTATGTTACATGACAGGGCATTGTTATCTGCTTTACTGCCAGTTGCCCACGCATCCCTGTTCCTTCAGAACTCCTCGGTCACTGCCTGCTGCGTGGTCCTAATGTTGGTGTTCTCCTACAAAAGTGAGATCGAAGGCGTTTGGCAGGGCTGGCTCATGGTACGTGTGGACTCATCTCTCCCTCTCTGGCACAAGGGAAGGATCCTCGGAAGTCTGGGCTGCCTCTTCCTGGCAGGCTCAGCAGCACCCGCCTGGTCGGCAGTGTTCTGGGGACTCGGGGTTTTTAAACCTAGCTATGTTGCTTTTCACCTTGAAGCTGTGAATCAGACCCTAAATCACAGACAAGCAATGACAGCAGAATTGTGGGGCTCCCGTCTGCAGGACCAAAATTAGCATCAGATCTGGGGCTGATGGAGTGGGCAGGAAAAAAGCTCAAGTCAACAGAATAGTATTTTCCGCCTCCCCTAAGTTGAATTTGTCACTAAAAGATCTTGTTATTCATCCCAGGTTGGGTCAAAAAACTATAGAAAAATCTATTCTTGGATGGCAAACTCTGCTTTCCCACACGTCTCCTTAGGTGGCCTGCTACGTGGCAGTGATAATCTTAGCAGATCTGGCCAACCTGGCCAGCACCGCCCTGACCATCACCATCCAGAGAGACTGGATTGTGGTCATCACCGGGGACGACAGAAGCCAGCTTGCTGGTAAGTCCAAGTCATTGCTCCACCTGTGAACAAGCCCCCATGACTTTATTACCCCGGGCAACAGGGATTAAGGAATGCCCTGGATCTTAAGGAATCATCCCAAAAGGATGAGTAAATTCAGTGGGGTCGTCCACAAGGAATAACTGTGGCTGTGAGAGCTATAACTAGTGCAGGGTGGTGGACCTCTCCTCAGGGTGCTGACGTGTAATGGGGGAGAGAAGGGACAGACTGTGATTTCCTAGGGAATTCGTGGTGAAAAATTCCCTCCTATGACAATTCTACCGAAATTAGTCTTATCCAGTGCCATACCGATTGAACTGCAAGAAATTACTTTCCAGAGCTAGGAAAAATAAGAACAGAGTTCATCGGGGAGAAAATGCAGGTTAGCCCCTAAAAAAAAATTGCCTGGGATCCTGAGAGGCCTTGTTGGTATATGCTACCGATATCACTAACCCTAAATGCAGGTTTTCTGAGCCAGGCAGCGAGATGATTTGGTTTATTCTCCTTTCTAGGGATGAATGCAATGATTCGAAGAATGGACCAAATCATCAACATCTTTGCCCCTCTCTCTGTGGGACAGGTGATGACGTGGGCATCTAACGTCATTGGTTGTGGCTTCATCCTGGGATGGAACTTGGTGTCTCTGCTGGTTGAGTTCCTCTTTCTGTCGAAGGTTTATCAGCTTGTCCCTCAGCTGGCTGCCAAACCTCGGCGGTGCACAGGGGACAGCTTTCTAAAAAGGCAACTGGAACTTGTCAGCTCCCAAGGTAATTTTCCCTTCATCGCAGTTCCCGACTTGGTCTTCTTCCTTGAGTTTTCTCATTCCGATGGCTTTTACTTTCTGTCTCTTAAAAGGTATTCCCTCTCAACTTCTCATCTAAAAATGTGACATTTTATAAATAGATTTTTATCGATATCTTTTATTTTTACATCACCTACATTTCCCTTGAATCCCTCTCTCACCCTCTCAATGTCATCCTTTATTTAAAAAAAAAATTAAAAAGAAGGAAAAAAATGAAGACGAAATTCATATTAAAATAATCTGATGCAATATTTCATATTACACACCTGTAGACTCCCTCCTCCACCCATGCAAAAGAGTTATGGAGGACTCCTCATATCTCTTCTTTGGAATCAGGCTTATTCTTTGCACTTTAGACTGCTTTGTGGTTGTTATTATCTTCAGAGTTGAAGCTACCATATATGCTATTTTCCTGAGTCTGTTTATTTCAGTTCACATAAGTCTTCCATGCTTCTTTGTTTTCATTATGTCCATTGATTCTCACAGTACAATTCCATTGTATTTATGGACCATGACTTGTTCTCCTATTACCCAATATATGGACATGTTTGTCTCTAGGTCTTCACTACCACAAAAAATGCCATGATTTTGAGTCTGAGATCCTTTTTTTCAATGACTATCTGAAGCATAACTTTGCAGTGGGATCTCTGGGTCAAAGGTATGGATATTTTAGTCACTCTGGAAATTGTAACTGTTGAGAGTAATTTTTTCGATAGATGTCCCTACCTGCTTGTTTAGGGAGGCATCCAATGGGGTACCAGCGAAACAAAACTGATCCTTTCCCACTTGATAGGAATCTATCAATCAATTCGTCTTAATTAATTATTATTATTTATTAAGTATTAATATTAAGTATTAATTAAGCTCATTCAAGAATTCCTAATCTCTACTCATGACTTAACTTTTAATGGGGGAGATAATAAGTATATATAAAATATGTACAGAATAAATATTAAACAAGTACATTCAAACTATTTTAATACAAGATGATTTGGGGGGAGAGCAATAAGGGATCAGGAAAAGCTTTTTTTTTTAAATTAAAATGGAGTTTGAGTTGTGTCTTAAAGGAAAAAAGAAACTCTCTGAGGCAGAGATAAAATGGGGTGGGGTATTCTAGATATGTGGACAAAGATATCAGTTCAAAGTCCATATAAAACATTTTTTTCCAAGAAATGGAAACGATGTTGTTCAGTTTTTTTTTTTTTTCAGTCATGTCTGACTCTTCATGAGCTCATTTGTGGCAAAATGAAAACTGAGGCAAACATGTTAAGTGCCTTACCTGGGAAGAGAAGGCTTCCTGACACCAGGCCCAGCCTCATATAGTATAATGCAATATATTGTCTCTATAACAGGAATAGTGTGTTTTTACAGAAAAGGGCAATGGCATTTCTATAACCACCACTTTAAAAAATGTCTTCCTTCCTTCCTTCCTTCCTTCCTTCCTTCCTTCCTTCCTTCCTTCCTTCCTTCCTTCCTTCCTTCCTTCCTTCCTTCCTTCCTTCCTTCCTTCCTTCCTTCTCTTCCTTCCTTCTTCCCTTCTTCCCTCCCTCCCTCTCTCCCTCCCTTCCTCCCTCCTTCCCTTCCTTTCTTCTTTCCTTTCTTCCTTTCTTCGTTCCTTCATTCCTTCCTTTTTTCTTTCCTTCCTTCCCAAAGTGCTGTTTTTTTATTGATCCTGGTTGCCTCCTCTAGCTCTATTTTCTATATTCAAAAGTAATATGGATTGTCTCCAGGGGAAGAGAGTTTGTCATGGGAAGAACTTTAGTTGAGACCACTTGTGAAGAATGCTATGGGATTTGGAGAAGTGTTTGACTAGGTGACATCAAACTGTTAGTTTTGTCCCCCGATTCTTGGACAAGGCACATAAAAAGCACTTAATAAATGTTTTACGAATGAACCAATGAGTGCAATTTATAAGATTCTACTCATCTCTCCTTAATACTATACAATTTCTTGGTTCCTACCAGGATTGGCCACTATTCAGATTCCCTTTTAAATCTTTTTTGCAAAGCTATTTTTTTTATTACACACATGATTTTGTTCTTTTGGCTATTATCTCAGAAAAAAACCCATATCTTACCTTAATGAAAAACCATAAAAGTAAGCAAGCATTATGACATCAAGAAATTTATTATTCATTATAATAGACTACATCTATGTCTCACTACAGGAAAAGCATTATACACACGTATAGGGGTAGATGTATATATGTAAATACAGTATATATAGGTACATATACATGGATGCATTTACCATATATGTGTGTAAAATGCTTATATATATGTATGTAAAAATTGTATTTGATCCTGCCTTTAAGGTAACTTGTCTTTGGAACATGCTCAATTCTCTTCCCATCTGCCCCACTTCCTGACACACATTTAGATCTGAGATTGAGATATGATAGGTCCATAAAATGGCCAATCAGACCACTTTGGAGACCACTGTTCAAGACGATGGGCAGAGTAGTAACACGATCAGATCCGGGCCTTTGGCCAAATCTTTTTCTAGTTCTGTGGGCGAGGAATTGGAGACAAGAGAGATCCAAGGAAGACCCATTTATAGAATGTCACAATAATCACCAGACAGGGAATAATTAAGGTGACGTGAGTAGAAGAGAGGGGACAAAAGCTAGACATACAACGGACGGAACTTGGGAAATGATTGGAAGTCTGTGGAAAGGAGAGCCAGGAATCGAGCGCAGCGCCAGCGTTTTGCTCAGAGAAGGCTGGGACCATAGCTGAGTCCTCAGCAGAGACAGGGACTTAAGGCAAGGGTAGTGACTGGAGAGAAGATGACAAGTTCTCGGTAACATCGGTCACGCAGATGTCCCCTTCATCTGGCTCGAAAATAGGTGGCAAGTTCAGGTGACACTTTTCATCTAAGATCTTTCTGGACTTTTTTAGGGGAAATTCACTCTTGCCCAGCCATGGATGAGTTTGCCAACATGCCCAAGGCTTTGGAAGCACCGGAGGACCAGCCGTCTCCTCTGGAAGCCCAGCAGGACGGGACTTCCAGGTCTCCCCTCGGCCTCCGGAAGATGCAAAGATTAGTGCGGACGTGCTGTGATGGCTGGAAGACGTACTGCAGGCAAACGGTCTTCTTGGCGGGATTGGGTTTGGCCTTCCTGTACACGACCGTCCTGGGCTTTGACTGTATCACCACAGGCTACGCCTACACCCAGGGCATCGGGGGCTCCCTGCTCAGCCTCCTCATGGCCATCTCAGCCTTTTCAGGCCTTGTGGGCACACTCCTCTTCACCAGGTTGAGAAGGTCCTATGGCTTAATCCACACGGGCATCATCTCCAGCTGCCTCCACATAGGCTGTTTGCTGCTCTGTGTCTTTTCTGTGTTTGCCCCTGGGAGTCCTTTTGATTTGGGTATTTTCTCTCTTCCACTAAGCCAGAACTCTTCCCTAAGTCACAAGATGCTGAAAGAGGGCCCAGTACATGGTTCATCCTTCGAGAGGAACATTAACCAGCCTATTCTTCCTGGCCGCTCCACCATCCACTGGACCAATAATACCGTTCTGATGGACGGAGCCCAAGAGAGCATCCAGCCCGAGTCCTATGTCTCCATCATCTTGCTCTTCTCAGGGGTGATCCTGGCCAGAATCGGTAAGAAGCTATTGCTCCGAAGGCTACGCGCGGCCACGAGAGTTGTTCTTGGGGATCAGGGAAAGGAAAGGTGATTTTTTTTCTCCCTATCAGGCCAGTGATCGTTTTGTTAGAGCTGGATCTTAATGGGGTAGTGGATGAGCCCATGTGGAAACAGGTCACTGTTTTCTGTCCCAAGCCCGGCCATCTCACCCAGACAGGCCTTTTCTTCTTTTCAGGGGTTCCTGTGACTCCCCCCAAGCCCTCCCTAAGAGACGCTTCATAACAACAGCTAACATTTCTTAGGCCCTATCCAGCTAAATTTCTAAAGCTTCATCAGGATGATGCCGTCAATATTTTGGCCATTGGAACTATTGAAGGACTGTGGACTTCATAGGCCAGTGTCCCCATCATTGGGGGGAAGGGAGTGGAGTGAGGATCTTGTAAGATGAAATCACAGGTTCTGAAAGAGTTGTGGTATTAAAGTCACTTTATTTCTTTGATTTATTCTAAATCTTTCTCCTGCAGGTCTCTGGTCCTTTGACCTCACGGTAACTCAGCTCCTTCAGGAAAACATCGCGGATTCAGAACGTGGCACCGTGAATGGCGTGCAGTGTTCCATGAACTACCTGATGGACCTCATCCATTTCATCCTTGTCATCCTGGCCCCAGCTCCTCAACAATTTGGGCTGTTGGTGTTCATTTCCATTCTCTTTGTGATCATGGGGCACACCATGTATTTTGTTTATGCACGTAGATACAGGAGTCAAAGTCCGCATACCCAGAAGACACCACAGAGAGACAGAGAAGCCTTTTTAACTTGAGAAATCCATTTGAAAAAAAATCTCCCGATAGAGAATTTCCTCACACAAAACTGATCAGATTTCACAAGCCAAGTTTCTAGCCACTTCCCCACTGGTTCTCCACTCCACATTCATTGATCCATTCGATCCATCACTCATTCATTGACTAATTCGTACAACGTGCTCACCTGCCCTGTTTGGGGTGACTTAATAATAAGGTGATTGCCATATTGTCCAAAATCAAGGAGGTGGGCTAGAAAATCAATTGTAGTTCTCTTTGTGTCTAAAGAGATGTAGAATACAGTCCCTCCCTCTCCTTCCTCACCCAAGACATGAATGTAGAAGAATACCAAACAAATTGGAAGATGACTAAATGAAAGACGTAGAAATGCTATGAGATGTGGTGAGAGAGAAATAACTTCAGACTTTTCGGAGGAAGTAGCATTCCAGCTGGCCTGGAAGGGTGGATAGAACGTACATATTATTTACAGTTTGGACACCGCTACAACTTAGATCAATTCTTTAAAAATCTCCTCTTGGTAATGCCATCTGAGCACGCATATATCTTGTATTGTAGGTTGGTTTCCATAGCTCAGCCACAGGAAAAAGAACCATCTATGTATATAAATGCTACAGCTAAAATTCAAACTTAGACCAGTGTCAGGATTAGCCAGTAGAAGGTCTGAATAATATTTTTTCAATTTTTTTCAATTCAGTCCAACTCTTTTCAACAATGGTTAATCAAGCGCCCATTCTATATGGCACTGTGATGGGCACAAGCTGCACAAATAAAATCCTCAGGGATCTTATAATCTACTGGTAAGGATCTGACAAGTGTACAGATCAGTAACTCCAAAATAATTTCAGTAGGGAGAATGTACTAACAACTGGAGCCAGAGGCTCAGAAAGATCTCAGAAATGGGCCCTGAGCTGAGCCTTGAGGGATGTCAGATATCTTAAGAGAGAGATTTCAGAAGGGACAGCATGGCAAGCGTGGCGACAGACAGGCTACACAAAGGCCCAGTGGTGGAAGATGGACTCTTGGATTTGGGTCGATATTGGACCATTTGGACCAGAAGACAGCGTATGAAGGAGAGTAATTGGGGAAAAGATAGATGGGTGCTAGTTTATAGAAGATTACAAATGCCAGGCTGAGGATCTTGTATCTTCTTCTAAGGGCAATGGGGAGCTTTGAAGAATGAGCTAGTATGATCAGAACTCTATATTGATTGATTTAGAAACTGGACAGATTATGGAAGGGAAAGACTTGAAGCAGGGACACGAGTTAAAAAATTGGGGTTGTGTTTGTGAATGGGAGAAGAGGAAATGGATGTAAAAGATGTTGTGAAAGTAGAATTGACCGGATTTGGTGAGTGATTGGATCTTGGAGCTAGAAGCCCAAATGAGTAGGAAGTTGTGAAGCTGGATGATTTTAACATGAGGGTGCCGCAGCATAAAAGGGAAGCTTGGAGGACAGATAATTACGGGGTGAAATCAAAGCTTTGTTTTAGTCCTGTTGAGCTTGAGAGGCTTTTTTTGATGAGATCTGGGGAGCAAAAGACAAAGCAGGAATAATACTCAAGAGAAAGATTAGGGCTGAATATAACCAGAGACATAAATTCTATATTTATTTATATTTATATAGAAATGACCAGTTTGCCCATAGGGGCAAGTGAGATAATTGGAGAAAAAGAAGATCCAAGAAAGTCTTGGAATACTCGGACCTAGTGAATGGGGTGTGGATGGTGATCCAGTGAAGGAGACTGAGGAGGAATGGTTGGATAGGAGTGGGAGGAGGGCCAAAGCAGAGTAAGCCAGGAGAGAAGAAAGTATAGAGGAGGAAGGACTGATCAACAGTGTTCAAAGTTATCAGGAGGTCAAGGGAAGGCAAGGGTCCCATTGAGAGCTTGTTGCTTAATTGGTGGCAGTGGAGAAGCCCCATCTTCTCATCTGAATGTGTCAACAGCAGCTGGACCTTAAGAAGACCATTTCAAAGGCCCCCATTGCAAATTTCTGCTCTTCAAGTCTTAAAGTAAAGATTAGTCGGGATTCCTAGAGGCTGTTAGCGTAGCAAAATGGTATTTGCCAAATGCTTCTGCTTGTACTTCTGCCCACTCCTCGGGGGTAATTGTAGGTTAGGAATGATCATAGCTCCCTTCTCTAGTATTTTAGAGTTTGTAAAGTACTCTGCTCACAACAGCCCCCATCTCTCCCACCCACTACCACGGGGTAGAACACGGATTCTTTCCCCCATTTTACAATTAAAGAAACTGAGTGTCAGAGCTGATCAAGGACTTGTCCAGAGCCACATAGCTAGGAAGCATCAGAGTCAGGATTTGAACGTGGATTTTTCCTGATTCCGGGTCCAGACCATGCTACCTCCACGACTTACCAGCACATGGGGAAGATCCTTATCCTGTGTGATGAGGACCTCGGAGTGAAATGCCACCATTTGTGATGTCAACAAAGGAGATCATTAAGCTTTATTCATTGCCAGGGAGCATTTGATAGCTAGTGATTATTAGCTGTGACATGTATGTGATGGGCCAGACCCCACATCTGGCTCTCTCCATCCATCCTCACTTTGATGACTGAGTAGGAATTCCAATTATACAAACAAAAACAATACAGAACAACTTTACTAACAGGATTACTGTTGCTTCTAAACACATCAACATGAATGGGTTGTCACCAGTTAAGACTAATGAATCATGACTTTCTTATTAGTTATAAATCACCAACACTGAAAACTGTTGCAAATTATCTTAATTTCTCTCTCTTTAAAAAAATTACATCCAAAAGTAAGCAAAAAACGTGTGTGATGGTTTCAATGGGAAATGACATTAATTGTTGCTTTACTGAGGGGTTCAAATTCTGTGTCTGCTTAGAAAGGAAAATAATATAGCTAGTAACTAGAAGGTTCATTTGGGTCTTAGTCACCAACACCCAAAAGTATTAGTAAGAGGAACTCTAGATTTGGGGACCATCATGTAATTTATATAATAGCATATTAGCTGACTAGCTTTGTAGAGAAATTGAGGGTTAAAAAACTCCATTTTATACCTCAGAAGTATGACAATGAATATCTGCTAAAAGTGCACAAAATGGTATTTTTGCTGTGGAAAAAAAAATGAATGAGTTTGCTATTTTAGAGTATAAAGTTGTATCTCCTACCACTCACTCACCTCCAGTTGAAAACGTGAAAAGGACAAGGATCTTGTGAATATCTTTGCTTGCACTTCTCAGTTAGGCCTATTAACACTTTATATAATAAATCCTGGTGATAGTTGTCTTTAAAAAAAAAAAGACATTTAAGAGAATCAGGAAAGTAAAGTAATTAGAATTGTGTCTCACACAACTTGTTGACAGGGAAATGGTGCGATGACAAGGTGTGAAATCCCAAGATAGGGGCCCTTAATAGTTGTAATTAGCACACACCACATTTATATAGAAAAATCTCCAAAGAAATCCATGTGGCTTTTAATTGTGTTTGAAAGCTTCAGAAGTTTGGCAGCTGGAGGGCTGACTTTAGGTCTTAAGGTCTTTAGGTCTTCTCTGGTTCTTCCTACCAGCAACTTTTGCCCTTTTGAGGGGAAAAAAGCCAACACATGCTAGTTATTTGAGAATTCTGCTTATTTGAGTGCCAATTAACCAGAGCTTTAAAGTATATTTATTCTCAAGGATTTACATCATGGGGAAAACAATCTCTTCCTTCAGTAGAAAATAATCTGCCCTTTAAAATGTTAGAAGAGATTAGTTGTTTGGCGCTTTATATAATATATTGGAATATTGGGCCCACTCAGTTTAATTCAACAAAATTTTATTAAGTGCCTACTATATGGGGAGTATGGTACCATGGAAGCTCTGGGGATTATAAAGGCAAAGATGAAGCCATCCCTGCCCTCAAAGACTGGACGTTCCTTCTGGGTCTGAAATTCTTTGAAATCTTACATTAGACATCATCCATAGAGCCCAAGATTATTCCCCCACTTCAGGACAAGTAAGAGATAGCAAGATCTGAATGCTGTCTAAAGTTGGAGGAGGCAGGAGGCACAATGGAAAACCAGCTGAAATCCTGTCTGCCATATTGGTTCCACTACTCCAGTCGCAGAGAGTGTGCAAGTCTATTTTTACAGACAATGAACACTAATTGTTCTCTGTGTGTGGATATAATATCTTGACAAAAAGATATCCCCTTTGAAAGCTGCCCTTGCAATTTCAGCAGCTCAAGTGACTTCAAGACCTTCCCTTGTAATTTAGGAATGAGGCCATAAGGAAGAAGTAGAAGTTGTGCTATTTATACTAATTCAGGCTCATCTCAGGGGCTAGAAATTGGCACAGGTTTCCAAACCACAGATTTACAAAACTACAACGTCCATTAAGATAACAGAATTAGTAACAAAATGTATTTTAAAAAACAGTTTTTACAACAGATTTTTAAAATCCTTTAAAAAAAAACAAACCCACAACCCTTTCATTCATTTTTCTAGCTGAACTTTTTTTTTTCCCTGAGGCTGGGGTTAAGTGACTCGCCCAGGGTCACACAGCCAGGAAGTATTGTCTGAGATCAGATTTGAACTCAGGTCCTCCTGACTTCAGGGCTGGTGCTCTATCTACTGTGCCACCTGGCTGCCCCTAACTATCTTTTTTAGTCAGGAAATTATAATCTTAGTCCTTCAAGGGAAGAAAAGTGTTCCTTTCAGTTCCTTAGGATTCACCTCAGCATTAACATCACACATTAATTCTCTACGTACTTGATAAGCTCTCCAATTCCTCTTTTCCAAAGAATTCTCTTTCTGATTGTCCTGCTTTGGCCAGATGGGGGTTAAGTCTTCTTACAGGCCAGAAAATACCAGCTTTTTCTGATATTTCTTGGGTTCTCCCTCTTTTAGGCATCTTTTCAAATATATATACAGATAATATTCTCATATTATATTAATTATATTTTTCTCCATCTATAATATTAGAGAGGATGGGAGTTTGTATTCATCAATTCACTGAGCTTCCAGACTAAGTGGATTGCAAATATTTTCCTCCTTTGTTCTTAAAAAACTCCAATGAATTCAACAAATACTTATCAAGTATGGACTCTGAAGCAGGAAGAGAAAGACATAAAGTGCTTTGGGCAGGAGGGCAACATGCATAAAGATGAATAGTAGGAAGAAGAAATGCACAGTCACCTGAGGAGCATCAAGTGGTGACATCAGGAAAGGCCTTGGCAAGAGGTAGTACACGAACTGTGCTTGGAAAGAACTTCACAATTTCACAAGGTAAACCCGAGGGAGAGAATGGGTCTTGAGGGAGATTTAAAGAAAAATATGTAAGTTTTATTTGAGGTTTAAAAAAAAACCACAATAATTTCTAAAAAGCTCCTCTTTCCTAAACAAACAAACAAACAAAAACATCCTTTGTAACAAAGACATCAAAACCACCGGTCACAGTAGCACTACCTGACAACGAACGCATCTTACCATCATGGTCCCCCGGCAATAATAACAACTTCATTTATATATATAGCCCGGACTCCTCTCCAGGAACAATGCACCATGTTTGGTTTTTCATTTACTCAAATCTTGATTTCCTTTTAGTCACTTTTGCACTGATATTACTGAAGTCATTATACATAGTCTTCTTCTGGCCTAGCGGTACCTGGCTGGCACAGTAGTAGAGCAGTGTGCCTGGATTCAGGACGATCTGAGTTCAATATCATACTTACTAACTAAATGACCTTGGGTACATTGCTTAATCTCAGTTTCCTCATCTATAAAATGGGCATAATAAGAACCTCCCTCCCAGAGTTGTGGAGACAATCAAATGAGAAAATATTTGGAAAGTACTTGAATCCTAGTAAGAACTATGTAAATACTAGCTAATATTCTTTTTCTCTGCATTGGTTTTTTCAATTTCTCTATTTTCCTCTAAATTTTTCATATTTATAATTTCTTACTACACATTGTTTTTATTTGCCCCAGTTTTTTCAGCAGGCCCCAGTCAATGGACACCTGCTTGGCTACCAGAAAGAATTCTACTATGAATATTGGGGGTGTTCACATTGCATTATCTGGGCCCCAAATCTAGAATACTCTTCCTTCTCACCTGGATCTTAGAATTCCTGGCTTCTTTCAAGACCAAGACATTTCCCAGTCTCCCCCACGGCTTCTTCTCCTTGAAGATACCTTGTCTCTACTCTGTAGAGAGATACAAAATCTCCCTTGAGTTGTACATGTTGCCTCTTCCATTAAAATGTTAGCTCCCTGAGGACTCATAGGAACTGTTTCTGCCTTCAAATCCCAGCATTTAGTACAGCACTTGGTAAACAATAAGCATTTAATAAATGCTTGTTGATGAACTGATTCCTGTATTGGGATATGTTATACTATTATACCTCTGTTTCTGTCTTGGGGTCTATGCTGAGTGGTAGGATCAGTGAATCAAAGGGCACTTTTCTGGCATAATATGGAAGATTTTCACAGGTTTTGTCTCTCACTCATTTGTCAAATTGACCATTAGGGACTCAATTTTTAGAGACTTTTTGTTCTATTCTGAAAAATGCACTGAGAAGATTAACTCTTTTAAAAAAAAAAAAAGCTACAGTCTTGATCAACTTTGCTGTTAATATCAGGTAACCGAGACAAATTGAACCTCATGGTATTGAAGGCAGCCAAGGCAGGAGTGAGTCCACACTTATTTGGGACAAGAATATTTGCAATATATGTCTTCAAAAACCACAATGCCATTCTCCAAGATTCTATCTTGTACTGATGTAAGTAAAAAGACTTAGAATTGTGAATATAATATTCTATTATGCCCTGAATATTATCAAATATTATATTAATGTCCATTTTGATTTATAATTCATTACATCATCAAAATTATTCTTTTATACTATAAGGATCTCTAGAGAAGCTGCATCTTGTAGGTAATGGAGCATAAATCTTGAAGTCCCTCAAACTTGGGTTTGGGTCTTGCCTTTGGCACATGCAGCCTGAATTATTTTGAACAGTTCAGGCAGAAGGCTGCAAACCTATATATTTGCATCAATTACCCCCAAACATGAACAAAGCATGGGAAAGGTTTCCAACCTTAATCTTCCCAAGTCCTCTCTTTTCCAAGCTGAAAATCCCAGTTCCTTCATATGGAACTTGAGGAACTTTGCCCTCTGAGCTGAACCTTCTCTGGTGTTGTCCATCAAAACAATATCCTTATAGTATTATTATGTAGGAAATGATAAGCAGGCGGATCTCAGAAAAACCTGGAAAGACTTGTATGAACTGTTGCTGAATGGTGTGAGCAGAACCAGGAGAACATTGCACATGGTAGCAAGGAGATTACGTGATGATCAGCTGTGATGGATTTGGCTCTTCACAGCAATGCAGGGATCCAAGACAATTCCAATAGATTTGGGAATGAAAATGCCATTTGTATCCAGACAGAGATCTGTGGAGAATGACTGCAGATTGAAATGTAGAGGCCAGAACTCTGGAGAAGTCTACTTGAAACAAGGAGACTTACAACAAGGTGTTAACTCAGTGGAATTGATGAGATGATGGTTCTCTAGTTCCCATAGATACTGAGTACTCAGCATGGTGATGTCATGGTTCTCTAGTTCCCATATATACTTAGTGCTCAGCATGGTGATGTCACGGTTCTCTAGTTCCCATATATACTTAGTGCTCAGCATGGTGATGTCACGGTTCTCTAGTTCCCATATATACTCAGTGCTCAGCATGGTGATGTCACGGTTCTCTAGTTCCCATATATACTTAGTGTTCGGCCTGGTGATGTCATGGTTCTCTAGTTCACATATATTCAGTATGATATAATGATGTAATTATAATAAGGTATATAAGGACTAAGAAGGACTGGGAGACACTCTCCTGCCCCCTGCACTAAGATCAAGACGAGAAGACTGGTTGAGACTGGCATACTGGCAGACTGCTGGAGGAGACTGGGTCAGACTATGACAGATGCAGACTGTGTAAGAGACAATAAAGACTTTGGACTCGATTCTTGTCCATTCTCTTGGTGTCTTGGGCCCTTCCAGAGGAGCTCCAGAAAGCCAGCCCAGACATTACATCAAAGCATAGTATTTTTACCTTTTTTGTTTGTTTTCTCTTCCTCATGGTTTTCCCCCTTTTGGATTGATTTTTCTTTTACAATATAACAAATGTGGAATTATGTTTAAAGGGATTGTACATGTTTAACTTATACCAGATTGTTTACTGTCTTAGGGAGGGGAGAGGTAAAGGAAGGAGGGAGAAAATGTTGGAACACATAGTCTTACAAAAATGAATATTGCAAACTATCTTTACGTGTATTTGGGAAAAAAAGAATCAATGACCAGCAGATCTAGTTCTGTGAAGGACTTCACTGATTGTTTCCAAACTTAAGGCTCTCTATACCAATAAATACTAACAAGTAAAAACTAAAAAAAAAAAAAAAAAAAAAAGGGGGGGGGAGGAGAAAAGAAACAACCTTCTTCCCACCATGTCTGCCCAAACTTGAATACCCTACAGCAGATGGCAAACCAGAGCAGGCTACGGGGCAGGACCTGTGCTCTCCATCACTGGATGACCCCCTTCTCTTTATGTAGACAAGGATCTCACTGGCTTTTCTGATTGCCTTATCACACACAGGGACAGATATGCCCCACATTCCCAGGTTGGTTCCTACACTGGCTGGTCTTACACTTCACTAAAAGCTGAAGCCACTTTTTTGGCCTTTGGACTTGGTTTTTTGTCCCAAGCAAGGACAGCTGGTCGCTTACAGTGTTTGAGACTTGCTCGGGGCATAAAGTGACTTGTGTCCAGAGTCCCCTAGTCCCTGCGTGTGAGAAGGGGAACTTGAAGTCAAGTTTTCCCAAGACAAACTGGCTCCCTGCTACAGCCAGCTGCCCCCGCCAAGACCTTTTCCACAGGAGCTACTTCCTTGTCTCCTACTTGTGAGGTCGGTTTTCAAAAGTCCAAGGGAAAGGTGAAGTTGACATCCAATCCCATGTGGTTTAATTTTATTAAAGTCAATCCAATGTTCTCACCTGTCAAGGCCTTTTTGGATCCAGGCTGCCTGTCATCCAGCCTCTCAATTGGCCAGGATTTCATTTGGGGCCCACATGGTAACAAAAGGCTAGAAAGTGAATCCCCAGCCTTAATTGAAAGTAACGAGTTTCGAGCTGCCCTAATTGCATTAAGCAATGGAAAGAGCCCAGCCTAGCTGAGAGGCGGCGGTACAAAGCAGAGCCTGGGCTTGACTGCTGATGAGCCAGGTGGCACAAATTTCTTCTTTAAATGTGTACAAGCCAAATGAGAACATCCAGAACCCCCAATTTATTGGGGTGATTGGAAGGAACACTGGATGCTAAGCCCTTGGAAAGCCACAAGGCAGGATGTGGAAAACAATCATCTTGTGAGAACAACAATCATGTGAAAGACCCCAACTGGGAGGAGCAGGGAGAACCTGCAAATTTTAGTTTTAGGGGCTAAAGTTGGCCCCAAACACTCACCTTCCAGTTAGACAAATAACTATCCTGCTGGGCAGGAGGCATTGAGATGGGACCGGTCAGCATCACTGATCTGCGTCTGCTTCCCTTGGGTTACAGAAGATCCTGGGTCACTGCAAAAACCGGACATCTGGACCACACCCGGCTCCCTCTGCCCAGCTCTCAGTTCACTTATATGCACTATTACACTTGGACTAGACTGAAGGGAGCTCTGAGGAAATGACACCATATCAGAGCCTCCTCTGATACCTCTGTTGGGGATGGCCGTAGCCTGCGAAAGGAATGGGAAAATGTGACTGTAAAGTTCTGTTGTCTCTCAGTTGTAATCCTTCTCTGGGAGGAGGTTTCTTTTCTGTATAATCTTTTCCTCTGTGAGCAGGTTTCTTGGGAGGCTTCTGGAGCCTTCCCCTCCAAAAGTGTGGGATTGCTGGACTTGCGAATCCATGGGACATTTCTCTTTGACTCCATCCAGACCCCCGTCCCAACTCAATGTCCCAGTCTGGACTGACTTCAGACTCAATGTTGCCTTCTTTTATCCTCCAAAGAAAGGGCTTGTGAGAACTCAGGGGCTTGTGGGAAATACTTCAACCAATGAACTTGCTCCTTTTAAAGGTGTAAACTCCTTTAAACATGTAAACTCCTTTTCCAAAGTCTAAAGGTGTAAACTCCTTTTAAAGGTTTGAACTAAAGGTGTGAATTCTGAGCTAGAGAATTGTTTAGATAACCTGAGTTAGCACCTTGTAATCCTAACATGTGACAACCAGTGTAAGGGGGTGGGGGGTTGTGGGAAGCAGGACTTGTTGGTGAGCCCTAGGGTGTGGCACAATGGAGTGGGGGGGAATGATGCTATTGTACAAATGTCAGAGCAGCTGCCCTCACCCAGTGGCTTAATTGGACAGAGACCTCAGCTTGCCTCCTTTGCCTGGCAGCCCATGGCTCATGCTACCCCTTCTTTCAGCAGGGCTGCCCATGGAAGGGGGAAAGAGAAACTCTTCTCTGTTCCAACTTCTCGCCTCCCCCACAGAACGAAGGGCTCTGATAGCCTGACTTGGGGTGATCCCCAAATTTTGCTTCAGCTTTTTGGGTACCTCAAGTCCCACCATTTTGGTTCTCTATAGACCCACAAAGGCATACCTTGTGTACTTCAAGATCAAGACCCTACACATATGGAGGGAGGGAGGGAGGGAGGGAAGGTATGTGTGTGTGTGTGTGTGTGTGTGTGTGTGTGTGTGTGTGTGTGTGTGTGTGTGTCAGAGAGACAGAGACAGAGAGACAGAGACAGTGAGAGACAGAAAAGGACAGACAGACAGAGAAAGAAAAAAAGAGACTGACAGAAACAGAAAAAGATAGGCAGGCAGAGGCAAAGAGAAAGACAAAAAGAGTGACAGAGAGATAGAGGGACAGAGTCAGAGACAAAGAAATAATAAAGATTAAAGATAGAAACAAAGAAAGAGAGACAGGCAGAGACAGAGACAGAAAGATAGAATCAGAGACAGATATAATAGAGATAGATGAGAGAGAGAAAGACAGGGAGACAGAGACAGAGATAAACAGAGAGAGAGAGATAACCATATTCCTTACAAGGTTGAAGGAAGGAGAAACTGAAGAAGGAGCAGAGCAAGGGCCCTCTTGGGCTGCTGCCCCGGGGCTGGCTACAAAGTCTGAAGGAATCCCAGGCTCCAGACCATATGAGCTGCTGGCCATTCTGCCTTCTAGAGCTAAGCCTGCAGCAGCAGGAAAGGAAGTGAGGAGCTGCTGCTGCTGCTGGTGGTCAGCCTGGGAACACCAGGGCCGGGCCCTCAGCCACCAGTGGTCACCAACTGTCTCTCATGTGTCAAGCTCTGGAGAAATGGTGACTGCCCTCCCGAGGGAGCTTGCTCCCACCACGGGCCCCACCTTTTACACAAGGAATCTTGGTTTGAAGCAGAGGGAAATGAAGTCAAGGAGAGGAGTGGACGAAAGGGCAAGGGCCAAGTCGCTTTACCCTTCTGGGTCTCAGTTTCCTCATTTATGGAATGAAAACATTGGTCAAGGGGACTCCAGGTTCCTTTCAGCTCTAACTCTCTGAGCCTTCGAGCTCTATTATTGGACAAAGGATTATGGAACACTTGGCCTAGAAGGATCCCTTGAAGTCATCCAAAGCAAATCCCTCAGGCTAAAAGTGGAGAAAATGAGGTCTGGATGGGGAAGTCATGGGCCCAAGGTGTCACTAAAAAAAAAATATATATATATATATATATAAGGGAGGCAGGATTTGAACCCAGTCCCATAATCCACATCTGGGACTTCTTTGGACCTGTCAAGTCTTTTGCCTGCTTACCAACAGCCCATCATATTGAAAGTTCTTAGAACCCATGGTAGGTAGCAAGGTATCAAAGGCATCTGGGAGGTTTGTGGGTAACAGAAGCAGGCTTTCAGTCCGTTCCTTACACGCCCATTTCCCTGCAGCAACAGTTAGAACTTTGGGCCACTCACTGCTTGGAAAACAGTTCATCCAGTTTCTCATCAATTCTGGTTGTCTGGAAGAAATATCCTTATTTGGGTTTGCACATGGCTAGGGCTTATCCTCTGGCCATGAGACACAATGAAAAAAAGCCCTGACTTTGGAATCAGCTGTCCTGGATTCCAATCCTGCTTCTGATGTTGACTGCCTTGTCACCTTGGGCACATCCCTTCTTTTTGGACCTCATTTTCCTCGCCAGTCAATTGATGGCCCCCAAGATCCCTCCTAGCTTGCGCTTTATGAGTCCATGAGGGAGAGAACAGCTAGAGCTAGGGATACCGAGGAAAGTTTTTAGTGAATGGGCCCTCTGAGCTGAGCCTTGGAAGAAACAGAGGGAAGAGTGTGAGAAGTATTCACAAAGCTCCCAATTCTCTTACCTCATGGGGTGGTCCTTTGTACCTTCCCCCACCCCCAGCTTCCATCATTCTTTCCTTCCCCAGTCCAGAATGCAGCCACCATCTTGGAGCTGGGAGAGCTCCAGTATGGGAGCTGACAAGCTGGAAAGGGCCACGATCCCCCATCAGCAGAGACGTGGTGTTCTTGGCAGCCAACGTGGAACATGGTATGCATTTTTTCCCATAGAAACACTGTTCCGCTGGATGCTGAGGGTCCCTGGGCGCGACCACTTGTTACACGGGTTACACGGGCATTCACTGGGCAACTTGGGAACCATGCAGACCATTGTTTCTATGGGAAAATGTTTATCAAGTTCCAAACAACTGACCTAACACGCTAACTTTTGGATGGCAACCCATTTGTAATTAAGCCAGAGGCGGAGGAATAAGGAAGCTTTGTCTGAAAGGCCCAAACAAAAGGATTTGGTGACTCGTTAACCCAGGTACCATTTGAGAAGACAGCTGCGGCTCTGACCACCAGTGTGCATCTCAGCCCCTTTGGCTCAGTGTAAAGAGGGAGAAAAATCGCATTAGCCTCGGAATCCTGCGTGTCCTGGAGCATTGCTGGGAAAGCAGCAGGTACCACTCCACATGTCATTTGCTGGCCCGGGCCTCCGGTTCCTTCTCGCCCACTCCTCAGCCCACACTCTCCCACTGTCGGTTTTAAGTTGCCACCCTTGTTTGCTTTTGGGGATCCCTAAGCTCCAAGGCTCTCCCCAAGGCTTTCCTTCACCTCAGATGCCAGTCTCTGAGGCGTGCTGAGAGGCTCTATGGTACAACTGGAGGTGGAGGGGTCGCCATGCCCCGTGGAAGGGAAGGCCAGGGGCTCACAGCTGGGAAGGCACAATCCCAGTCCTACCCCAGCTGAGGGTCCTCTGCCCACTTCAGCTGCTTTCTGTCTTAACTTCTCACTCATTTGTCCACTAAGCTAGAAAGTCTACTCTGTGCCAGACACTGGAGAAATAAAGGGAAAATATGGTTTTTTGCCGGAGGAGCGTGGCCTGATGGGGAGGCAATGTATTGACAACTGGGTACAGACAAAGAATAAGCAGGATAAATCAGAGGGCAGACACAGGAAATCCCCTGGGATTGGGACGGACTCCTGGAGAATGTGGGAGCTCGGCTGGAATCTGGGGGAAGCACGGGGAGTCAAGAGACAAAGAGAAGGGAGAGCATCCCGAGTGTGGCCCATGCTCAGGATGGAGAAGAGGGCTGTGAAGAAAGGCAAGGAAGCCAGAGGCTGGGGGTCACCCCCTGGAGGTGGAGCAGAGGAGGGGAGGCCTGAAGAGGATGGAAGGGGTCAAGGGAAGAGAGTGAGGGGATTTGTGAAGAACTTGCAGAACCAAATGGGATTTACATTTGACTCTGAAGGCGATGGGGAGCCACCAGAATTTAGTGATTGGACCCACGTGTGAAAATGTCTATAGCGGCCTTTTCTGTAGTGGTAAGAAACTGGAAACTGAGAGGCTGCCCATCAGTTGGAGGATGGCTGAATAAATTATGGTATATGCATGTTATTATGTTATTAATATTATTGTTCTGTAAGAAATGACCAGCAGGATGGTTTCAGAGAGATCTGGAGAGACTTGCAGGAACCGATGCTAAGGGAAGTGAGCAGAACCAGATCATTGCACACAGCACAATATCTTAGATGATCAATTCTGATGGGCGCGGCTCTCTTTAACAATGAGAAGATTCAGGCCAGTTCCAATTGCTCATTGATGAAGGGAGCCAGCTACTCCAGAGAGGACTATGGGAACTGAGTGTGGGCCACAACATACCATTCTCACTTTTTGCTGTTGTTTGCTTGGTTTTTCTTCTCTTGCTCATTTTACCCTCTTTTGGATCTGATTTTCTCGTGCAGCATGATATTTGGGGAAATATGGAGACAAGAATTGCATACATTGAAGCTATTTTGGATTACTTGCTGTCTAGGGCATGGGTTGGGCCAAAGGGAGGGAGAAAAAATTTGGAACCCAAGGTTTTGCAAGGGTGAATGTTGAAAATTATCCATACATGTTTTGAAAATAAAAGGCTTCAGTAAAAAATTAGCATTTATTGATTAGACATGGTTTAGTGGAGAGAGCCGACCTCAAGGCCAAGGAAACCTGGGTTCAGATTCTGCCCCTGACAGACACTGACTGGATGGATACTGACTCTTGGCTCTCCCAGGCTTCTCTTTAGCCTCTAAGTTACCGGGGTGTCAGCTTGCACTGGCAGAGGGAATTGCCCATCTTTCAGTACAATCTAGGACCCAGACCCAGCCTTCCTCTGTGTCAGGCAAAAATGAACCAGTGCCTGCCTCCAGGGAGCTTACGTTCTGTTCTCTTCTCCCTGGTCTGTGCCTTACCATCAGCCCAGCTCTGGCTCTTTGGGTTGGTCAGAGCTGCCCCGATTCTGCTGGGCTGCAGTGCCAGTGAAAACGCCCATGTGGGGAGATGTCAGCCACATGGGCAAGGCTGAGAATTTCTGCCCATGTGGGATATTTGCCACTGATTCCAAACTTTGAAATTGTGGATGGAAGTTAGAAGCAAGTTCTTGAATTGTTTCCTTCCCTTCTCAAGGACCCTGAAAACACCTTCCAGACCACCGCCCCCATTCCCTCTTCCCCAACCTTACAAATGAGGAAGCCAAGACTCGGGGTCAGCCAACCAATCATTGAGCCTTTATTGAACACCTCCCTTCATCAGGCACAAAGACATAACACCCCCTCCCCCCACCCAACAGTTCTAAGGAGTTTACTCTATAGCAAGGAAGAAAAGTGGTTGGATACAAAGTAAATGCAAAGTTTAGTTTTAGTTGGGATGGAGCATGGTCAGGAAGCAGGCCTGTGGCTAGGAGGGCTGTGGCCAAGGTCGCAGCCAGTGACCTGGCCAAGGCTGAATTCAGGGGTTGCCTGACTGAATTCCCTGCCTTTGCCAAGACATCCGGCTCGGAATTCCGGATCCAACATTCACTGAGCGTCTACAATGTGCGAAGCACTTTGCTCAGGCCCAGTCAAGCGGGCCTGCCCTCAAGGATCTTCCCCTCTCCTGGAAGGGGCCCACATCTTCTCTTTACCCCTCTCCACCCTCCCACCCTGGGCAGAGAAAAGACTCATTTAGCTCTAGAATCTGCACGTGCCCAGAGCGTTTCAGAAAATCAGAGCAAGGGACCTGTGAGAAACGGAATAGACAAGAACCAGCCTTAAAGGTTCTCACTAAGCTGGGGGCTGCCCCAGAACTGAGGGTGCATCTGGCCACAGCCATGTTCACAAGGCAGGATGTGCTGTGGGCTTGGTGGCAGCTGAAATCTGTTTCAGAGGAGAAAGAATACAGGACTCCAGGCAAAAGGCCTCTGGACCGATTTCCAGCTACACCAGGGGTGACCTCGCCCAGGGACACACCCTTCACTTCAGGCCCCTAAGACTTCTTGTGGCTCAGTCCTGAAGGAAGCTGGGACATGGGACTGGTGCCATACTTGGGTCTGCCATCTTGGGCTTTTTAAGGATGCCGTGGCCTTGCTTTCCTAACTGGAATTGCAGAGGGTACCTCAAATTCCCCAAGGAAAGACTCCCTCCCAAGTAAGAACCTCACAGTGAATGGTAAAGGGTACAGTAAGGGAATGGCAGGTCCCAACCCAGTTCTGCCATGGTTACCCAGAGACCTTGACCTTGTTGTCACTTCGCCTCAAGAGCCACAAACTCGTCTCCGCTTTCTCTCCTCCCAGGCTCCCGGAAGCCCTTCGGCGGCCACCAACTCGTTGTCTGGGGATCTTGCTCACGATGACAAGCTTTCACTGCTTCTCTCTCATCCAAGGTCCAGAGCTGGCAAAGGAAAAATGTCATTCGTTATCTTTTGGGTCTATGGAAATGAGTGATGAGTGGTAATCACAGGGGGCAGGTGAAATTCTCTATGGGTCTCTGCTTGATTGGTTGTTTCAGATAAAGGGATTCAATAACATTTAATGACTTCTGGGGGTTTCCTTCCAAACTCATCACCCTATCCTTGTATTCAAGTTGTAGCATAAAAACATCCTGCAAACTTAAGGCAGAGGGGGGCTGCTTTCCCCTATTTCTCCAGATCTTCCTGGGGGGGGGGAGGACTCACTTATCTTGGCCATTGAGTTTCTGGCAATGAGAACCTTCAGTAAAGGCCATGGGCTGGAATGTCCCAAAACCAAGCTCAGCATGAGTTTGGTGATAAAACCTTGGCCTTTGCAGGAAGGCAGGTGGGAGATATTCAATGACCAAATCTCCACCCCCAAGGAAAAATCTTGATATTTCCCTTAGTCTCCATGACTATCTCCCCCTAGAAGGCCCTTGGTTCTACCCTGTCCCTCTCAGGGCCCATTTAATTTGAGGGCCACCATTTGGTAATGACCTGGGCCTCCAGGCTGCCATCTTATAGCCAAGAAGTCAAGGGTCACCCGCAGGAAAGGCTAAGGAAAACTGCTTACAAGGGGAGATGTGGGGCTTTCCAGGGACTCAGACCCCAGGAAACAAGTAGTCACTGGGAAAAGAAGCACATTCGCTCACCTGACTTAGCACTGGGCATAAATATCTCATCATATACAAGATTTTTTGTAGATAAAGCATAAAAAACAAGAATCACCAGAAAGGCCTGAGGCTCCTTTAGTGAAGAGGCCCAAGTTCTACAAACTTCAGTAATCCTTGAGAACACAGCATCACTGCATGTCACAGCCCCAGCAACTGATCATAACAATCAATCTTCAAGAAAAGGTAGTCATTCTCCTAATACTCTACTTATTCTGTCAGGAGAATGGTCTACAATTCTGAAAAGATTAGAAAAAAGCACCAAGCATTGACACTAAAAGTACTAAGTTTTTTACCTGGAAATTCACATTTTCAGAACATCTGATGGAGGTGGGAAATGATGCTCTAATGAGCTTTTCTTTTTATTTTTTTTAATGAGAACCATCACTGTTCAGTTGTAGGCAGCTTTTGTGCTACAATGATTCCCCCTGCCAAGCAGATTTTCTCATTTTCCCAACATCTTAAATATCTAGAAGAATGTTCATGTGGCCTCAGGTAAATCCTTTAACCCATCAGAGCGCATGAGCTATGCCCAATCAGACTGTGGTTTTCATCCTCGGCCAAGTATTTGATTCCCCTTCCAACCCGGGTTAAATTACACGCCGTTGCCCCGTACCTGAAATGACTGGAAATTCACCATAAGCCTGCCTTGTTTTCCTCACGGACCCTGGAACAAAAAGAAGAAAATAAACAACTTTATGCTTTTGTTCATGTGTGAATGCAGGAAGTCAGGCGGGAGATATTCGATGACCAAAATTAGTCTAGCTTTTCCTGGGCTTCCAGGACTGTGGAGACCTTCTGGCTGCTGGCAGTCTTAACAGGGGCAGCCCAAACACTAATTCAGACTCCCCACGAGGACTTTTGATGCAGCACTCGGGCTCCAAGCTGGGCCTTAGATGGGTAAAGAGAGGTCACCAAGTCCAGACCACTCCAGCCCTACTCCGCTCTCTACATCAGCAAGGTCACCCCGGCCCTATCAGTTCCACTCTCCATCTTGTCAAAGCCATCCTGGCCCTATCAGTCCACTCTCTTCATCATCAAGACTACCTTGGCCCTACTATTCTGCTCTCCATCTTGTCAAAGATGCCTCAGCCCTATCAGTCCTCTCTCTTCATCAAGACTTCCTCAGCCCTATCAATCCGCTCTCTTCATCATCAGGACTTCCTCAGCCCTGTCGGTCCCCTCTCCAGAGGGATTCCTGCTACAGTCACCCTACCAACCACCTAATCAAACTCAGATTACCTTTTGTCTCCCCAGCGCCCCAGGACTCCGGGACTAGCCCTGGAATTTCCCAAACCAAACGCCCCTGCCTTTGCCTGGCTGCCATTCTTGTCTATGGACATCTCCCCCATGAGACACCGAGTTCCTTCAACTTTCAAAGCTTCAGGCTAAACTTCTGGTGTATTTCAAAGAAAAGCAAACTGAACATAACAAATATCTGGTTTCACGGACAGTCCCCTTTCTGTTCCATTACACAGAGCTGCCCATCTGTCTGCTATTTGTTAAGCTTAGAATAAAATGAACTTTAGGATCTAGGCCCCTTGTTTTGGTATTTCCAGTCAGGGTTTGGCTTATGGTAGGTATTTAATAAAAAAGCAAAAGACAGGATCTTGTAATCTACTGATTCAGGGAATTCTCCCATTTCACAGAAGAGAAAGACGAGGTCCAAAGAAGGTCATGGAGGTCAGAAGGGGCAGAGGTGGAATTCCACATCTCCTCCCTTAACTCTAAGTCCTTTTACCTTGCAGCTCTCCTCCACCCCCAAGGAAAAATCTTAACATTTCCCTTAGTCCCCGTGGCTATTTCCCCATAGAAGGGAAGTTCCCTGAGGGCAGAGGCACTGCATTCCAGCCTGTATGCCCTTAGCTCAGGAGACTTATTCTCCCCCTCCTCCAAGAAGATTTAAAAAATTCTGAAGTACTGATTCCCCTTGAAGCTCTGGGCATGTCCATTTAGCTCAGGGAAGGGAGTTAGTAAGGGCCTGCCTTTCCATGGCAGATCGCCGACCTCAGGAGGCTCCTGAGCAGGGGGCTGGCCTGCTGACCAGACTCAGATTCCTCTAGCGTTATCTCCCTAATATGGAATCCCCTGAAGACTACTCTATTATAGAAGAAACTGTATAGTCAAAGGGCACAGATCTGAATAGAGGCCCTCTTTTGGTTGTGGCCTTAAAGCATGAGGGAATGATGGTTTTTCAAACCTATTAACAGAGCCCCAGATTCAAAATCTGTGCTTTTTCTGCTCTAACTGCACTGGGTTAACCTTGTACTAAACTAACCCTTCTCTGGGCTAACCTTGCACTGAGCTATCCTTGTACTAGGCTAACCCTACACTGGCCTAACCTTGAAGTGGGCTATACTTGGACTAAGCTAACCCTTCTCTGGGCTAACTTTGCACTGGGCTATCTTGTACTAGGCTAACCCTACACTGAGATAACCTTGAACTGGGCTATACTTGGACTAAGCTAACCCTACACTGAGATAACCTTATACTAAGCTAACCCTACACGGGGCTAACCTTGAACTGGGCTATCCTTGTACTAGGCTAACCCTACACGGGGCTAACCTTGAACTGGGCTATACTTGGAATAAGCTAAACCTTCTCTGGGCTAACTTTGCACTGGGCTATCCTTGTACTAGGCTAACTATACTGGGCTAACCTTGCAGTGGGCTATCTTTATACTGGGCTAACCCTGACCTTCTAGAACTCATATTTCATGAGAACATTTGATAATGAAATCATCTTTTTTCAGGTCATTTCTGTAAAATGAAGAATTGGATTGAAGCAGGCCTTTTAAAGACCTTTTTGACTCATAGATCCCCTATCCATCCCATTCTTTGGGCAGTCTGGTGAAGATTAGAGACCCCTTCTCAAATGTTTAAAGTTCATAACTGAAGGAAACATTCAATTCAGATTAGGGAAAATAGAAATGTAATTTTGTTTACCCTTCCAAATTCACGGAACCCTTGAAATCCAGTCTGGGGGTCCCAGGTTAAGAAGCCAAGGATCTCACAGGGGCCCTCTTGGACAGCATCCAATGGGCCACGGGCACATGTAGGGGCACGATTCGGGAGAAGTCAGATGCTGTTGCCATGGGCGTCCCAAGCCTTAGCTCAACAGTCAGTTTCCAGGACACAACTTCCTCCAACATCACTCTGTCCAGCATCCCAGCAGGCCTGGCCACCATGCTGACCAGAAAATGACTGCTTCATGATTTCCCTTTGCTCGAGTTTCTAACACACACCTCTCTCTTTCTCTCCCTCGCTGCTTAAAGAGTTTGTGCTTAAGAGCTCTAGCAGGGGGCATTCACTCCCAGACCCCCATTTAACCAAACTACACAATAGCAAACAGGCTGGAAGTGACTGTGTAGGAGAAATCAGCTGCCTGTTGTTTGTAAGGACCTTTTCTTCTCAAGCTGAATGCTGCTCCAATCAACGGGTCTTTTACCCTCCCAGCCCCAAAGTGGGGGTGTAATTATCTCTATTATTCAAGGCTGGACTTGACGCACGGGAAAATGGTTTGAAAGATTTGGCAAAATGGATTTCAGGATCATAGAATTTAGGACCAGGAGTGACCATAGAGGGCATTTCCTCCCACTCCTTTTTAGACAAGAGAATCAAGGGCCCTGGGTGGGCACTGTAAAGTTTTAGCTGAGCTCAAACTCTGTTCTCCAACTTCTGAGATTTGGGGTGTTCTTCGGGTTCTCAAGGGGCAGCAGCAAGCCCAGATACCAGGTGCAGACTACCCAAAGTTCAATTGAAGGAGAGGTGGGATCCAGACCTAGGGCTCCTTCCATTTCATGATCCATTTATCCTGTCTATTCCTTCTTAAGATCACAGCCTTTAGAGCTAGAAAGTATCTCTGAGGTCACCTAAGCACAAGCCTCTAGTTTTACAGATAAGGAAACTGAGGTCTAGAAAAGGAAGCCAATTAAACTCATTGTGCTCCAGCCCCAGGCAGCCTTGGCTAAGACTATGCTGCAGGGGTAGAAGGTGCTCCTGGGAGCACTTGGGAAATCACAGGTCCCCTTCTGGCTTGCATGTCCTTGGAACACAGTGCAGCTATTTTCAGAGATCAGCTGTCCAGTCAGAGAGAGAGAGGGAGACACCTTTCTGGAGTGCTGGTATCTACTTGGGGAGAACAGACAAAAACCTAGAAAAATCATGACTCAGAAAAGGGGTAATTAAGCTGCCTTTAAAATGGGGGGAGGAGGAGACATTCAAGTCTCATCTGGAAATGGGAGCTGGGCAAGTTGGGACGCTGTTTTAGACTCTGGAAGGCCCAAATCTAGGGCTTCTTTCCTCCCAAAGGGACACGAGGAGATCCTGTGTGCCAGAACCCAAGGCCCACTGAGCTGGGCTGAGTAGGAGAAAAGGGCTTCTGGGACCATCTGGGTCTCTTGGGGAGGAAGAGGTGAGGGCTAAGGTCTTTGAGCCCAAGAACCAGGTGGATTTGGAAGAAAGCACTTCCCTCTTGTAGCCAGGTTTTGGTAGAAATGGCCTGGAGCTAGAACGTGGGGCCTGGGGAAAGGGGCTTCTGTTACCACGTGGGTTCTCAGGGATGGGAAGGAAAGACAGCACCATGTGACTCCTCTCCTGAGTAAAGGAGTTAGGAGTCGGGGGCACCATGTGTGACTCCACTCCTTGGGGAAAAGGATGGGGGGCTGAGGCTCAGTCACTATGCAGCCTCCTCTTTAGAGAAAGTGGGCAAGAAACCCGGAGCCCACATGGCCTCCTTCCTCCCTAAAGGGGATGGGGCTCAGACTCCCCCCACATGTGGCCTCCTTCCTTGGTAAAAGGGATAGGGGGACAGGGTGCCACATGGCCCCCCCCCACGTGGCCTTCTTCCTTGGGAAGGGGCTGGGGCTCAGATCCCCACCACGTGGCCTCCTTTCATGATAAAGGGGCTGGGGGCTCAGAGCACCACATGGCCTCCTTCCTTGGGAAGGGAGGAGAGGAGCAGTTTTCTGGGGCCCCACATTTGTGGGCTCCTCCCAGGTTAGGCTCCCAGGGCCTGGGGCTGACAGGGCCAGGCGGGGGCCACTTTCCCCCCAATTCTGAGCCCTGCCGGGGCTAAGCCCACTTAAGTTCCCAGGAAGGGGCCCGGTTCACCAGGAGTGCAGGGACGGCAGGAGGGAGGCTGGAGGGACTTGGGACAGGAGGGCTGAGCCCAGTTACTCACCAATGAGACTCAGCGCGGGAAGGGGGCCGGGGGCCCCTGGATGCCCCCCCCCCCGCCCGCCCAGAGCCTGCCCCTGAAAAACGTCCGGTGCCTTGGAGACTTGGTGGCCGTGTGCCCAGGCGCGCCAGGGTGCCCAGAGTCGCCAGCTGCGCGCATCTGGCCCAGAGCTGCAGAGGCGCCCGGGCGGGGCCCAGCGGAAGCTTCCCCCCACCCCAGCTCCGCCCCCAAGGGCCCCCCGCCCCTCGGCCGCCGGCCCAAGCTCCCCGCCCTGGCCCCCGGGACTTTGGGCTGACTTTCCAAAGCCGCAGTCCGCCCGGCCCGCCTGGAGCTCCCAAAACTGGCTCTCGCTTGCCCCCTGCCGGCCTTGGCCTTCAATGACACCTCCGAGCCTCCCGGCCGCCAGCCTTCACCCGCTGCCGCCGGCCTGAGATGGGTGTGGCTCCCATCTCCCCTAGTGGGGCCCCGCGGTTGTGGGGAGCTCTCTCTCAGGGCCCCAAGAGCCACAGAGGGCAGCCAGCTCCAGCCCTTCTGGGGGGAGGGGAGGGAGGCGGTTCCCCGGGGTGGCCCACCCTGTGCGGGGCTGAGCCCGCACCCCCAGCTCCTGAGCAGTGGCTGAGGCTGAGGCAGCGCGCAGAGGGGGGGGGGTGGGGTGGCTAGCTCTCCATTTCTAGGGCCGGCCCGGCCTTCCAGTTTCACACCCCTTCTCTCCCAACTTCTCCCGGGAAAGGGAGTCACTCCCAGCGCGAAGGGGACAGCTGGCCAGGGTTCGGGGGTGACCAGGTTTCTGGGCCCGCCAGCAAAAGCCTTCTTGTCCCGGAGCCATTTCAATTCCAACAACTCAGTGAAATGCAGCAAGCATTCTTAGCGAGGGTCCGCTACTGAAGGCTCAGTAAATAACAAATACAAATTCGATTAAACCAAAGAAGCCATTTCTGCTCTGGCGGGACTGAGCCATGTGCTCCCTGGGACTCAGTTTCCTCATCTGTAAGATGACCGGCTGACCAATGGAGCCCTTGCCCTAAGTTTCTGAGCCTACACTTTGAAGAGGGAAAGAGAAATAACAAGTGGGAAATTAGGAAAGGGGCTTAAGGCCTCAGAAAGCAGGTGGCTGATCCGGCTTGCTTCCCAATCATGTCTCCCCTCTTCCCCTCTCCTTTCCAGCTGCCACATTAGTCACCACCATGTGGCTGCCCAAGCTTCCAGGAGCTTCATTTCAATCCAGGTTTTGTTTTGTTTTTTAAACAGATATTTTGATAATCCATGGCTCAATATAACTGGTTTTCTTTGTAATCCTCTGTATTTTATTTTACATTCTGAAAAGGGCTCCGTTGGCTTCTCAGACTGCCAAAGGGAACCACCACACTAATAATAATAATAAGCATTTATATTTATTTTATTTATTATATCATATTTATATTTATATTATTTACTGCTTACTATGTGCCAGTCACTCTCCTAAGCGCTTTATAAATATTATCAGATCTCACCACCACCCCGGGAAGTAAGTGCTATTAATATTCCCATTTTACAGTTGAGATAAACAGGTTAAGTGACTGTGCCCAAAGTCACACGGTTTGTTAGGATGTGAAGCTGGGCGGAGAAGGCCTGCTTGAGGGAAATTGCAATCAGATGCAGACTTATTTACTTTTTATGGTTTGGTGCAAATTCTCATGTAACCACAGGAGGTTGTTGGTTAGTGTCAACAATATGGATGATGAAAAGGAGCCCTTTGCTGTGGGTGGTATTGGCATTTATGTCACGAGGCTGTTTTCCAGGTGAAGAGGCTTGTTTGAATCAGCCTGTCTTCTCCGGAAGAGCCGGGAAATAGTGTTTGGTCAAGTACTGGCTTTCCTCATGCATCAGAATTCAGTTCAGTACAAGAACGTTAAAGGGACTGCTGTGTGCCAGGCCCCGGGCTTGAAAAACCATAAACAAAAGTTTTTTGCTCTCAGGAGATTTAAATTCTACCACTGGTATTCCCACTGATAGAAATAGTCTGAGCCTTCCTGATTCAATAGCTCCTGAAGTGCCTCAATGCACCTAGACTATCCTGGTAGTCACAGGGAAGCGGTATTTTCTCCCTCCCAGCTCAAGAAATACATTGACCTCCTCCAAGATCAGAGCAGAAAGGGTGTGGAGGATTAAACTCCATTGGAGGATGAGGAAACTAAGGTTCCCAGAGGTTCAGAGACTTGCCCAGTATAAGTGATAGAAACAAGAACCAACCCCAGGACCCCTGACTCCAAATAGAGAAGATTTCCACTGTCTAATTCTTTTAGGTAGCATGACTTTTTCTGCATTTTCTGTGTATCCTTGGTTCAGTTGTAGAAAATATAAATATATAGATTTACACATAAAGAGTTAATACCATAAGCAAATTAAAAGAGCACAAGATAATTTATCAGATTTATGGAGAAGGGAAGTACATTAGAGAAGATAAAGAGCATTACCAGATGTAAAACATAATTTTGATTCTATAACATTAAAAAGTTTTTGCACAAACAAAACCAATGCAACCAAACTTATAATGAAAGTAGAAAAGTGAGGGGGGGGGCGGGAATCTTTGCAACAAGTATCTCTGATAATGCCCTTATTTAGAACTAAGTTATAAAAATGTAAGTCATTTCCCATTTGATCAACAGGCAGTTTTCAGATGAAGAAATCAAAGTTGTCTATATAGTCATATAAGAAAATACTCTAAATCCTTATTGATCAGAAAAATGCAAACTAAAACAACCATAAGGTACCACCTCATATTTATCAGAGTGGCTAAGATGACAACGAAGGAAAATATTGGAGGGGATGTGTGAATTGGATGTGGGGAGACGACACTCATGCAGACACATACACTATTGGTGGAGTTGTGAACTGAGCCAATCATTCTGGAGAGAATTTTGGTTCTGTGTCCAAAGGTTTATAAAACCACGTATATCCTCTGATCCAGCAACATCACTGGACATCCAACAAAAGGAAAAGGACCTCTTGGTACAAAAATATTTACAGCAGCTATCTTTGTGGTGGTTAAGAATTGGAAATCAAAGGAATGGTTTGGAGAAGGGCTGAAAAGTTGTGGTACAGGATTGTAATGAAATATTATTCTATAAGAGATGATGAGCATGATGATTTCAGAAAAAGCTGGACTTGCATGAACTGAGGAATAGTTAAATTGAACAGAACCAAGAGCATGTTGTATACAGTAACAACAATACTGTTTGATGAAGAATTACAACGCAATGATCCAAGACAATCCCAAAGGATAATGATGAAGCCCACTCTCTGCCTCCAATGAAAGAATTGATATTGATTGAATACAAACTGAAGCGTGTTATTTTTCACTTTCTTTTCCTTTCACTTGAAGCTTCTTATAAAAAATGAATTGCATGGAAATGCTTTACCTAATCGTACATGTATGACATATATCTGATTGCTCATGAACTCTAGGAGTAAGGAGAAGAAAGAGGGAGGGAGGGATAGAATTTGGAACTCAAAACTTTAAATAAAAATGTTAAAAAGTTAGGGAAGGGAGAGAAAATATTATGTCTATATGCTATATAAACAGAGATATAATGTATTATATATAAATACATACACATATATACCTATATATTTTTTAAAACATAGAAAACCTGCCTGAAAACCTGAAGAAATCATCTCACAATCTGAAAGTCATGGGGAAAAATATGTTTAAAATGTTCCTGGACTGTTGGGGAAAGAAAACATGATTTTCCAAGTTAACAAGCATTTATTAAGCATGGACTCTATGCACAAATACTGTACTAAGTTTTGGGAAGACAAATTCCAGTAAAATGAAAGACAATTCCTGCCCTCAAGGGGCTTACATTTCTTCTCCCCCTGCCCCACCAAGAAGCCAATTTAATAATGACTCTGGTGTGGTTTGTCCTGATGTTTCTTGTCAGCAGCTGTCTGGCAATTCTTTGCAGGTCTCTCTGTCCCTGAGGGGTCAGCTCCCAATCTCCAACCTTGTCCTTCTCCACATCTTGAGGCCCTTCAGGACATGCAGGACCCTTTGGGCTACAGATGAACTCACATTCTAATGGGGAAACAGGTACCAAAGGGACCTGAAAGGGGAATGGAGAAGAGGGTCCGTGTGCATGATGAAGAACGGGAGTGGAGCTAGGAGAAGAGGGAAGAGTAAGCTTGGGCTGGCTCCTCAAGACAGGTTCCAGGAGGAAACCATCAATCAGATAACAGATGGCAGCAGTGATGGCTTCTTCTAGGCTGGGAAGGGATACAGGCCACAGACACTGGCAGGTCTGCACTAGCTCGGAGAGGAAGAGGTGTCGTCCACTCAGGGGGAAAGGAGCAGAAACTACGGAGGAGTGAAGGGACATTTTCTTCTGCTCCTAAGTTTAAGAAGGTGAGTTTTTAAATGCAAATATGTCTGTTTATTTTAACTTGGGAGAGATACCACAAGTGTTTCCAAAGGATAAACCATTTATGCGATCAATTCTGGAATGTCCACACAGGGACAGATGGAAAATACCCCACCGTTGCCGTTACTGGCTGTGTGGATAACATTGCTCTTTCTTTGGACAAGCACCACGACGTGGTTTCTATAGTCTAGGAAATGCCCTCGTGTGGCTGGGTATCAAGGGGCAGAGAAGTTGATCCAGTAGATTGGGGAAGGGGTTCAAATATTAGAAAGTAGAGGTCAGAATATTCCACTGGAGAAATGACCTTCTAAAATGGCTGCCTGGAGAATAAAGAAAAACAGTGTTTGTCTGATGGCAAGATCTTGGACTTCTGCTTAATCTCCATACAGCGCAGCCATGACTCATATGTACCATAAAATGCTAGGCTAATGCTATGGAATACTGCCTGTAACATTCCGTCCTCTGGCTTTTCCGGCCCACTTGGTATATATAGCCCAACAGCTGCTCCAGGTTCTTGGAAGCCTTGTCAGGGCATATAATGGCACATCTATTCCCGAAATCCACAGCCGAAACATACTTCAAACATATAAAAAGTCATTTATATTGGCCCGTTTCCTCTCAAAGAATCCATCAACTGACAGAGATTTATTGAACGCACATCCCCTCTTCCCATTCGCCACGGCATCTCTGCCCTCGGGCCGGACTCGGCCATGTTCTGTCCGTCACTCTCACGGGAGACCAGCGGCCCCTCGTGGCTTAAGTGCCCCCGAGCCGGCGGCTCCTTCCCCCGACTCTCTCCCGGTGGCTTTGGTCACACACCAGGATCTCGCTTCTCTTCCTTCCTGCCCGTTCCATCTGTCTCCTCTCTTGGCTCCCCCTCACGTCCCAGGAATGTGGGCATCCTCCTCAGTTTCACTCACTGGCGTTTTGCTACGCTTTGTCTTTGGGAAATCTGCAGAAATCTCATCTGTTCTTCTGGCTTGGGGAACGTGGAGCTTCCTTCCAAGTCGGTGTCTCTCAGCTCTAGCCCTCAGCCCCAGCTGCCTGCCGGCCATCTCCAAATGGAGGTCTTGCCATCAAACTCCAGAGTCATCTCGGCCAGAAGCTAATCCATTTCCAAATGCCGTTCATGCTCATTTGCTGGAGGGATTAGCCCCTCGGCCTATGAAGTCATTCATTATCAAATCGGTTATTTCTTGATTGGCATGCTATTCAATGGAGGATTTGACTATGAAATGAGAACATGCTAAGGCTGATTAGGGGGACTCTGGGAGAGATCTGGGCATGAAATCTATTAGGACTTGGCTCTAGCCAGGTGTCCCTCCGAGCATCCCACTAATGTGATGGAGGGGAAAGGGCACGGGAGAACGAGGCAAGCCGTGTACAAGATGACTCCAGGAGAGGGACGGGCCTTGGGATTTCATTAGTGTAAGGAGCTCTTAGGTGAACAAATCCCTGGGACCCCTCTGCTGTCTTTGATAATCTTAGAGCACTGGGAGGCTGCAATGGTGAAACAGTGCAAGTCTGATGAAGGACTTGAATCCAGACCTTCCTGGCTTTAGTCTGGCTTTCTAACCACTGTACCGCACTGCCAACTTTGTGCCTCTTGACAACTCAACTAAATAAGACAGCTAAGCTCAGATTAACTGCCATCAGGTCTTGATTCTGGGTCATAAAGGGTTTGTTACATGTTGCACTCTCTTTGTAAGGAGGTAATGGGCTTTGGGGGGAGAATGCAGTCTCCATGGCTAGCCCATGTTGCTTCGGGGTGCTTCAGGCCACAGCTGTTACCAGGAAGGGGAGGAGTTAGGATATAGCCAAATAAAGGAATGGATGAAGGGGGAATAGGAGGAGAGAAAAAGAGAAAAGAGAGGAAGAAAATGGAAGAGAAAAAGGAGAGGAAGAGAGAAAATAAGGAGAGGAAGAGAGAAACAAGGAGAGGAAGAGAGAAACGAGGAGAGGGAGAGAGAAGACAAGACAAAAAGGAGAGAGGAGAGGCGAGGAGAACGGAGAAGAGAGGAAGGGAAAAGAGAGAGGGGAGAAGAAAGGAAGAAAAAGCTTAAGAGCAGAGGAAGAGAGTAAAGGAGAGGTGAGATAAAAGGAGAGAGAGAAGAGAGAAAGAAAAGGGAATGAGAGAGGAGAGGAGAAAAGAAAAAAAAAAGGAGAGGAGAGGGGGAGATGGTAGCATGGTGAAAGAGTGGCAATATGGATAGAGAGCCCTTGTCAGAGACTAGAAGTCCTGGGTTCGAGGCCTGCTTCTTTCATAGCCTAGCTTGTGGTCCTGGGCCCAAGGCATCTAAGAAGTAATTTAGTTAATGAGGAGCTGCTGCTGTGAGGCAGAGGAGGGCATTTCCACACCCAGAGTTCTCAGCATTACTGTTAGCATAGGTAGGTCTAGCTTCTGTCTTATCAATTTTCCTCCAAGCTAATGTTCCTATTCTTTTGCATGGGACCTGTCCCTGTTACAGGGTCTCTCTCTTTCCCCTCACCACTCCATCACCTATATCCTTCTCTGGCTTGAGTTCCGAAAGTGGCCTCCCTCCTAACTGGGGGCTTTCAGCCTCCACTCTGGGATTTAGGTTTTGTTTGTTTATTTTTAACGTTAAATCACTTCCAGATTTAATGACGGTTATCAAGACTTCTTCCCCTGCCCTGCCGCCCCCCACCTATCTCCCAAAGCATCCGAGGTGGTTTACAAAGGCTGAAAAATGCTGCCAAATGGTATATTTAAGATGGAAACCAGAACGGAGGGGACGGAGGAAGAGTGGAGATGGCAGATGCGCTCGGGAATGGGGAGGAACTCGGTACGGCCGTTGGCACTAAATCTGGCTCGCCGCTCCTGGCAGGGCGGGCAAAAAGGGAAACACGTTGACTTACATAGGAGTCATTGTCTGACCAAAGGAAGCATAAAAATTCATTTGCAGACGGAGACGTTTTTCCTGGAAAGCAAAGGGGACTAGTGGACTGGGCTTCTCGTGTGAAGGGCATTGTGTGGCCGCGGTGGCGAATGACTTTAGCTATGCCATTACAGCAAGCAGACGTCAGTCCTGGGCACAATCCTCCTATTGACAGTCACGAAAGGTGGAGGAAACACCATCCAGGGGGAGTCGGGGGAGGATGGTTTGGGGGGGGCAGAGGGAGAATCAGAATCGTACTTTTCTGGCACTTTGCTTGCTTGTCCTCCATAGGCAGCTGTGAGCTCCAGCCTCGGACAATTCCCAATCGGGCGACTCTGGCCAAATCACTGGCCCTTGTTTGTCTCAGTTTCCTCAGCCGTGAACCAGGGATAATGTTTAATATTATCTCGCAGGCTAGTCATAAGGATCACATAAGGTGCTATTTGTAATGGGCTTAGCCCAGTGCCTGGGACGTGGTGGTCAGAGCCGTATAAATGTTTATTCTCTTCCCTTTCCTTTAATAAAGGGGCACAAAATGAAGAATTTAGATGAAATAGAGTTAACATGTGTCCAACACCAAGGGGAATGTTTAAATTGTGATACGCTAATGTAAAGGGACCCAATTGATAAGTCCCCCACAGACCCAGCAGTCCTAGGATCTGGGCTTGCTTCACTTCACAGCTCTCAATTCAAATTCCCCTACCTTCAAAAGCTTATGATCTAATGGGGGAGTGGCGTTCAGCACGAGGAGGAGAGACTTTCTTTCTCTGAGATGGGAGGGAAGAGAAAACCCCAGCCCTTTCATTCATTTTTCTAGCTTTTTTTTTTTTTCTTCTTTTTTTTTTCCTGAGGCTGGGGTTAAGTGACTTGCCCAGGGTCACCCAGCTAGGAAGTGTTAAGTGCCTGAGACCAGATTGGAACTGGGGTCCTCCTGAATTCAGGGCTGGTGCTCTATCCACTGCGCCACCTAGTTGTCCCTCCCAATTGATAAGTATAAGGAATACACAGAAATAGAGAAAGGAAAGCAGGGTGGGAAAAAACAAACAAACAACCCTATGCTGTATGTTGGAATATACACTCACTTCCACTGGGGAAATTAAATAAGGATGGAAAATTCCGAGGGGGAGTTGTAGACAACATGGAGACCGGAAGTGCTCAGATTGAAATTTCTTCATTTACATGTAAGTGGTCACTGAGCAAATTTAGGTGTTAGTAGTGAAGTTCAAGATTGTTTTTAATCGAACATTAAATATGCAGTGTGTGTAATCCCTTCAGGACAGCCAGAGATCCCTTCCTCCATGTTCGCACAGAATCCCTCAGAACCAAAGAACTGGTGAAGAGAGAGAGGACCCAGCACTGTCTGTCCCTCAGGGACCGTTCTTTCTGGAGGATTGTTGTCTGGAGCTGGGCAGGGAGTGTGGATCTACTCATCAAGCTTAGCTCTGGGCCCCCATGCGCTCCCCCTTCTTTTGGTTATGGTGTATGTCAGCGAATGTCTGTCCCTTGTCCCTGACATTCTAGAAACATACACCGGAATGATATGTGCAGCATGTTTACTTTGGGCATGAAATCAGTAAGTAAATGAAGAGCAGTTACGTACAACAACAAACATCAAGCAGCTGGTTTCTTTAAGTTGTGTCCAACTTTTTGTGACCCCATTTGGGCTTTTCTTGGTGAAGACACTGAAGTGGTTGGCCATTTCCTTCAAGAGCTCCTTTCACAGGTGAGGAAACTGAGGCAAGTAAAGGGACTTGACCGAGGTCACACAGCTAGTGTGTGTCAGGTCAAATTTGAATGCAGGGTCCGTGCTCTACTGTGCAACCTAGCTGCCTGCCCAGCCTTATGTCACCCCCCCAAAAACCCATCTGAATTAAAGGATCCTAGGATATACCCAGCCTGAGCCCTCCCTTGAGCGAGCCAATAACTGGGTCCTCCCCACAGTTCCCCTGGGATGGTCAGGGCACCACAGACCCAGCAGTCCCAGGATCTGGGCTTGCTTCACTTCACAGCTCTCAATTCAAATGAAAACAAGTCCCCCAACCTTCAAAAGCTTAGGGTCTAATGGGGGAGTGGCGTTCAGCACGAGGAGAGGAGACTTCCTTTCTCTGAGATGGGAGGGAGGAGAAAACCCCGTCTAGATGATGTGGGTGATGGGCCTGATGACAGCAGGCACCAAGAACTGGGGTTCCGTCATGGGAAGGGTTCACAATGGCCGTTCTCTTTGGCAAAAGGTGGATTTATTTGGGGAAAAGGTTATGGACAAAAGGAAGGGATACACCGGGAGTGGTAAATATGAAAGACAAGCTCCTCAGTGGAACCGCCATTCCGCAGTAGAAAGGGAGCTCCCGAGAGGTCGGGTCATGCCCTTCACTGGCAGGATAAATCCCGAGAGGGACTCGGCTCCCCAACGGAGTAAGTTAGCTGCAGGGAGGAGAAGGGGGGCTGGGAAGCACAGGGGAGTCAGAGGAGATACCATGTGTTGGGAGAAAAGGAAGGCAGAGGCAGCGTGTTCACTGACCTAAAAGGGCAGCAGCCGGGGAAGGCCCATAAGTAGATTTTTATGGGGGGAAGTTAACCTCAGGGACACGACTGGGATTTCTGACAGGCCCCAAAGGTGAAGCTGCCTAAGACCCCCGGGAGGGGGGGGTGTCTCCAGGGTTTGACATAACTAGGACCACCTCCTGAGGGGAGGGGGGAACCATGGAGCTAAGCCCATCCCTCTGGGCCTTCTCCCTGCTTGCCTCAGGATCAATTCCTGACTTTCAGTCTAAACAGCATTCAGGCCTCCTCTAGGAGGTAGGGAAGGCCCAGAGCAGAAGCTGTGGACTCCTCCCCACCCCCAGGCTCAGTCCTGCCCCAGCTGCCAGCACTGGGCTCCCAGTAGGTGCTTTATATTAGTTGACTGAAGCTTCCAGGGAAGCAGGAGGAGATCCTCTTTGCTGAGAGTGGATCTGAGGGTTTGGGGAAAGACGTGAAGGAGCCGGACCTCTCTGGCCCTTTCCCCTCCCATAAGACATTAGACCTCCTAAGAGCTGGAAAGGGCGTCCAGAGCACATTTTACAGATGAGGAAACTGAGACTGAGCTGAAGGGACTTGTCCAGTTCCAGAAGTCTCCCGCTGGGCTCCTAAGAGAGGAGAAGGGCTTTGGGAGAGGGGAAGCTCGGTCTGTCCTCAGAGAACCAAGCCCAAGCAAGTTGCTCAGAACCGTAGCCCACGTTTTCAGGGCCTTCAAGGCCCACCAGGCCCGATGAGGAGGGCCGCATAATGAAAGGGAAGGGCCGGGCTCTGATACGGCTTTCTGGGGGCCGCAGGCTCCCGCGTGTGTGTGGGGGTGTCACAGAGCCCCCCCACCCTCAGCCCCGACTCAAAGAGGCAAACTCGACAAGGACACCCGGTGCTTGGGAAACTTACAAGCTTGGGGCGAATCGTGAGTTTCACTGCCTCTGGCTTCCGCCCCGTTACCAGCGAGGGCCGCAGATTCAGGTGGGGTCGTTGGTCAGCGGAGAAGGGCGGCCACTTGGAGCCCTGGGGGCCGGGGCTGAAGCCTGGGGGAGGATGAGAGGCTCTGGGGTGTTGGGAGGGGAGGGGGCGGGGCAGAGGCACGGTTAAGAAGCGGTGGGAGAGGGTGGCCCCTCCCCGGGAATCTCCGGAAGGCCTCTGGGTGGGGGATGGGTGTGTTCCGTTGCTTCGGCAGCAGACACATTGTAGCCGTTAGTGGACTCCCTGTAGCCGTTATGAGACACACTGTAGCCGTTAGCGGACACAACGTAGCCGTTAGCGGACAGATACATGGTAGCCGCGCCCGAAGGTGATTGCACTCCGGAGATCGCCCCGGAATGTCTGGGATGACTAGGGAGGCCAGCCAGTAGCTCCATAAGCATTTATTAGGCACCACTGTTTTGCTAGGGCTGGAGCTATAAGAGGGGTGGGCTCCCCTCCTGGGGGAAGTCACGTCACGCAGGGGGTTCCACGGGAAACTTCCAATGTGAGGTAGGGGATGAGACCACATGGGGACCGAGTCTCTCAGGGACTGTGGCTTCCCCTGCCTGGGGGGGTCAGGGCCAGAAGTGGCATTGAGGGGTCCTCGAGTTCCCACAAGTCCGTAGTGTGACCCCTAGGAAACCCGCGTGACTTCTCAGGACCTATCACCCTGCCAGGAAATGGGGAGGGGAAAGCGAAGCTCAGAATTCCACGCCCCGCCCCGTAACTCCACAAAGACCTCAGTATGCCCATCTGTGAAATGGGAGCTGCTAGGGAAAGAGGAGGAGGGAATTACGACGTCCTGAAGCCGATCGCGACACCTGAGTCGTAAAGCGCGGCGCCCTGATGCCGGCAGCTGTACTGCGCCTGCGCGACGCGCGCACTTTCCGGCCGGGGCGTGCGGAGGAGGCCGCGGGAGTCCGAGCTGCCGGGGGCACCGCCATCGCCGCCGCCGTCGCCGTCACCATGGTGAAGCTGAGCAAAGAGTCCAAGCAACGGCTGCAGCAGCTCTTCCGGGGCGGCCAGTTCGCCATCCGCTGGGGCTTCATCCCCCTCGTGCTTTACCTGGGTTAGTGCGGCGGCGACGGCGGCGGGCGGAGCGGGGACGCGCACAAGGGGGGGGAAATGTAGGACGGACGGGGACGTGCACGCGGCGGGAGCGTGATGACGTCATCACACGGGGCCCTAGCGGAGGGGCGAGGCTCTGGGGCCCTCTGCATTAGTTAAGTGCCTACTGTAAGAAAGGACACTACACGGACACTAGCCCCTCCCCACCTCCCCCGATGAACACACCATACTGCGTGCAGACCCCCTGCAAGGACCCCGTGGGTAAGCCAGCTTTGGCCAGCTTACGTGAAAAACCACACGCATTTATTAGGCGCCTACTGTGTGCTAACCCAAACCCAGAGCGGAGGCAGGCTGAGAGCCCCTGAGGGATGGGCGCCTAACCCTGCCCCGAGGTTGGCCCTCAGGCCGGCGCCATCAGCGTCCCATTGTACAGAGGTGCAGGTCGAGGCTCCACGGCCAGAAAATGCCCCTGAGCCTCTGGGGTGCGCCCCCCCTAAGCCCCGCAGCCGGGGTCCCTGGCTGGGCATTAGACTGAGTGGCGTTGGTTCTCGTGCCTCAGTTTCCTCATCTGTAAAATGGGAGTGTAGGAGCCCAGGGTTGGGGCAGAGCCCTGCCAGGCTTTTCCCGAGGCTGACCCTGCTCTGGGGGTCCCGGCCCGTGGAGCCCCCGGCCCAGTCCTGTGGTGGAAGGGAGCCCCAGACCCGAAGGGCGTCCTGGACCCCTTGGGGCTTAGTCCGACTTGGGCGGCTTCCCTGAGACACCCCCAGAATGTCCCCCCAGCCCTGGGCCCTCCCCCATTAAAATAACAAAGCGGCCTCCCTTTGAGGCCTGACCTGGGCTTGCTGGGGGCGGCCTGGTCTGCCCCCATCCCCCCCTCTGCCCGGGCTTGCCTTGGGCTTCAGCTTTGCGGGAGCTTTGATTAACAGGCGCTGCAGCCCCCGGGCGTGAACTCGGGGAGAGGGTTTGGTGCCTTCCACCCCGCCGAGGCCGCCCTCGTTACCGCCGCAGACCCCGCGGGCCCCCTCCTGCCCCGGCCTCCGGCTGCGGGCCTTTGTGACTGGGGGAGCCGCCCGGGACGGTGTGGGTCAGGGTCCGGCTCCCCCCTGGGTCACGGCGGAGGGCCCGGGCTCAGGGAACCGTCCCTCGCTTCCGTTAGTTCTTCCACGAGGCCTGGACTCCCCTGTCACTGCCAGACTCCCCCCTGCCAGACTCCCCCCTTTGTGCCCCGCTCTCTCATCAAAGGCAGCAGCACTGCTCATAGGCTGATCGTTTTTCTTGCCCTTTGGGTTAGTTTACGGAGCCCGCCTTTATTTCCTCTCCTTTTGGGGAAGTGAGGACTGAGTGCCTGATGAGGAGGCACTTCCGGGGGGCTCGGACATGGCCCAAGGGGGCGCAAGAGCAGAGAGACTTGGGCCGCTGTCTAGTCCCGAAAAGCAGACTTTGTGGAGATGGCGTTACCGGCCAGACCTGAGTTTATCCGGCTGGGCTGGCTGCTCTCCAGGTGCATTCTGGGGACCCTTTCCAGGGGTTCTTAAGGTCAAAACTGTTTTCATCATGGTGACCTTTTAATTTCTGATTTGGCAAATAGGGAGCTGTAACCATGTCCACAAAAGCTTTTCGGGGTCCCCAATTTTTAAATGGGCAAGGGGATCCTGAGACCAGAAAGTGTTGGAAACGGCAGGTGTGCGGCGGCCCTCACAATGCCCGGAGCGTGGGGCGGGTGAAGTATTCTCCCCGGGTCACCTGGGACACCCTCCGTGTCCGGCTGACCTGGCCTCCCTCAGACCCCTTTGCTATAAATGGTTTTAATTGATGACTTTCCTTCTTATGTGGAATTTTTTCTTTTTAGGATTCAGGAGAGGTGCGGACCCCGGAATGCCCGAGCCAACGGTTTTGAGGTACGGTATTTGCAAATTCACAGGCGTCCAATTGTAGATTAGAAAGTTGACACAGGACAAAAAGCCCCCCCCCAACAAACCCAGGGGATGGGAGGTGCTGAAACTGGCTCCAGATGAGCTGCCTCCCTCTGGCCTGAGGAGCTCCCCGGGTGGCCGTGGGCCGGCTTGGAGAATAATGGCCGATCGGGAGAGGGTCGGGGCTCCCCGCTTCTCCCTCTGCGGCCCCTTCCCTGGGAACCCTCCTTGCGATGTCGGGGGCTGGGGGTTCAGCCTTTCCCCTCGATGGAGGAGGATTTCTTGGCGTCCCCCGGCTGCCTCTAACACACGCCCACGCCCATTTGCACACACGTGCACACTTGCTCTTTCTCTGGGAGCTCCAGAGAACTTTTTTCAAGAACAGATTTTTATGGAACTCTTTATTGTTATGGCCCCCAGACTTTCCCCTGTAACCCTCCCTTTCTGCTTTCCTTGAGCGCCATCCCAGGGACGCCTTTTAAAATTTTTTTTAAAGATGAAGTAATGAAAATGCCCCAAAACTGATCATTGCAATTGTGAGTGCCCTTCTAATGATCAAACCCAATTGCCTTCCTGGCAGTATGGCCTCCTTTAATTTGCTCTGTGAGGGCAGGGAATGCCAAATGTGTTTAAGCTTCTTTCTAACCCCCAGGGGTTTGTGACTTTCTCCAGTGGAGAGCCATGTGGACAGTTGCTCCCCACTTTCCTCATGGAGGGGTCTCCGAGGGGGTGGGGCTCAGTCAGTGCTTGCTCCCTTGCATATTTCTTCTGGGTGATCTGCACATTTATGTGCCTGTGACCTCTGACTTCTTAGAGCTCATCGGCCCCACCTGGCTTATTTTACAGATGAGTTGAAGTGGTCGGCGTCCCCCAGTGAATTAGCGCCATTCCCGGGTCCCCTGACTCCCTCCTGGCCAGCTTTCTTTAGATTCCTTTTGTTTTGAAGCCCAGAAATTCGAGAGGGTCTGAGCCCCTTTGCCCTCTGACTCCTGCAGTCTTGTGGTCTCCATGCCTCGACACTGCCCCCCTTCCTGGTCCCTGTCGCTCCTGGGATAAAGCAGAAGTCCCTGGACCTGGCCTTGGGGCCCGGCCACCGGCCCCCTCTCCCCCTGCTCGTATGCAGACCCCTCACTGAAGCCCATGCCTCCAGCCATCTTCTCCCAGACATGCCTTCTGCTTCTCCTGCATAATCACAAGCATCTTGTTGATTGATGCTTTGAGGTCCGGGTCACACTCAAACGTGCTCGGAGCAGCCGGTGTCAGTGGCCACGGAGTCTCTGTGAACCCCCCATGGCCCCGGGCTCCCCCCGGCCCCGGGCCCCCCTCCGGCTCAGCCGCCCCAGGAGAGAAGGGAGCGAGCCCGAGTGGCCGCTGCTTCACACGGCTGAGAGGTGGCAGGAGCCCCGTCTGTGCACATCTGCGGACTCATTTGCTTAGAAGAAAGTGCCTGGGCGAGCACAGTGGTGGTCTTTGTGTTAATACGGACTTGTGAGCTTTTGTTTGCTCCTGGCCGAGGCCCGCTGGGCTTGGTCGCTCGGGGGCCTGCCTGGGCACGGATCGGATCTATCTGTCCCTCAATCGAGAGGCGGCGTGGGGTGGGCCGGAAAGTCCCCCGGGTCGCCTGGCTGCCGGGGCCCCTATGGCTCCTCGAAGGCACTCGGGCTCTTCTGGGCCATGGGCTAGTCCCACATTTGGGGGAGGCCCACTGAACACTAAGCCAGGAAAATAATTGATTTCCTCCTCTTTCCCGGCCCCATGTTTTTGTTAGAATTCACACGATGCTCCGCCTGAGCCTCATGCCTAATTAACAATTAGCTGTTAATAATTCAGTCTACTTCTCTCCTCTCTGGGTGAGATCCTTGCGGCCGGTCTGGCCCGGGCTCCGGGCTGGGACAGGCCGCCCCCTGTGCCCCAGGCTTGGGTCTCTCCTGCTTGGCTGCCCCTCCACAGGGTCCCAGAACAAGTTTTCTGATGCTCTGAGCAGCTGAGGCTTAAGGGGAAGGGGCAAAGTCAGGCTGCCTGCTCAAGCTCTGGGCCAGTTGCCCTTCTGGTCACTCCTGTGGTTGGGAAACATTTTGTTTTTAAGGAGATGTTCTGGGAGAGGGGAGCACTTACTCTAAAGCATAAATGTCTGCTTGGGGAATTTCTGGGAACCTTCAGGGAGAAGGTTTGGTTCAGGGTGTAAGGGAGCCTCAGAGGCTTTGCTCCCCGAGCTGAGCTCACCGGTCGTTGCTTGGCAGGTGATGGGAATCATTTTGTCATCTGGGACCACTTTGCTTATTCGCCGTTGGCTTTCAGAATGGACAACGGAATTCATTTAATTTTTATTTTGATAACTAAGGGACTGTTAAGAATGAAAGTGAACTTGATTACCTTCCTACGTAAAAATACTTAACCTGAAGAATAATCTTAAGAAGTCTTCATTCTGTGTGTTTGCAAAGCTTTTCACTGAGCTTTATCTTGGTTTTGAAGGTTGACAGCTATTAGGAGGAGACCTTAATACATGTGAAAAAATAAGGGAAGTAAAGTATGCAAAATTACTTGGGGATTTTTAAGGGGGTTTTAATACCATTTACAAATGAAAATAGAAATAAGATTAGTTGTCTCCAGGTACCAGCAAAATCTCTTTTTAATAAACTCCACAGGACATCAGAGCAGTGGGTTGTATCTCATTAAACTGAGCATAGTGTTAGAAATCACATTTTCAAGCGGCAGGACGAAGAACCCTCCCCCTTCTCCCTTCCTCCCTCCCTCCTCAAGCCCTGATCTTTTTCTTTGTTTAGCATTCATGGATTTTTTAAGACTAGGTTTTATTTCTTCAAGTGTCTGTGGGAGCTGTGACAGGTCAGTGCTGCTTAATGGCAGGACAAAAGAATTTTAACTGGTTCATTTAAGTTCTATTCTAATACCTAAATACACTTAGGGCCTCTACCTACTGAGAATGACTGGGATTTGAGACCAAACCTTGAGAAATGGCCCACCCTTACTGCCCTGCTTTTACCACATAAAGTTTTCTCTCTGTAGCCCGTCCTGGGGACATGAAAATAATTTTCTGAGTCAGAATAGTGTGTTTTTTTTGTAAAGAAATTTTAATTCTACATGGGCTGTTAATATCACCTCATAGATTTTTTAAGATGATTTTTAAAAAAGGAAAAATCATGTGAATGAATCCATCTGTGTAAGGAGAATTTTATAATTATCTAGTGAGGGTACAGGTGGTATAACAGAATAGGAGTGACAGTTTGAGTTTTAAATTTCAAAATCTTATCAGAGGCTGATTTGGTCAGCGTTGGGAATGGCTCGGTGGCTGCTGGGGTGGCAGCCGGGCTGCGGTGAAGGCGAGCCCGAGCCCGTCCTCGGAGAAGCTTGATGAGAAGTGATTGAGAGCAATTGGCCATTAGGGCCGGGCTCTCTGCGAGGGTGCTAATGACACTCGGAGGCCATGTGTAATTTACTTTAGGGAGGAAGGCCCTTATTCTTTTAGCCTCAAGCTTGAAAAACAGAAATTGATTTGACCCCAGAGAAGTCTTCATTTAGAGCTCGGCTCTCTAATTGAGGGTGTCATTTGTCCTTTGCGGAGTGTCAGACCTTTATTTGTGAGGAAGGGGAGGCCGTCCCCAAGCTGCTCAGCGGCAGACCAGCCGATCGGGGGCTCCGGAAGGATTCGATTAACCGATCGATCAACACGTATTTATGGAGTGGCTACCGAGGTGCTTGCGCTTCCCTGGCTGCCAGCCCCATGTGTGGGCACAGGCTCTTTGTCAGGGAAGTGGGGCTGGGGGCGAGGGGGGGCGGTGTTTTTTCTTTACCATGGAGATGAAGCCAGAGTGGTTAAAGGACCTTTCTGTGGGCTGCGTCCTGTACCTGGGGCTTGGCCCTCAGCCAGGATTTTCCTACTTTTTCCTGAACCAGGTTTGATTTTACTCTTATTTGGTTTAAAGCAAAGCTCCTAGTTTTAATTAGTGAGTTTCATGACACTATTTCAATAAACTAGCCATAGAAACTTTCTTTTTTGTTTGGATTTAATTTATTTTTTTTTCCTCTCCACAAACATTTTAGCTTACTTTGGGGATGAAAGACTATGTGAACATCTGCATTGGAAGGAATCAGTGGACGAGAGAAGCCCGGCCCGTGTACACTTTGACCAGAACAACGAAGAGAATGGGCCCTAGAAACTCCTTATTTGGATGCTCCCAGCTAGTTCTTCATGGCATGTTATGGCAAAATAGTTCTTTTAATTAATTCTTGGAGACAGAATGTATTGAAATAAATAACTTAAACCCTGATTTATTGTCAGTCTTTTAAAAAGTCAATATAATGAAACAAGTTATACAAAAAATAAAAGATTTTTATGAACATTTGTTTAAAATGGGACATATAAAACTCTATATAACATGTACATTTTTGATTATTAGCCTATTGGCATCAGAAATTCCCAAATATAATGTTAGGAGAAGACTTAGCCAAAAACTTTATTATTTTTTCATTGATCACTTTTCTTTTTTACAAAACCAGGATTCCTCTCAATATTTTTACCCCCCTGCTCCCTCCAGAGAATCAATCATCCTATATATCAAATTCTATTTTTTAGAGAAAAAAAATCAGTAAAATATATTTTTAAATTCCAAAAATATGTGCACTGTTAAACTGTAAACTCTTATGTTCTGCAAAAAATACTGAGTGGGGAGTAGGTTATAGACTTTTTAAAAACTAAACTTTTCATTGTTTTCCCAATTCCATGTAAAAATAAACTTATTTTAAGTCCTGAATCCCAAATTTTATTTCTCTTTTTTCCTTCCCTCCTCCCTGAGACAGTAAGTTATATATTATCAATTATGTAAAACATTTCTATATTAGTCATTTTGTGCAAGAAGAATCAAATTTGGAAAAAAGTGAAAAAATAATTTTCAGACATCAGTTCTTCCTCTGGAGGCAGATAACATGTTTCATCATGAGTCCTTTGGGATTGTTTTGGCTGATTGCATTGTGAGAATAGCTGAGCCATTCACAGTTCTTTCATCATCAACGTTGCCGTTACCATCTGCCAGTTCTGGTTCTGCTCCCTTTACTTTGGGTCAGTTTCATGTAAGTCTAGCTATTTTGGAAATTGTCCTCTTTGTCATTTCTAATAGGGTAACACTCCGTTGCAGTCATTTATCAGGACTTAATCATTTGCCAATCGACGGGCATCCCCTCTATTTCCCTTTCTTAGCCACCACAAAAAGATGCTAGAAGTATTTGGTCCTTTTCCCTTTTAAAAAATCATGCAGTAAAAGGTACGCGCAGTTCCATAGCCCTTTGGGCAGAGTTCCAAATTGCTTTCCACAATGTTTAGATCAATTCACAAGGGTCAAACTCTCTCTTTTAAAAAAATACTCTTAAAAAACAAAAAACTTTGCAAATATTTATTGCATACCTACATATACAGGGCTTTGTAGGGGTGGAAGAAATAAAGATGAATTTTATTTGCTCACAAGAAGCTTATGATCAAGTGAGGAAAGAAAAATTGCACATTTTGTATCTGTGTTTTTACATATTTCATTCTGAGCAGTTGCTTTCTGAAGCTGAAATCCTTAAAACCATAAACAGGATTTCTGTGTACTGATACTGTTTAGCCTCCACTCTTCATTTGGAAAAGATTCCATTATCAGCTTCCACATCCAGGCTTTCTGCCTCCTCCTTTTCCTTCCTTCCTCCTCATCTTCCCTTCCTCTTCTCCTCCCCAAATATTTTTTGATGATGATGATTGATTTGCCATTGATCTGGAAATCAGTAGATCTTGGTGTTCTGGTACTTACTGTAAATAAGCTAAATTTCTAAGTACAAGCAGCCACCCAATTCTTAATGAACTGCAGCCCAGAAACTGATTCATAAGATGCTGGTTTAGAATGATGGCCCCATCTTCCGATAAAACTGCATGCTAAATCTTTTTGTTCTTGATGGTTTCCTGTATCATAGACTCTGGGGTGAAACTCAGATACCTCTCAGAATAATTTTTTAAAATGTAAAAAAAAACCTAAAGGTTTACCAAAGAAATAATTATATTGGAGTAAAAATGTTTTCTTTTTGCATCTGAGTTCAAAGAGCCCCCGTAATTTGTCCACAGACCTTTGGTTAGGAATTTCTGTTTTAACGATGGGTTAAATTTCCTGACTAGACCATTAAAAATGACTTAAAGTGTAATTTAGCATTAAGAATAGCTTCAAGCTCTGGGATCTTAATGCCCTCAGCTCTTTTCTGCTCAGCTCTCCTGTGACCACAGAGCCCTATCAGGGACCATTTTGACGGACAGCCCTTACTCCAGGGTGTGTGGGAGTGGGAGGGGGGGAGTACTGGAGGGGTCCTTCGAGGGGCATCCTTGTGCATTTGTAAGCCGAAGCACAGAGGGGCATCCTTGTGCATTTGTAAGCTGAAGCACAGCTTCCTGAAGTAGTAATAAAAAACCCAGAAGGGTGTGGGTCATTGGGGCATCTAGGGATGGTAGTGCACTGTCCTGGAGTTGTCAAGATCTGATTTTAAATCCTTTTTCAGCTCTATGACCCTGGACAAATTGCTTAACATGTTTGCCTTAGTTTGTGGGTGGGGGGCACGTCATAATACTCCCTCCCAGGACTGTGTGAAATAATAATTGTACAATGCCCGGCACGCAGAGACACCATGTTGATATTAACTATTATTAATAGCTGTTGGGCAGAGGGATAGGGAGCATTGTGGAACAGCAGCTTTTGCTTTCCTGGGCCAAGAAGGAAAAGCCTTCGATGCCTGTGACTTGCCACTTTGGAAAGTTGTAATACTTTGTAAAACTTTCTTTTTTCAGTTTTCTTTCTAATATAGAAATTGGCCTGATTAATTTTGGAAGACACAATTCCTTGGTGAAAATTAAGATTCCCAAGCCAGTGCCGAAGGAATTGAGGTAATTGGGCCCTAGTTAAATTTCTTAGTAATTTGAGATTTTGAGACACTGAATATTATTAGAGTGGGTGAGCAGAATACAACTTTCTCCCCATACCTTAGACCAAAATCTACCACAAAGATCTTCCTTATGTATATAAATATATACTTCCATATAAATATACCTCCACAGGATGTGACAGCCATTTCCTTGAAGTGTGGATTTCCCTGCCTTTGAGATGGAGAGCTGTGGGGTTAGGCTTTGTAAGGGAATAACTTCCGTGGAATTCTTGCCTCAAAGACCCCTAGAAAGACCGAACCTGAAAGTCCATCCCCCTCTTTATGGGGGTCAGAACGGGGACCCAAGTAAGGACCGGACTTGTCTATGATCACAGCTGAGACTAGAATGTTTTCCCTAACTCCCAACCCAAGGCTTTTTTGCTTTTCTATTGCTTTCTCTGTTCCTGCAAACCATTTTAATTAAGCATTTACCAAAATAGCTTTTTATCATCTGGGCCAGATCTGCTCAGAGCTGTGACATTCAGGATTAAAGTGATGTGAAACTGACTTTTGGGGATTTTTTTTTTCCCCATCAAGCTTATTGGAGAATTTTATTCTTCTTTCTTAAAGCAGCACATTAATGACTTGACCCAAGTATTGACTTCAAGGGAAAGAGAGGCTTCACAGTATTGATTCCCCTTTAATGATTCCATCAAGGCTTCCTTGGGGGCCAGCCCCTGCCTTGTTTTTTGTTTTTTGTTTTTTTTGGGGGGGGGAGAAAAGGGGATTGGCACAACAAATTTTTCTCCCCTCCGTTCCCATTTCAGAGCTGAGTGATCTTCAGCCTGAGATCTGGAGGGATCTTGGCAAATTTCCATTTTGAAAAATCCTGGATTGCTTAGGTAGAAAATGGATTCTGTGTTTCTTGTTGAACTCTCCTATACTTTTCTGGGCTGTAGAATATTTTAAGAGAAACAGTTTTTTCTCTCCTCCGCAGAGATAGACCTCTCCCAGTTGAAATTGTTCTATGTCTCTGCATTTCTAAAAAATATTCTTCTCCTTGATCATCACCTCAATGTGTTTCTAGGTACTGGCATTGTCAATCAAATTATCATAAAGCAAGGTCTTCCCCCCCCCCCCCAGATGAACAAAATTATAGTTAGAGATTATGTTCAATACTAAGTTTTCGGCCTGAAATCATAGACATGATTGATCTCATATTGAAAACAAATATATAACAATTATAAACAATAATTGAAGATAGTAAGATAATATTCCTGAGCCTAGAAAATGGGTTGAAGTGCCTTATACATTGATTCTGCCAGTGGTTCTAGGCTAGACTGATAGTAAGGCCCAAACTGTAAGCCCTTGTGGCCTAGATCTGGCCCATTTAATCAAATATGATGGAGAAAATAAGACTGGCTCTTCACTAACTTTGCTTTCTGTTAACTGGCAAAATCAAATTTTGATTCAGTCGTTAAAAAGTACCCCTTAATTTAAAAAAATAAAATTAAACCATCAACTCAAGTATGGCATGTTTCCATAGTAATAATATTAAAATTTACAGCATTTCTTTTTGTTGATTCTTTGTGCAGTAAAAGGTCACCAAATCAAACCATCTTAGAACTTAAAAAGGCTTTTTAGGGATGATTTGTTTGGCCCATATTCATTAGAAAAATTGCTCCTGGAGGTTTGAACTGAAGCATATACTCTTATGTGACCTGAGCTATTGAGCATCCATTATTTATATATATATATATATATTCATTTATTCATTTATTTATTTTTTAATTTTATAATTATAAAATTTTTTGACAGTACATATGCATGAATAATTTTTTTTATAACATTATCCCTTGTATTCATTTTTCCAGATTTTCCCCTCCCTCCCTCTACTCCCTCCCCTAGATGACAGGCAATCCCATACATTTTACATGTGTTACAATATAACCTAGATATATGTGTGTAAATCCCATTTTCTTATTGCACAATAAGCATTAGATTCCGAAGGTACATGTAACCTGGGCAGACAGACATTAGTGCTGACAATTTACATTCGCTTCCCAGTGTTCCTTCTCTGGGTGTAGTTCTTTCTGTCCATCATTGATCAACTGGAAGTGAGTTGGATCTTCTCCATGTTGAAGATTTCCATTTCCATCAGAATACATCCTCATACAGTATCACTGCTGAAGTGTATAGGGATCTCCTAGTTCACTCAGCATCAGTTGATGTAAGTTTCTCCAGGCCTCTCTGTATTCCTCCTGCTGGTCATTTCTTACAGAGCAATAATTTTCCATAACCTTCATATACCATAATTTACCCAACCATTCTCCAATTGATGGATATCCATTCATCTTCCAGTTTCTAGCCACTACGAAAAGAGCTGCCACAAACATTTAGGCACATACAGGTCCCTTTCCCCTTCTCAGTATTTCTTTGGGATATAAGCCCAATAGCAGCAATGCTGGGTCAAAGGGTGTGCACAGTTTGATAACTTCTTGGGCATAGTTCCAGATTGTTGAGCATCCATTTTGGTGACTGGGGACGGCAGGTTTGAACTACCACGGAGTCTGTAGATAGATATCAAGGGATCCCAACCTAGATGGGGAAAAATTAACTCTTACCTAAAACTGAAATTTAGCATTTCCTTCAACTACTTAAAAATGTTTTTCAGAGAAAGGGCTTTAGGAGTCTTCCAAAGGATTGGCAGCACAGGAATGGTTAAGAGTTCTTTCTACATTTGAGCTTTTCTCAAGAGGCAGACTGAAAAAACAAAAACAAAAACAAAACAAAACAACTCCCCAAAGTGCCAATACAGTCCCTAAATATTTAAAGAGCTTCCTGGGGGACACTACTACAGAGTTTGGTGATCACAAGCTTTTTAAATGTGTTTCTTTTGTTATTTTGTCCCCCCCCCTCACACACATACACACACACACACACACACACACACACACACACACACACACACACACACACACACAAAATTCTCAAATGACTGGCTTGCTGAGCTGGAGTGAATGGACTAATTGTATCTTATTTCCTTTCAAAACACGACACTAGCAGAGGTATGGTGAAGGTTGTTCCTCAAGGAACCAGTGAGGATATTCCTCGCCGGGCAGTGTCATTGGGTGGGGGTCTTGAGGCCGAAGCCATTGAATTGGGAGAGAAGGGGCTGGAAGAAGCTCAGATGTTCATTTGTCAGCATGGACTGATCAGAGCTGAGAAATCTCAAGTCTTCAAAAGTGGGGATTGCTGTGACTCTGGCTTGTGAGAATGTGGTTTGGTGGAATTTCTTGGGTTTTTGTCCTTCTCTCAAGACAGAATCAAAGCTTCTATTGAACACAGAGCAGTGATAGAAGGGATGGGGAGTTTCTCAGTCAACAAATATTTGTTGAGAGCCTGCTCAAATGTTTTAAGGATCCAGCTTTTTTTTTTTTTTAATTAGGTGTTTGGACTCGTATACTCTTGACTGGGGACCCATCAACAAGCACTGATGAAGGCCTTTCTCTTGTTGTCTTTTCAGTTCAATGTCCCAGTGTAGCCTAATTGCAGCGTTCACACTGGCGGGTCCGGGAGGTTTTGGTCCAAGTGCAGCTACAGTCCTAAGACAAACTAGTAGAGAGGGAACCCTTCCACTTGTCACCCTGAGCCCCAGGGGCCTGCTTCCCATCTCAGTCAACATGGCACTGCTAACTCTGCACAGGAAGCATTTACTTACTACATTGTTGCTCAACAGAAGCAAAAGCTTGATAATCAGTCCCCAGCTAGTTATGATGAGAGATAGGAAAGGGAGAACCCCGTTGGTCGGCGCAAAGATAGTAAGTCCCATGAGACGCAGTGTCCCCTGTAAATGAATTTACAGGCCCAAAACCTAGATTGATAAAAAAAGGTTTATTGTAGGAATTTGGAAGTAAAGTTCAGTTAGAAAGACTCCAGGGCCAGAGGTGGCTGCTGGGAGGGCAGGAATCCTTACATGGCTGGAAGGATACCATGTTTGGGGGAAGGGCTCCTGCAAAGAGAGAGCTCCAGCTTGGCTTTTTTATACCTAAAAGGGGCTTGTGGGCGGTGCCCCAGGTTCTGGAGGGCTTTTCAGTTGGCTCAGATCCAGTGGGGGCTGGAGAAAGCCCGGATATCATTGGAATTCAAAAGGGTGCTTTTTGACCAGGATTTGTGAATCAAAGGTCAGCCCTGGGGGTTGGGAAATCAGAAAGGAATCTTAAAGGGACCTCAACCCCTATCCGTTACTCATAGAGAGCAAATCAGAATATGCCAGTCAATCCATAAAGCTGGTGCTGCTCTTCCACCGATGCAGGTGGATCTTGGGTGAATCACTTCTCTGGGTGTTATGTACTTCATCTGTAGAATGGGGAGGTTGTTCTGAATAAAGGTACATAAGGAACGCATTTACTAGATGGGTGGAGAAATGGGAAGATGGGAAGAGGAAGAGAAAGGGTAAAAGTCTTGTAAATCAGCTGTGGAGCTAAGGGAATGGGTCCATCCTGGATCTTACTGGAAATGAAAGTTCTCAAAGGAGCTGAGCAGCTGAAGGAGGAGGCTGAGAGGAGGTTTCTGCAGGACGTCAAGTTCAAGATGGTCATTTATGTCCCTGCTGTCAGATTTCTCCACTCCTAGTTCATTGGGCATTGAATGGCCAGCAGGGGCTTTTCTTTTCTCTTGGGGATGATTGGGGGTGACCAGGAGACATGGTTCTTGTCTCCCAAGGCCTGCCTGACTCTCGGAGGGGAGCAGGACAAAGCAATCCTCATAGGACAATAAAAGACCCCATTGCCCAGTATTACAATGTTTGGACAATAGGGATCAGGGGAAGTTAGGAAGGAAACTAGTATGGTAGGATGGGGCTATTGCGATAGGCTCCCTGGCTGAGATGGCCACTGAGGTGGGGTGTGAAGGCTGGCTAGGATTGCGGCAGGCTAACATGGAGAGTGCCCATCCAGGCAGGTAAGGGGTGCAGGAAGCTGACCAGATGGTCTGATGTGGAAATGGGCCTTTGGTGAGGGAGAGATGGTAGAGAAGTGAAATGGGGCCAGATCACGGGAGGCCTCGGATTCCAGGCTGCAATGCTTGGACTTCATCCGATAGGCAAGGATCAGCCGGGGTATAGTCTGAAAAATTGAACTCGTCTAGGAAAAAAACCTACTGGATAAGTTATTGGAATTGGATAGGGCTCTTCTCTTGTGGTTGGGAATGATCCGGGCTGGAAAAAAATTCTTGTGCTGCTCTTCTCTGAAGAAGAATCTGTTTTCCTCTAATGTATCATTACCCGTGAGTACCTTTAATGAAATCAACCTGCAGAGATTTTAGAAGTTTTAAAACGGGTCTTTATGAGAATGAAATTTAAACAAAAAAAAAGACACCCTCAAGTCACGCTGCGAACCTGACCCAGCGTCGGCCCCAACCATCTAGAAAAAACTCGGTCTCTATGATGTTAATACGTCTCCTTCTGCCCTACTGTTTCCATCATTATAAGGTGAACTTGCTTGGAAAAAGGCACTTTTTCATCCAAGAAAATAAGAGGTAGGATGGGTGGAACCCCCTTTTCCCACCCCAGTAAATGCTTTTAAGATGATGTTATTTTCTGATGGGTTGATGAGATGTGGAATTGGCGTACTTGGTTTGCCTAGCGGTTTTTTCCCCCCATGAATCTGTCAAACAGAGAGAAAGGCATTAATTAATATTGTGAATGTGGGTGGGAAGAGTATTTGAATTTCAAATGCTTGGAAGAAAAACACCCATGAGTTCTCTCCCATAGGAAAGGTCTCTATAGAAGTATCAGTTAATTTCTTTGAAGGCTGGCTTCTCTACGTGGAGCTGGTTTTTCTCACTGTGGGGAACAAATGCATATATGGCAATCTCCTTTTTTTTTAGGTTTGTTTATCTTGAGTTGAGGGAAATTAAAATCTCATTCTCTCTCTCCCCGCTTCACAGAGGGTCAGGAGGTGTTGGGGGGCATGCAGATAGGTGCCTGAAAACGAAGCCCAATCAAATCAGAGCATTTCAGATTTCTTCCTCTGTCTCTTGGAGACACTTAGGGGAAAGTAGGGTGTCTGATGACGAGTTTAAAAAGCCTTTCACTCGGGGCGCTCTGCGTCTGTGCGCTCTCAAATAGATCTTGTAATTTAAATGGTTGACATCTTTTTCACTCATTTGCGTAAATTGTAAAGCGGAGTGTGCTTGAATGCATATTCATTTAAAAGAAATTTAATTGGAGATCCACTTCTAATGCACATCTATATTTGTTCTATCTGGAAAAAGCCAGGCGAACGGGTGATGCTGCCCCCAGCCTTTTAGAGTGACAAGGTGACGTCAATGAAACCAAGGGCACTAATTATGTCCTAGGTAGCGCTGGCGTTGCCCCACAGAAAAAGCTCTCCATAGGCAGCTGCCTCTCGCATGGGAGCTGCTGGGTGAAGGAGTGGAGGGAGGGTCCTGGGGGACACACCGAGGAGGGGGCATGCTGGGGCACCTGGCCCACCGCCAAGCCCCTGGTCCCTCGATTGAGCAGGAGAAAAGGTTCTTAAATCGTTCCGTGGCTGTGCTGTGGCCCCTTCGGACCCCCAGCCTGGGGAAGCCCAGGGAGCTCTCCCAATGAGTTACGGTGCTCACCTCCGTCCAGAATGGAAGGAAATGGGACATTCCAGTGAGAGCTTTGCCCAATGTCATTTCCCCCCCAGTTCCAATTCAAAGACCCCCCGAGCGCTATCCAGAGACCCTTTCAGTCTTGGGCAGAGAGGAAGGAGGGGAGGAAGGTAGGGACTCATTCCAAGAGTAATGACTGAGGCTTGTGATGCTCTTTGTACGGTCTCCCTGGAGCCTCCCTGTGCCTCCTGAAGGCAGCTCATCAGTGTGTTCTTATCCCCAGGGTAGGGCTGGGGGGGTTTGAAAAATCAGATGCCGAACACTGCACACTTTTACACAGACAAAACTCATTTGGGCCCCCCCAACTGTCTTGTGAGATTGTCTGCACTTTATGGGAGAAGAAACTGAGGCGCTGAGAGTTAATTGGTTGCCTGAGGTGGTCCAGTAAGTGTCAAAGGTAGGCCCCGAAATCCATGGTTTCCTGACTCCAAGGAGGGGCTCTGTTGTCCACGTGGACATACAGCCTATGTCTAAGAGCCACGGCTTCATTCCTAAGGAACAGGGGGCTCATTTCATGTGGCATCTTTAAGGAAACAAACAAGGCTCAAAACAGGACTTTACATTTGATCTCCAAGGCAGGTAATCAGGGATTTGGGGGACCAGAAGGGATCATTGGATTTACAAGGCAATGCATTCGTAATCTTTGAGAGAAGAGCTTTATTAGAGTGACTGTGGGAGGGAAGAAGTTTGTACGTGGCTATTTCAGTGGAATACTTTGCACCTACACCGTGCCAGGCTTTGGAGGAAGGCCTGTCCTGCCTTCAGGGAGCTTACATTCTAGTAAAGGCAGTATGAGGTCCTGGAAGTAGCTAAGCTCCCAAGCCGTGCACCATAGACTCAGGGCAGGGAGATCTGGGATTGAGGTCAGGTCTTGCTATGTCCGTAGCCTGGGGAATCTTCTTAAGCTTTTTGAAGTGTGTGAAATGGGAGGAGAATCATGTTCTAGTTCGCTCTCATAATGGTTGTCTAGTGGCCAGGAGAAATGTGAGCCACTATTGCTGTTAGATCAAGTGCACACACACACACACACACACACACACACACACACACACACACCTCCCCCAAACTTTAGTACGAGAGAATTTCATAAACGTCTCCATAGGAGAACAAAGTGAGGGGTCCGTGGGAGAGGTTTGTAGCAAGATCAGGCAAGACTTCCTGCAGGAGGCAGCATTTGGGGTAAGTTTTGGTGGAGGGATAACTTTTTTTTTTTTTTTTAACACACATTTTAAAAATGAGCATCTTTTGTTTTTATATAGTCCAGATTTCCCCCTTCATTCCTTTCTTTTGCCTCTTCCAGCTACCCCTTATGACAAATAATATTTTAAAAAAGGAAGAAAAATAATCAACAAACTGATGAATATATTGAAAAACATTTGACAGTTAATTCAGTGTTTCTGACCTGTGATCCATCCATTTCTGCAAAGGAGCTGGGGTAAGTGTCACCTCAAATCTTTTTGTTTGGACCAACCTTATTCTTGACAACGTTACAATATCCACTGAGATTGTTTTGTGCTGGTTGTTTTTTCTGTTGATGCTGTTGCAATCATTGTCCTTAATATAATCTGAATCATTCATATAAGTCTTTCTCCCCTTCTCTGTATTCCTCAGGGTTCTCATTTCTCATACCTAGTAATATTCCATTACATTTGTGAACCCCAATCTGTGGGCCATTCCCAATTCCAAATTAATCTACTTTATTTCTAATTCTTTCTTATCATAAAAAGGTGGCTATCGCTGTTTTGTGGTACATGATGGTTTTCTTTTAGTTAATGACCAGCTGTAGAATCAATGGCTCAAAAAGGGTATGGACATTTTAGCCACTTTATTTGCACAATCCTAAATTGCTTTCCAGAATGATTGTTTGAATTCACAGTTCCACCAATAATACAACCCTAAATGCCTGTTATTCCAGTCTCTCTCCAATACTGACTCTTTGGTAGATTATATTTCAATCAATAATAAGCTGATATGGAGAGGAAGGCATTCCAGGGGAAAGGAACGGAGTGAGCAAATGTATAGGGATGAGAAAATGTAGGGAACATTTATAGAAAGCAAGGACTTCCCTTTGTCTAGAACATAGGGTATGAATTGGGGGAAAAATGATAGAGAATGTTGAAAGATATTGGAGCCATATTATAGATGGAGACTTGAGGTTTGGGAATTTGGGAATAAAGAGACAGAATTTGCCTAGAAAGATTAAGATGGTCGTGGACAGTTATACCTAAGATGATTTATTTATTTGTTTTTTGTTTTTTTCTGAGGCAATTGGGGTTAAGTGACTTGCCTACAGTCACACAGCTAGGAAGTGTTAAGTGTCTGAGACCAGATTTGAACTCAGATCCTCCTGACTTCAGGGCTGGTGCTCTCTCCACTGTGCCCCCTAGCTGCCCCTTATACCTAAGATGATGAGGGTGGGGCATTTAATTTTTTTTTTTTTTTTAAGAAAGGAACTTTTGAAATTAGATTAAAGGCACTGGTGGGAGTGTATAAAATAAAATTTTAAATAAATTTAATAACTTAATTTAAATAAAAAATTAAAATGGGGATATGAGATAGACCCCATTTTGGGCTCCTCTGTAAGGTTGAAGGCAATGCTTCCCATTGAGTGTGTATTGGGAGGAGAAGGCTTAGAAGAGTTCTTTTAAAATATGTATAGAAAGATATATTGTATTTAATTTATACTTTAACATATTTATCATGTATTGGGCAACCTGCTATCTGAGGGGGGGGAGGAGGGGAAAAATTAGAACAAAAGGTTTGGCAATTGTTAATGCTGTAAAATTACCCATGCATATATCTGGAAAATAAAAAAAAAACTATTAAAAATATGTATAGACGAATGGCACATGTTTAACCTATATTGGATTACTTGCCATCTAGGGGAGGGAGTCTGGGGAAAGGAGGGAATCCAATGGATAACAGGGTGAATTGAGCTGGGTGCTCATGCCAGGCAGTCGGCAAGATGGGAAGAGCGTGGCGCTTATGGCTGGACACCCATCAGAGGTCGAGAAGCCGCAGAGCCCCATCTCAGGGTTTGTTGCCAGCCCTGACCCGGATCCATCAGCCTTTGTTCTTAGTGCCAAGATTTGCGATCAAGGGGATGACTGTGGGGTTTTGGGCAGGGCCCCGAGAGACCATCTTCTCTACTCCTTTCATTTTGCAGATGAGGGAACTGAGTCCCAGAGAGAGTAAGGTTTTCAAAAAAGAGATTCCTGGGCTCCAAGTGCACTGCTCTTTCCACAGTACCATGCTGATTTAATGTGTGGCCCTCCCTGAGGCCATTTGCATTTTAATAGGGATTCTAGAAATCAAAAATCCTTCCAGATTGTGACTAACAGTGAGAGGTAGATTTGGGGGACAAGGGCTGTAGCCTTTTATTTCACCATATTTCACCCTGCTCCAGTGGACCTTGAGAAGCAGAGTCCTTTTGACCAGCAGTAACCCTAGTTGCCTTTCCTCCGGTGGTCCGGCCGTTGAATGTTCTCATTGTGACGCGCTACCGTGCCAAGAAAGAGATGTTGCACAGCATTCGTGCTCTCCCTACGGATCTGCGATTGGATCCTGTCTAATGTATGAATTTTAAGTTCAATGAACTAGTGACTGGTGAACATTATTTGGAGGAAATGAGACAACGGTTTGAACAGATGAGTTCTGCAGGATACACAAGGTGCTTTGCCAAGAAATTCATCCCCTAAACCCGAGAGAAACCAGGAACATTTTTCTCTAGCTGATGTGTTAGGAGTGATTAAATAAATCATGACTTCTGATTATTGTTGTTTTTTAATTCAAAGTCAAAAAAGAATTTCCATCTTGAAAAACAGAATCTAGTGTCCAGGCTAATTTTTTTTGGTACAATATACAAGATGTTGCTTAACTGGTTGATTAAATACCATAATTCTGCTTTTGAATGCTTCCAATATCTTGCAAAACAACATTTGACCAGTTCCAGTTTTGAAAGCTCTCTCTTTTTTTTAAAGTGCAAAACAAAAATCTAGTCAAAATCCCTTTTGTTCAAATAGAAATCCTTTTTCTTGCAATAATTTAGAATTAAAGTTGTAGCCTTCAGATAAGTAAAGGTCTTTAAACAATCTGAGGTATCACACTTTGGAAGAGTCTTCATTATGAACTCTTGCTAATTATTTCAAACAGCGTAGAAAATAATTTTCTTTTTGAAACTAGCCGGGTTCGTCGTCATTAACTGGCTGTGGTCCCCCAAGGGGAGGTTAATGCAGTCTATTAGGAATTCTTAATGAGCATCCTTTGGAAGGAGCAGGGAAAATAAGTGAGATGTGGAGCAGGTGGAGGCTTTGGGGGCAAGCCTGTCTGGGAGCCTGGGTCCCTTTCATTATGGAGATGATTGGGAGGATGGATGTCACTGGGATGCAAAATCCTACTGATCCAAGCAGGGAAATGCCAGATGCTCCCCGGGGTCCAAAGACCGGTTTTTGCTGGGGATCAAGGAAGGCTTCTTGAAGGAGAGGGCAGGAGGGCTGCTGTCAATCCAAGGCAGCAAAGGAGAAGGTTATTCCAGATCGTGGTCATCCCAAACACTGAGATGCTGAGCAAAGGTATAGACAGAGGTGGAGGAGGGAGATAGGTACGGGGCCCTGTATGGAATTGAGACTGGGGTATGTGTGCTGCTTGTATGTGTGTGTGCTTGTGGGCGTGGGTGTATAATGTGAAAGGGGGTCTGCGGAGACTGGGGGGTCCTGGGCCAGGGCGGGGCCAGCGATAGTGCTCACTTGGACTTTTGAGGTCACTAATTCATCCAACATTTATTAAGTGGTTCCTGGGTTTGGCCCTCTGAAGAGCCTCTTCTGAATCCCCTCTTTAGCCCACTCTTCTCCAGCTATCATGAATGACTTATTTGGGGCACGTTGTATTCTTCAGCTGTTGCAAGCTCTCTGAAGGGCATTCTCCCCCAGACCCATTGGCTGCTGTAAATAGGAAGTGAGGAAGACCTCCAGGATGCCGCTCTCCGGAAGCTCCCGGGAGGAGAGGCCGGCATGGGGGAGCTCAGATCCCCAGCCCTTATGCAGACTAGCTGTTTAATGCACGGATGCAAGGCTTCTTTTGCAAGACTCTATGCTAGGCTCTGGGCATACTGAGATTTAAATAAAGGACAGTGGTCATTCCTAGGAGACTGCCCAGGGGAGTGTGGGTACAGGAAGAAGAGAGCAAGGAGAAATGCAGCCTGGGAAACCTTGGAGAATGGAGGAATACTGACTTTCTCACACTGTTTTGTGAGTGATCCAGGGAGAATGCTCCCCTCCTTGCCATCTTTCCAGCCCCCAAACTGCCTCTTGCCAGCCCCCCACGTAGTGTGCATGTGTGCACATGTTTGTGTGTGTGTGTGTGTGTGTGTGTGTGTGTGCTCATAGAAATTTCAGATTTAAGATGAGCTAGTCTAACCTTTCATTTAACAAATAAGGAAACCGAGGCTCCGAAAGAGAACAGATTCCCCCAGGGCCTTCCTGTAGCCCCTCAGCAGATATTTGCCGAGCTCCCTCTTCGGGCAGACCGGCTCAGGGCCAGAGCGAGGGGTGGGCTCTCTGGGCAAGCCCCCAGCGGGCCCACAGTGGGTTTGCTGAGCCTTCATTCTAGTACTTCCCATTCCCTACCTTGAGGAGAGCAGCATTTCCCAGTGGGACAATGGGTCTTCTTGAGTCCACTTGTCAGCAGATCCTGAACACTATGCCCTTTGTGTCTGCCCCACTGGACCAGCCTTGGCCCTTCTTGCGCCCTGCGCTATTGGGTAAGAGAGAAGACGTGACCTCTGGTCTCCAAGAGTGTCCTGTGCGGTCCCAGAGCCAGCCTTCGCCACAGGAAACTTTCGGGTAAGGGCAGCAGCAGGGGATGATGGGAAGGCTACTGGACTTGGATTCAGAACCCCTTAGTTCTACCACTTATTATTGGTGTGATTGTGGACAAGTCTGTGCCTTGGGTTCCTTGTATCCTGAGAACAAATTTGCTTGGAACCATACAAGGTTGTGTACCCTGTAGGGGGTAACTCGACGGTGGATATGGGGTGAAAAAAGGGCATTTCAGGTGGAGGAAACGGTGTGAGCCGAGGCCGGGGAGGCCGGGGCTCCTGCGAGGGGCCCCTCGCTCCGTCTGGCCGACTCAGGGGCTGCATGCAGAGCCTGTCCCCACGGGTCCCTGATTGGATCCTGGCGAGGGCAGGAATTTCAAGTTCAATGAACTAGTGACTGGTGAACGTTATTTGGAGGAAATGAGGCAACGGTCTGAACAGATGAGTTCTGCAGGATGTACAAGGTGCTGTGCCAAGAATTCATCCCCCAAACCCGAGAGAAGCCGTGGACATTTTTCCTAACAGATGTCTGCCCTGGAAAATCACATATGTCTTAGTGTAAAGTCCCAGGCACCCATGTCTTGCCAGTTCTCCCCTCCAAGATCCTCCAGTAAAATCTGGGCCCTTGGGAGGACCCCTCCTCTGCCTTTCCTGGGAATGAGGCGCTCGGCAAGGCGGCTCAGAGTCCTGCCCTCGAACCCCCACCCATTTCCAGCTTCCCACTATTATAGGAAATGGTACCAAAGCCTTCTGAAAGTACTTCTTGTCTCCACCAGCTTTCTCTTGATTGATGACTGAGGTTTATGGGATTATCTGATGATTATCTCCTGTCCTTGAGTAGAGAGAACAGAGAGGACTTTGGCCAGCCCACCTTCCACAGCCCCTTTGCCTGACTCAGGCCCTGGCCCTTGTCTTATTAACCCGTGGCCAAACCTTGCCTTGTTCCTGAGCTTCTATCGGGTCCTTTCTTGTCTCTAGAGGAATGAAGCTTTTTCAAAACTCTTGCTTGTCTAGAACGTGGCCTTTCCCCTCCCCTCCCTGTTGGGGCAGCTCCGTGGCCAAGAAGGTAGAAACTGGAGGCAGGAGGACCTGAGTTCGAATGTGACCTTGGACACTTACTAGCTGTGTGACCCTGGGCCCGCTACTTCACCCCAGCTGCCTAAAAAACAATTGCTTACTAGGTACCAGATACTCTTTTAAACTCTCTTTATTCTTAAAAAAGAATAAAAAAACCAGTTTCTACCCTCAGGGAGCATAGAATCTAGCAGAAGAGTAAGGGCCGGGAGACTCTAGCAGTGGGGAGTAACCAGAATTGACTGAGCAGGGGCCACCCGGTCAGACTAGACTTTAGATCCGTCCCTCTGACAGGTGACCAGAGGATGGAGCAACATGGGAAGAGGAGAGGCAAGTGGGAGCCTCCTAAAGAGAATTTGGGGGAGAAAGAGCCCTGGAAGAAGGGGTCTTCCTGAGGTCCTGACAGGGGAAAGGCTGCCCCAATGTGTGACTGAGAGATCCTTGGTATCTTTGGAGCACTCAGTCCCATTGAGTCAGTTTGGATGTGGGGGGCTTAAGAGATGATGAGGAACCGGCTGTAACTGGCACTGATCATCTGGACCTTCCCCCACCAGGTCTTTATCTCTAACTAAGGCCGGTCTCCAGGGCCATGCTCTTCCTGATTGGCTCTACCCCTCTGCCCACCAAGCTCCTGGCACATGTCTATTGAATTGAATTATGACACGATACTTCTGCCCCTTCTAATGAGCTATTTTCACTATCAGAAATCAGATACCCAAGTTCATTAAGACTCTGTGTAAATTAGGAGTCAGGAGGCTCCGAGAGAGGACTTTAGCCTTCTTTGTCAAGGTGGGCTTCTGAATGACTTTGTTATCCTCCTTTTGACTGTTCAGAGGATCCTTTTTTTTTTTTTTCTGGGGAGATGTTCCTATGACTTGCTATTTTCTTTGAGTCACTTTTTCAGTTGTCATGAATTCATTATTTTGGTTGTAGTCATTTTAAAAGGTGTGAAAACCCTTCCTTCACTCTTTGGTGACAGAATCTTCTCCAAGTTTATTTTGTTGTTGTTCAGTCATTTGCAGCAGCAGCAGCTCTTTAGTGATAGAATCTATCGTCTCCAAGTTTATTTTGTTGTTGTTTAGTCAGTCTGACTCTTGTTGGCCCCACCTGGAAAAAGGGGGGTTTGCCATTTCCTTTACAGGTGAGGAAACTGAGGCAAACAAGGGGAAGCGACTTGCTTAAGTCACTCTGGGCTCTATCCACCAAGTCACCAGGTCTGAAGGAGTGTCAGAGAACTGGAGCTTTGGGAAAACTCGTTATTATTCACAAACAAGCGGGGGTGGCCAGGGAGTCAGCCTGCCACCCCCCTTTTAAGTTTGCCACATCCCCCGATAGTGCCTGGGCTCAAAGAGCTTCTTCCACCAAAGGGTGCTTTGTGTTCGTGCTCTTCCTCTTATCCAGGGAGGAAAGTGGAATAATATGTTTAGAGACATTTTCCTCAAGGGTGGAAACAAGCAGGGTTTCTGAAGGCTCAGCCCTCAGTTAGCCAGGAGATGAAATTAGCCAGAACCCCTCATTCTCAGACATGGCTGGTCACGGAGCGTGGGCTTTTTTGTTTGTTTGTTCAAAAACGGCATTTGGTTCCCCCAGTCTTCTCCTGGCTCTGCTCTAAAAAACAGTCTAGCTTTTCCGGACCCCAAGTTCCAAACACTGACTCCCCAGGGACGGCCTGAAAGGAGAGCCCCACCCTGCCTCCATCACCCGCATCTTCCTGGAGACTTGGAATTGTCTTCCATATATCTATGTAAATAAATATATATCCTAATCCATAACATTTGAGGGCTTGGCAAGAGATACAAGGCAAAGAGAGGGACTCTGGCATCTGAAGGGAGGCCAAAGGGAGGGATGGAGAACACCAGGGAGGCGTGAGTCGGATTTGGGTAGGAGGCCATCGAGAAGGTCTTCACGGGCAGTCTTTTGCTTTGGAGAAAGGAGCGTGGACTGAGCCGGACCTAGGGAACCACGCAGGCCCGTTGCTCGATGGGCAAGACCGCTCAGGGTGGGTTGAAGCTTGGGCTGTGTGGGGGGGTAGGTGGTAAGCAGTGTGTGGATGAGGAAATCAAGGCAGCTTGTAGTGCTCAGGCACTTGAAGGTTGGCACATCCCCTCAGTTGATCCTTACTGCACCCAAGGGAGTTCTGTTCTGGTCCCCATGGTCAGTCCTGAGGCCGAGAAAGGCTAAAGGATCTGACGTAAGTCCAGTCCTCTTAGCCCCTGAGCCGGCTTGCTGTCTTAGATGTCAGATGACCGGAGAGGAAGCCATGAGGGTGGGAGAATGGAAAGAAGTCGTACTACTGTTTGTATCCTGGCTTTCCATTAGCTACGTGGATGACCTCAGATCAGACATTTAACTCTTTGGGCCACAGCTTTCTCACCTGCAAAAGGAAGGGGTCTTCTTCTTGGCTGCAAGGGCATTGATCCAGTGGGAAAAAACACTATGTCAGGAGAAGAAATCATGCAGTCTGTATTCTAGCCCTGCACCTACTAGTCACCGGTGACGTGACCTTGGGTAGATAAGTGAATCTTTCAGGGACTCTCCTTTCTCACCTGTAAAATGAAAGGAATAAACTCGTCCTTGTTGTAGGGCTGCCATTTTTGTTCCTATTCCTCAGTTTTTGAGTTGGGTTAGATGGAGAATCTGGATTCAAGAGACAGAACAGAGTTTTCAATGACAATGTGTCTAGATATTTATTACGCTTGGGTCCTCGAGACTGAGCTGGCCATGCTTGACCTTTGATGTCCCACTCCCCTGCAAGGTGCTGGGCCCAGGAGCTGTTCTGCGGGTCTCAGTCCCCAACTCTCGGAGTTTTGACCTTGACGGCCGAGAGTCTGGGCTTTCATCTCAGGCCTGGGCGGGCCCTGCCACGTTTTCCACGGACAGACCACCTTTGGGGGCAGCCCCAGCTTGGAGTGCTTCCAGAAGTCTGGCACACCATTGAGCCTATAACTTGTTGCCACATTTATTGCCTGATTAGATGTGAGTTTGGCCTTTTTTCACCTAAGTTTAATTCTGGACTCCTAGCAGGAGCTGAGTGCCAGAGCTGGGGTCCAGACTGACCATTGGGAGCCATGCTGAACCATTGGTCATGAGTCTTGGCTTTTTGTCAACAGAGCTCAAGTCCGATAGCGAGTTGACAAAATTAGAAAAAGTCCCAAATGTCCCATTTTTCCTGTTTGCCCTTCTTTCTGGAGGCCTTTCTAACAGTTTACCCACCTAACTGATTCCTGGATTTCTTTTACCTAAATGACAAGAAAGGAATTTGGATTGAGATCATAATGATAAAAAAGAGGGTAATTTTTTTTTCCATTGTTGGAGAAACTCATCGAATGCCATATGGAATATATTCTCATGCTTTCCTTTTTCCATGTTAATTCTAATTGCATGGAATCTAGTTTATCCTGATCCTTAGCTACCAGGAGAGAAGCAAAACCCCCCGTGATTTGATGGAAACTGTGAACATTGCTTTTGTGTCTCCTCGTCTTCCTGACTGGCTTCCACCATCTGGCACTTTCCCCATCCTTCAGTACCTAACCCTGAGGCGCCCCTTTCCGTGCAATAGCCCATGCTCAGAAATGATCTTTCCATCTTGTCCCCATCAACAAAACTCGATTCCCTTACTGCCCTGACCCCGGCTACCTGTCTGGAGCCAAGCGCTTTCATAAATTAATCCGTACAAAGGTGTGACTGACTGATGACAGGCTTAATGTCTTAGCCGGTTATGGTATTAAGCTTTCGTCAGACCCTCAGTGATATGGAATGGAAAACGCATTGGTTTTGGAGGCAGACCCAGGCTTGACTTTTGGGGATGATTCTCTTGCTATCTGCGGGACCATGGGCGAGTTATGTATTTCCTTATGTGAAAACTGAGTGGGTTGTTTTGGGGACCTCTGAGTCCCTCCTAATTCTACATCCATGATCGTATGATTTTCCGGGGAAGGAAGGAACTTTTGCCAAATCTGCAAGGCAGTCCTGAATTTGGAGTAAGAAACGTTGGGTTTGAATCCTGGCTCTGAGACCGTGTACCTTTATCCCTTTGTAGAAGTCACATCCTTCCTCTGAGATTCATTTTCCTTATTTCTAAAATGAAAGAGCTGGACGAGGTGATTGACATTGAAGGTCCTTTGCGGTCCGGAGTTCTAGGATTTCCTTATTCATAAACTAAGAGGCGTGGGTTACATGGCCTTCCAAGGGGCCCATCGGCTCTATTTCTCTGAACCCAGTTGTCTCAGTTATTAGTCTATGGCCCTTGGACCAAAGAGCTGAGCTTGTGGTTCGGAAGAGGAGGGATTTTGGTCCTGAGAAGGGAAATCTCTAAAGATGAAATTTCAAGCTATGGAGTCCATGGTTTGTCCCTTGTCCCTTACACCCCCCCCCCATATGGGAGACTTCACTTGTGAACTGGCTTTAGACCCCATCATCGCTGATGGACAACAATATAAGGAGTTGATGAGATCCACTTGTGTTGCCCAGGAAGGCAAGGAATGATGGCCTGCTCAGTGATCCCATCACACCCTTCCCACATGGCTGGGGTCCTGGGTATCAGAGGGCAGCAGGTAGAGACCTCAGGGTAGCCGAGAGCTCCGCTAGTGGTCTGCTCATTTCATGCTAAGGGGCCAAGGGCCGTAGGCTTTGAGAATGATCTGAGCCTGATGAATCAAGCCACCTTACACGGGGACAGATGTGTCCAGAGATTCTGGAAAACTTTCTCTTCTTCTCCACTCACTCAGCAAATCTTTGAACACAAGAAGCCCGGATGGAGACCCAATATCTCGACCTTTATGGGCTGTGGCCCGGTGGTTTTAGCCTCATGGCAGCTCTGTGCTGTGGAGATATCCAAGCGATGGGCGGCGGAGCTTGTCTTGCCATCTCTCCCCAACTCCTCCTTCTATTTGCACCTTTGTCCCCTCACACCTTTAGGTCCTCTTAAGCCTCCTGAGGACTGGAATGAAGTCTCAGTCATATCTAAATCCCCTAATAAAGTGTCTTTATGTAATCAATACTTGATTGATGTTTGTCAAATGGCTGAAAATAAGGTCCTTCCAAGGGACATTTGGGTGTTTATATGTGAACATTGCTCCGCAAGGGACTTAGTTCTCTGCAAACAGTTGTCATCTCATAAATGGTGCTGCCCCGAATGGAAAGGAGGTAGAAAATCAGAGCATTTAAACAAATAGGACTTGTTATGGGATGGATTGATGTTACTTTCTCAAAGTTAATCTAGAGAGTTTTGTTAAACCATGAATGATTAAAGTTTATAATTATATGTTTGGTTTTTTTGGCCTTTATCTATCTTATCTTTGTCTATCTTGTGTTTGCTATTTATAATAAATAATATATATAATATAATTATAATAAAATCCTTTATCTATAGATATTAAATAGAATTGAAGTCTGTAATGACAATTAGTCGGTTGACAAGCATTTACTAAGTACCTACTATGGTCCTGCTGCCCTCCTTTGGGTCAGTCAGTACTCTGCCTCTGGGGGCTTTCCCCTTCCGCCATGCCGTGGTCTCTCCCCTAACTCCACTAGGCTTCCCAGCCCCACGTCTCCTTATATCTTACTCTTTTGGGGAGCTATGTCCCTTTCAGACTCTAGCCCAGCAGCTAAGGGCCTGCCGGGCTCTCTTTCTGCTGTAAATGGCAGGGAACTTGCCCTTTCCTTCACTGATCATTAAAACCCCTTTCCTATGCTCTCACTTTATTTCACATTTACCATTCCCAGTGTCTATGTCTCCCTTCATTTTGTCTGTAACAAATCCACCTTTTGCCATAGAGAATGGCCACCATGGATCCTTCACTTGATGGACCCCAACTTTGGGGGGCGTATTATAATCTGGTCTCTACGTCCCCCACATGATGCTGGTGCTCAAAGCACATCGGCCCTTCCCACGTTTCTCTGAAACTGTCCCTTTCATCGTTTCTTGTATCTCTCCACTGATTCGTTCCCCAATTACTGGGCGCCTCATTGAATCATGGCATCCCCATGCTAACTTATAAAGAAACGGGTCCTGCTGCATGCGTGGTGGAGGTGGAAACTAGACCCTCGCCAGCCTTCTCTCTTTCCCGGGACTGTGTGCTAACTCTGATGCTTTCCTAAAGGAATGAACCGTTAGTGGCCACCCTGAGCCACGGCTGCCCAGACATCCTGTCCTCGGCCTAGCCCTGCATCCCTTAAACTACCCACACATCTCTGGGACAGGGGGCCTCATGGGCACCCGCGTCCCCATTTTGTCTTCCCGTGCCAGGTTCCAGATGGCCCCTGAGATCCCCCAGACCAGCTTCAGGGTCTTGGGACAGCCCGTTCTGGGCTCCATCCCCAGGCTCGCTCTGGCCTCTTTCGGTCCGAGACATCAGCAACGGTACGGGTTAAGCAGCCTTTGTGGGTTGGCCCAAGAAACTAACCACCATGTATAACATTATTTCTGTGGGAAAATGCCTTCCGAGTTCCAAACGAACTTCTGGAATACAAACTCTTTGGAACTTTATATTTTCCAAATTAGAGATTGTTGGCAGATTATTTGTTAGTCTCTATAGCATGGCCATGAGGTGAATAGTGGATGCCTTGATTTATTCCAGCTGTTTACTGGGGCACCCCTGAGGGGGATAGCCTGAAGTCAGAACGGCTTGCTATTTGGGAACATTGTGCTTGGGGTGGAGAAGAGTCCCCAAGACAGTGGGGCAGACCTTCTCTGAGACTGCTCCCTGGAGGGGACAGGGCCCCACAGCGTCGTTACAACGAAAACCCTTTGCCTGTATCAGAAAGCACACACACAAATGTGGGGATCAGGGGCTAGCTCTGTTAGCCTTCTTGAGAGGGGCTGCCTGGAAAGTAAGGGAGAGAGACTAAATACAGTGAAAAAGAGCGTGGTCAAAATAATTGGAAGAAAGGATGGGGCCCTTCTTTTGGTTCTCTCTTCAGGAAGGGGGAATGAGCAGCTTGAACCTCTCTCCACCACAAATAGAGGAGGGCTATGAGGTAATCATCTGCTCTGACTTTCTGTAGAACTGCTGTTTTCTCCCAGGAGCAGGATGGGAGTAAGGGTGGGTGGGGAGAGAGGAGGGCATCTCCACTCTCACTTAAATGACCCTTCTCTGGTTATGTCCCCTCACCCTGGGGCAGCCACCAGTGGGCTTCAGAAAGCCCCCAAGTCCCACCCCATGGCCACTTGGGCTCTTGCTCTGGAAGCTTTGGGGGTTTTCCTTGCTGCCTCTCCTATTTTTCTTGACCAGATCCACTCTAGATTCCTAAGAAAAGGCTAAAGTGTCACATCTCCAGGCTTGGAATCCCAAGAATGTCCTGATTGCTCAATAAGAATGAGGGAGTGAAAAGTCACCCGACTCAGTCTGTGTCCGTGACCCCATTTGGGGGTTTTCTGGGCAGAGATACTGGAGCGGTTGGCCAATTCCTTCTCTAGCTCATTTCACAGATGAGGAAACTGAGGCAGACGGAGTGAAGTGACTTGGCCAGGGTCACACAGCTAGGAAGTGTCTGGGGCTGGGTTTGAACTCGGGAAGATGAGTGATCCCGTTTCCAAGTCTGGTGCTCTGACTCCACCTGGCTTCCCTAGCTCAGGATATGTTGCTGGTCCCATGGGGAGAGGGAAGGGTGTGTGGAGATGTCAAAAAGGTCTGGCCTTTCCTCTTGGACCCTTGTGGTCTTCAGGGCCCCCCTTTCCTGGTTAAAGTCAGGAGAGAGCTGATTGGCAAAACCATTTAAACGTAGGGTCAAGAAGGTATTTTAAGCAGTGTGTTTCCTTGGTCACATAATTCACTTTCTTTCTTGTTATTTTTGTTTCCTTCCCACCCTCCCGCCATGATTTGTGGGTGATATTATGTAACCAGTACAATCTGGCACAGTTTCAGTTATAAAACCAGTTAAACAAAAACAACACAAAAAGTGAGAGTAAAGATTAGGGCTCCATCCAGAAATGGTGGACTAGCCGCTGCTTCTGGTGGTTCTGTTTCCTGTTTCCTCTGTTGTGGGCACGGGAAGGGCCCAGGGCTCGGAGGACGGATGAGGCTGGAGCCGTTGCTAGAAGGCAGGGGAGCCGGGGGCCTCCCGAGCTGGGGGTCCTCCCCACTAGCTCCGTCTGTGATGGGGAGGCACGGAGGGAACGAGCATTTCCTCTGGCCAGCCTTGTGCCAGTCTGGGCTGAGTGCTTGTGTGGGTCTCCTCTGAATCTCAAAGCTACCCTGGGAAGTGGGGGGACCATCTCTATCCTCATCTTCCAAAAGATAAGGCTGAGCTGAAGTGAGAAAGCTAGAACGAGTCTGAAGCTGGGGTTGAGCTGGGATTCTTGGTGGGCAGAGTGAAAGGCCCTTGGGGACCCTCACTGGTCTTGAGAACCCAGAGTTGGGAGGGGGGAGACCCCAGTCTGCTCCTGGCTTGGCCACACCTCCTGTGGCCTCCGTCTTGTTCCTCAGCTTTAACGGTCTGCAAGAGGGAAGCCATCTAAATATCTTGTTCTCTCAGCTCTCCAGAAATTCTGGTCTAATTCGTGCTGGTGGCGTCTGTGGTGGTTGGTCTTAAGCAGGTCTTGGGCTTCTTAAACTTTGTCCACTCGCAACCCCTTTTGGCAGAGAAATTTTTACCTAACCTCAAGTATATGAGATTATAAAATAGGAAACAAGTGAAACATTTATTCATAATAAACTATAAAGAAATTCATTTTAAAGCAATTCTTTGGGATACATAGAACATTACCATTTATTAAAGACAAAAGCAAATGTGCACAGGGGTGTGTTTGTTTATTTTTACATAAAGAATTAAATCTTGGTGGAATATTTGATACCTTTGACATTTAGTTATAGGATTCGACATGCTGTTGCAACCCACAGTTTAAGAAACTTTAATTTAGATCATGGCCTTGAAAGAGATGATCCACTAATGGGCAACATGGGAATCTGTTTGGCTCAATTATGCATATTTGTTACAATGAGGGTTTTTTTTCCCTTTTTTTTTTTTCATTTAATAAGAGTTGGGGGTGGGAGAGAATTAATCAATAAACATTTCCTAAGCCCTACTATGTGTGAGACATTGCTAAACTGAGGCTACAAAATTTGGTAAAAGACAAAGTGATAGATTTACATATACACAGTTTATATATATTATTACTATGTATTATATATAATCTCCTGTATATGTAATTTTATATATGTAAGTGTGTATGTATTCTGGATATCTATATCCATCTATCTGTCATCCATCCATCCATCCATCCATCCATCCATCCATCCATCCATCCATCCATCCATCCATCTATTCTATCTATCTATCTATCTATCTATCTATCTATCTATCTATCTATCTATCTATCTATCTATCCATCCATCCATCCATCTCTATCTATCTATCTATCTATCTATCTATCTATCTATCTATCTATCTATAATCTATCTATCTATCTATCTATCTATCTATCTATCTATCTATCTATCTATCTATGTATTTATGTATCTACCCATCCATCCATCCATCCATCTTTTCTATCTATCTATCTATCTATCTATCTATCTATCTATCTATCTATCTATCTATCTATATATCCATCCATCCATCTATTCCATCTATACATCTATCTATTTATCATCTATCTATGTATCTATGTATCTATGTAACTATCTATCCATCCATCTATCTATCTATCTATCTATCTATCTATCTATCTATCTATCTATGTATTTATGTATCTACCCATCCATCCATCCATCCATCTTTTCTATCTATCTATCTATCTATCTATCTATCTATCTATCTATCTATCTATCTATCTATCTATCTATATATCCATCCATCCATCTATTCCATCTATACATCTATCTATTTATCATCTATCTATGTATCTATGTATCTATGTAACTATCTATCCATCCATCTATCTATCTATCTATCTATCTATCTATCTATCTATCTATCTATCTATCTATCCATCCATCCATCTATTCCATCTATACATCTATCTATTTATCATCTATCTATGTATCTATGTATCTATGTAACTATCTATCCATCTATCTATCTATCTATCATCTATCTATCTATCTATCTATCTATCTATCTATCTATCTATCTATCTATCATCTATTTATCCATCTATCCATCCCTCCATCTATCTATCATCCATCTTTGACCTGTGCTATGTATAGGATAAAGAAGGAATAATTAGCAGAAGGAAGTCACTTGAATTAAGAGGGACTGGAGAAGGTTGAATTTCAGTCGGGACTTAGGGAGCTAAGGAGGTCTGAGTGGTGTTGAGGTGGAAAAGCATTCTGATCCTGAGGATCTGTCAGAATGCCAATACCAGGACATGGAGTGTCTCTTGTTCCTGGCACAGCTGCTAGAATTAAGAGGTGTTGGGGAAGGTTTCCAGTAAATAAATGTTAATTGAGAAAAATAATAATAGGTATTGTATGTAGTTCCTTCCTTCTTAATTTCACTGTGACCTCCATGCTACAGAATTAAATTGGAGCCCTCGTGGGTTTGCTCTGCTGATTCACGGAGCAGCCGATAAAGTGGATAGAAGGCTGCAATTGGCCAAAGGAGTTTCTCCAGTAAACAGATCCTGCTTCTTCTGGCCACCAAGGTCAGGCTGTCAAGTCCCCGGACGGTCCGAGTCAGATTTGGGTATTTGGCTGTGTCATTGATGAAACTCTGCATTCTTCACTTCAGTAAGCAGAGTTCTGTTGCGCAGCTGACTTCAGTTTCCCCCAAGAGGAATGAGTTCATGATAACGACTAGGATATGTCATGGAGATTCCAGGAATCGCAAGTGTTTCACATCGAAGATTTATTAGAAGCTAACATGACATAATTGATAAATCTGGAAAAATTCTCCAGGCTTTTGTTTTCCAGAGGATTAATGTGTAGCATTGTTTCTTTTCTCCCCCACCTCTAAAATGACTTGCTTTTTCCCAATTGGATTTTGCTTGGCCAAGTAAAGGTTTCCATTATTGACTTCAGGCTTGTCCACCAGGAAAAGAGAATTTTGTAATTTTGTAATTCTGGGAGCTTCTACCCTGCTAAGGCCCTTCTTGTTCTTGCACGCAGCTTACTGAATAATGGCCTTGGTGGAAGTGGAATTTAAGATTTGAGAAGCTGACCTTGCAATTCGAGGTGAGCCAGCATTTGGAATTCTGGGGAAAGTGAGGTAATGAGGGTGGGGTGGAGCTTGAAAAAGGGAGACCGGATACAGCTCTGTGGTGTCTGGGAATGTTTTCTAGGCTTAGATGGCTATATGTACTTCATTAATGCTTGGGAAATAGAAGGAAATAGATGAGACCCGGCAGGTGTAATGTCTACACTGGAAGGTTCTACTCTGTCAGGCCTATTTCTAAATATCAGGGAATTCTCCTGTGAGTGTACCAAGGATACTTGGCTTCTCTGCTTGGCTCAAAATCCCTGCTTTGTCACCTGGTGGGGAGGGGAATCCTAGAGCCTCTCTGACCCTCAGCTTCCTCTTCTGAAAGTGGAGATAATAGTTGCACCACCTTGTAGTAATTGCTTAAATTTAGTGAGTATATGCTTCACATAATTCAAGATAGTTTAATACAAAGCACTTTGCCAATTACTTAATTCAGTTTTAGGTTAGTGGATGGAGAATGGTCTCAGAGTCAGGAATACCTGGGTACAAATCCCTTCTTTGAGCATACTGGCTGTGTGACTGGATAATCCTCTTCTCTTAGTGCCCGAGTCACTCTCTAAGGCAGGTTTAGTATTGTGTCCTCCTCAGGAAATGCCCTGAGCATTGATCCCCACAGCACACAGACACACACTCACACACGTGTACACCCACACAGACACACAATCACACACACATGCGTGTCTATAACACATCTCCCGACCCTGTGAAGGGGCTTCAGTTCTCATTTTAGAGAATGAGGAAGCAGAGAAGTGTCTTAACGCAAAGTCCCACCACTAGAGCGAGTCTGATGTGGGATTCCCACTAAGTCTCCTAAATGTCAGTCCCCCCACTGTCCCTGCTATCCCTTCTCTTAAAGACTTATTGTGATGATTAAATGAGAGGCAGGAAAGCATCAAGTAACTGCAAAACTATGGTTGCTCTAGAAATGATCCCTTTTGAGCTTATAAACAAATGTTCTCTTGCCTTCAAACAAAAACTTTGGTTGAAGTCTTTTGTATTAAATCACCATCATGTCTTGTTACACCCCCCACCCCAAGCAGGCCCCATTTATCTGCTGAAAGGAGGAGGTTACATTCGTGATCTCTTTTCTGGAATCCTCTATTGGCTTCTTGAAGACTCTTGCTCTTTGTAATTTGAGGTTGGGGGTCTCTTTTTGGAACTCTCTCTTCTAGCCTTTTGACTCTCAAATCACGTTTTCTTCTCCCTCCCACTTCAGAGGGAGATGCTGCAGCCAGAGTCCCCGCACCATTTGATGGTTATCAGTCTTCAATAGATCATGGCTTGACAGTTTTGCTCCCTTATGCCCCCAGGGGAAAAAACCTGAGTTGAGCTAAAACTTGGGGGTGTCCTAAATAAGACTGGAGTTTCTCCTCCTTGTGGATGGTTATCTCTTGTATCTTCTCATCTGAAGAGCCCTCCCCAGCCAGAAGGTGTCAGATCTATTTCTAAATATCAGGGAATTCTCCTGGGATGCGTCCGCCTCTTCCTCCAAATGAATGTAGAGAGGTGCTGAGAGCTTCCTGGGCACAAGCGCCAGCCAGGCAGCTCCCCTTCTGCCGAGATGGGCTCCAGGCCATTGCTCCCTTCCTCCTTTGCTTCTGAATTGCTTTTCATGACAAATTAAAAGTTCTGTTGGCTGGATGACTTGGACTGAGGTTATGGTGAGCCGTCGTTGGTGGGTAACTCAAGTCCCTGCATGTTTGGCTTGTGGCCTGAGTTGTTTGCCCTGAGCTCTAGACAAAGGTTCTGGTGAGACCTGGGGCTTTGTATATGTGTGTGTGAGGGAGAGTGAGTGTGTGAGAGTATTAGTAGGAGTGTGAGTGTGTGAATGTGTGTATGTGGGAGAGAGTGAGTCTGTGTGAGGGAGAGTGAGTGTGTGAGAGTATTAGTAGGAGTGTGAGTGTGTGAATGTGTCTATGTGGAAGAGAGTGAGTCTGTGTGAGGGAGAGTGTGAGTGTGTGAGAGTATTAGTAGGAGTGTGAGTGTGTGAATGTGTCTATGTGGGAGAGAGTGAGTCTGTGTGAGGGAGAGTGAGTGTGTGAGAGTATTAGTAGGAGTGTGAGTGTGTGAATGTGTGTATGTGGAAGAGAGTGAGTCTGTGTGAGGGAGAGTGAGTGTGTGAGAGTATTAGTAGGAGTGTGAGTGTGTGAATGTGTCTATGTGGGAGAGAGTGAGTGTGAGGGAGAGTGAGTGTGTGAGAGTATTAGTAGGAGTGGGAGTGTGTGAATGTGTGTATGTGGGAGAGAGTGAGTCTGTGTGAGGGAGAGTGAGTGTGTGAGAGTATTAGTAGGAGTGGGAGTGTGTGAATGTGTGTATGTGGGAGAGAGTGAGTCTGTGTGAGGGAGAGTGAGTGTGTGAGAGTATTAGTAGGAGTGTGAGTGTGTGAATGTGTGTATGTGGAAGAGAGTGAGTCTGTGTGAGGGAGAGTGAGTGTGTGAGAGTATTAGTAGGAGTGTGAGTGTGTGAATGTGTGTATGTGGAAGAGAGTGAGTCTGTGTGAGGGAGAGTGAGTGTGTGAGAGTATTAGTAGGAGTGTGAGTGTGTGAATGTGTGTATGTGGAAGAGAGTGAGTCTGTGTGAGGGAGAGTGAGTGTGTGAGAGTATTAGTAGGAGTGTGAGTGTGTGAATGTGTGTATGTGGAAGAGAGTGAGTCTGTGTGAGGGAGAGTGAGTGTGTGAGAGTATTAGTAGGAGTGTGAGTGTGTGAATGTGTCTATGTGGGAGAGAGTGAGTCTGTGTGAGGGAGAGTGAGTGTGTGAGAGTATTAGTAGGAGTGTGAGTGTGTGAATGTGTGTATGTGGGAGAGAGTGAGTCTGTGTGAGGGAGAGTGAGTGTGTGAGAGTATTAGTAGGAGTGGGAGTGTGTGAATGTGTGTATGTGGAAGAGAGTGAGTCTGTGTGAGGGAGAGTGAGTGTGTGAGAGTATTAGTAGGAGTGTGAGTGTGTGAATGTGTCTATGTGGGAGAGAGTGAGTCTGTGTGAGGGAGAGTGAGTGTGTGAGAGTATTAGTAGGAGTGTGAGTGTGTGAATGTGTGTATGTGGAAGAGAGTGAGTCTGTGTGAGGGAGAGTGAGTGTGTGAGAGTATTAGTAGGAGTGTGAGTGTGTGAATGTGTGTATGTGGAAGAGAGTGAGTCTGTGTGAGGGAGAGTGAGTGTGTGAGAGTATTAGTAGGAGTGTGAGTGTGTGAATGTGTGTATGTGGGAGAGAGTGAGTCTGTGTGAGGGAGAGTGAGTGTGTGAGAGTATTAGTAGGAGTGTGAGTGTGTGAATGTGTGTATGTGGAAGAGAGTGAGTCTGTGTGAGGGAGAGTGAGTGTGTGAGAGTATTAGTAGGAGTGTGAGTGTGTGAATGTGTCTATGTGGGAGAGAGTGAGTCTGTGTGAGGGAGAGTGAGTGTGTGAGAGTATTAGTAGGAGTGTGAGTGTGTGAATGTGTGTATGTGGAAGAGAGTGAGTCTGTGTGAGGGAGAGTGAGTGTGTGAGAGTATTAGTAGGAGTGTGAGTGTGTGAATGTGTCTATGTGGGAGAGAGTGAGTCTGTGTGAGGGAGAGTGAGTGTGTGAGAGTATTAGTAGGAGTGTGAGTGTGTGAATGTGTGTATGTGGGAGAGAGTGAGTCTGTGTGAGGGAGAGTGAGTGTGTGAGAGTATTAGTAGGAGTGGGAGTGTGTGAATGTGTGTATGTGGAAGAGAGTGAGTCTGTGTGAGGGAGAGTGAGTGTGTGAGAGTATTAGTAGGAGTGGGAGTGTGTGAATGTGTGTATGTGGAAGAGAGTGAGTCTGTGTGAGGGAGAGTGAGTGTGTGAGAGTATTAGTAGGAGTGTGAGTGTGTGAATGTGTCTATGTGGGAGAGAGTGAGTCTGTGTGAGGGAGAGTGAGTGTGTGAGAGTATTAGTAGGAGTGTGAGTGTGTGAATGTGTCTATGTGGGAGAGAGTGAGTCTGTGTGAGGGAGAGTGAGTGTGTGAGAGTATTAGTAGGAGTGGGAGTGTGTGAATGTGTGTATGTGGAAGAGAGTGAGTCTGTGTGAGGGAGAGTGAGTGTGTGAGAGTATTAGTAGGAGTGTGAGTGTGTGAATGTGTGTATGTGGGAGAGAGTGAGTGTGTGTGAGGGAGAGTGAGTGTGTGAGAGTATTAGTAGGAGTGTGAGTGTGTGAATGTGTGTATGTGGAAGAGAGTGAGTCTGTGTGAGGGAGAGTGAGTGTGTGAGAGTATTAGTAGGAGTGTGAGTGTGTGAATGTGTGTATGTGGAAGAGAGTGAGTCTGTGTGAGGGAGAGTGAGTGTGTGAGAGTATTAGTAGGAGTGGGAGTGTGTGAATGTGTGTATGTGGGAGAGAGTGAGTCTGTGTGAGGGAGAGTGAGTGTGTGAGAGTATTAGTAGGAGTGTGAGTGTGTGAATGTGTCTATGTGGGAGAGAGTGAGTCTGTGTGAGGGAGAGTGAGTGTGTGAGAGTATTAGTAGGAGTGTGAGTGTGTGAATGTGTGTATGTGGAAGAGAGTGAGTCTGTGTGAGGGAGAGTGAGTGTGTGAGAGTATTAGTAGGAGTGTGAGTGTGTGAATGTGTCTATGTGGGAGAGAGTGAGTCTGTGAGGGAGAGTGAGTGTGTGAGAGTATTAGTAGGAGTGGGAGTGTGTGAATGTGTGTATGTGGGAGAGAGTGAGTCTGTGTGAGGGAGAGTGAGTGTGTGAGAGTATTAGTAGGAGTGGGAGTGTGTGAATGTGTGTATGTGGGAGAGAGTGAGTCTGTGTGAGGGAGAGTGAGTGTGTGAGAGTATTAGTAGGAGTGTGAGTGTGTGAATGTGTGTATGTGGAAGAGAGTGAGTCTGTGTGAGGGAGAGTGAGTGTGTGAGAGTATTAGTAGGAGTGTGAGTGTGTGAATGTGTGTATGTGGAAGAGAGTGAGTCTGTGTGAGGGAGAGTGAGTGTGTGAGAGTATTAGTAGGAGTGTGAGTGTGTGAATGTGTGTATGTGGAAGAGAGTGAGTCTGTGTGAGGGAGAGTGAGTGTGTGAGAGTATTAGTAGGAGTGTGAGTGTGTGAATGTGTGTATGTGGAAGAGAGTGAGTCTGTGTGAGGGAGAGTGAGTGTGTGAGAGTATTAGTAGGAGTGTGAGTGTGTGAATGTGTCTATGTGGGAGAGAGTGAGTCTGTGTGAGGGAGAGTGAGTGTGTGAGAGTATTAGTAGGAGTGTGAGTGTGTGAATGTGTGTATGTGGGAGAGAGTGAGTCTGTGTGAGGGAGAGTGAGTGTGTGAGAGTATTAGTAGGAGTGGGAGTGTGTGAATGTGTGTATGTGGAAGAGAGTGAGTCTGTGTGAGGGAGAGTGAGTGTGTGAGAGTATTAGTAGGAGTGTGAGTGTGTGAATGTGTCTATGTGGGAGAGAGTGAGTCTGTGTGAGGGAGAGTGAGTGTGTGAGAGTATTAGTAGGAGTGTGAGTGTGTGAATGTGTGTATGTGGAAGAGAGTGAGTCTGTGTGAGGGAGAGTGAGTGTGTGAGAGTATTAGTAGGAGTGTGAGTGTGTGAATGTGTGTATGTGGAAGAGAGTGAGTCTGTGTGAGGGAGAGTGAGTGTGTGAGAGTATTAGTAGGAGTGTGAGTGTGTGAATGTGTGTATGTGGGAGAGAGTGAGTCTGTGTGAGGGAGAGTGAGTGTGTGAGAGTATTAGTAGGAGTGTGAGTGTGTGAATGTGTGTATGTGGAAGAGAGTGAGTCTGTGTGAGGGAGAGTGAGTGTGTGAGAGTATTAGTAGGAGTGTGAGTGTGTGAATGTGTCTATGTGGGAGAGAGTGAGTCTGTGTGAGGGAGAGTGAGTGTGTGAGAGTATTAGTAGGAGTGTGAGTGTGTGAATGTGTGTATGTGGAAGAGAGTGAGTCTGTGTGAGGGAGAGTGAGTGTGTGAGAGTATTAGTAGGAGTGTGAGTGTGTGAATGTGTCTATGTGGGAGAGAGTGAGTCTGTGTGAGGGAGAGTGAGTGTGTGAGAGTATTAGTAGGAGTGTGAGTGTGTGAATGTGTGTATGTGGGAGAGAGTGAGTCTGTGTGAGGGAGAGTGAGTGTGTGAGAGTATTAGTAGGAGTGGGAGTGTGTGAATGTGTGTATGTGGAAGAGAGTGAGTCTGTGTGAGGGAGAGTGAGTGTGTGAGAGTATTAGTAGGAGTGGGAGTGTGTGAATGTGTGTATGTGGAAGAGAGTGAGTCTGTGTGAGGGAGAGTGAGTGTGTGAGAGTATTAGTAGGAGTGTGAGTGTGTGAATGTGTCTATGTGGGAGAGAGTGAGTCTGTGTGAGGGAGAGTGAGTGTGTGAGAGTATTAGTAGGAGTGTGAGTGTGTGAATGTGTCTATGTGGGAGAGAGTGAGTCTGTGTGAGGGAGAGTGAGTGTGTGAGAGTATTAGTAGGAGTGGGAGTGTGTGAATGTGTGTATGTGGAAGAGAGTGAGTCTGTGTGAGGGAGAGTGAGTGTGTGAGAGTATTAGTAGGAGTGTGAGTGTGTGAATGTGTGTATGTGGGAGAGAGTGAGTGTGTGTGAGGGAGAGTGAGTGTGTGAGAGTATTAGTAGGAGTGTGAGTGTGTGAATGTGTGTATGTGGAAGAGAGTGAGTCTGTGTGAGGGAGAGTGAGTGTGTGAGAGTATTAGTAGGAGTGTGAGTGTGTGAATGTGTGTATGTGGAAGAGAGTGAGTCTGTGTGAGGGAGAGTGAGTGTGTGAGAGTATTAGTAGGAGTGGGAGTGTGTGAATGTGTGTATGTGGGAGAGAGTGAGTCTGTGTGAGGGAGAGTGAGTGTGTGAGAGTATTAGTAGGAGTGGGAGTGTGTGAATGTGTCTATGTGGGAGAGAGTGAGTCTGTGTGAGGGAGAGTGAGTGTGTGAGAGTATTAGTAGGAGTGTGAGTGTGTGAATGTGTGTATGTGGGAGAGAGTGAGTCTGTGTGAGGGAGAGTGAGTGTGTGAGAGTATTAGTAGGAGTGGGAGTGTGTGAATGTGTGTATGTGGAAGAGAGTGAGTCTGTGTGAGGGAGAGTGAGTGTGTGAGAGTATTAGTAGGAGTGTGAGTGTGTGAATGTGTCTATGTGGGAGAGAGTGAGTCTGTGTGAGGGAGAGTGAGTGTGTGAGAGTATTAGTAGGAGTGTGAGTGTGTGAATGTGTCTATGTGGGAGAGAGTGAGTCTGTGTGAGGGAGAGTGAGTGTGTGAGAGTATTAGTAGGAGTGGGAGTGTGTGAATGTGTGTATGTGGAAGAGAGTGAGTCTGTGTGAGGGAGAGTGAGTGTGTGAGAGTATTAGTAGGAGTGTGAGTGTGTGAATGTGTGTATGTGGGAGAGAGTGAGTGTGTGTGAGGGAGAGTGAGTGTGTGAGAGTATTAGTAGGAGTGTGAGTGTGTGAATGTGTGTATGTGGAAGAGAGTGAGTCTGTGTGAGGGAGAGTGAGTGTGTGAGAGTATTAGTAGGAGTGTGAGTGTGTGAATGTGTGTATGTGGAAGAGAGTGAGTCTGTGTGAGGGAGAGTGAGTGTGTGAGAGTATTAATAGGAGTGTGAGTGTGTGAATGTGTCTATGTGGGAGAGAGTCTGTGTGAGGGAGAGTGAGTGTGTGAGAGTATTAATAGGAGTGTGAGTGTGTGAATGTGTGTATGTGGAAGAGAGTGAGTCTGTGTGAGGGAGAGTGAGTGTGTGAGAGTATTAGTAGGAGTGTGAGTGTGTGAATGTGTGTATGTGGAAGAGAGTGAGTCTGTGTGAGGGAGAGTGAGTGTGTGAGAGTATTAATAGGAGTGTGAGTGTGTGAATGTGTCTATGTGGGAGAGAGTCTGTGTGAGGGAGAGTGAGTGTGTGAGAGTATTAATAGGAGTGTGAGTGTGTGAATGTGTCTATGTGGGAGAGAGTGAGTGTGAGGGAGAGTGAGTGTGTGAGAGTATTAGTAGGAGTGTGAGTGTGTGAATGTGTGTATGTGGAAGAGAGTGAGTCTGTGTGAGGGAGAGTGAGTGTGTGAGAGTATTAGTAGGAGTGTGAGTGTGTGAATGTGTGTATGTGGAAGAGAGTGAGTCTGTGTGAGGGAGAGTGAGTGTGTGAGAGTATTAGTAGGAGTGTGAGTGTGTGAATGTGTGTATGTGGGAGAGAGTGAGTCTGTGTGAGGGAGAGTGAGTGTGTGAGAGTATTAGTAGGAGTGGGAGTGTGTGAATGTGTGTATGTGGAAGAGAGTGAGTCTGTGTGAGGGAGAGTGAGTGTGTGAGAGTATTAGTAGGAGTGTGAGTGTGTGAATGTGTGTATGTGGGAGAGAGTGAGTGTGTGTGAGGGAGAGTGAGTGTGTGAGAGTATTAGTAGGAGTGTGAGTGTGTGAATGTGTGTATGTGGAAGAGAGTGAGTCTGTGTGAGGGAGAGTGAGTGTGTGAGAGTATTAGTAGGAGTGTGAGTGTGTGAATGTGTGTATGTGGAAGAGAGTGAGTCTGTGTGAGGGAGAGTGAGTGTGTGAGAGTATTAATAGGAGTGTGAGTGTGTGAATGTGTCTATGTGGGAGAGAGTCTGTGTGAGGGAGAGTGAGTGTGTGAGAGTATTAATAGGAGTGTGAGTGTGTGAATGTGTCTATGTGGGAGAGAGTGAGTGTGAGGGAGAGTGAGTGTGTGAGAGTATTAGTAGGAGTGTGAGTGTGTGAATGTGTGTATGTGGGAGAGAGTGAGTCTGTGTGAGGGAGAGTGAGTGTGTGAGAGTATTAGTAGGAGTGTGAGTGTGTGAATGTGTCTATGTGGGAGAGAGTGAGTCTGTGTGAGGGAGAGTGAGTGTGTGAGAGTATTAGTAGGAGTGGGAGTGTGTGAATGTGTGTATGTGGAAGAGAGTGAGTCTGTGTGAGGGAGAGTGAGTGTGTGAGAGTATTAGTAGGAGTGTGAGTGTGTGAATGTGTCTATGTGGGAGAGAGTGAGTCTGTGTGAGGGAGAGTGAGTGTGTGAGAGTATTAGTAGGAGTGTGAGTGTGTGAATGTGTGTATGTGGAAGAGAGTGAGTCTGTGTGAGGGAGAGTGAGTGTGTGAGAGTATTAGTAGGAGTGTGAGTGTGTGAATGTGTGTATGTGGAAGAGAGTGAGTCTGTGTGAGGGAGAGTGAGTGTGTGAGAGTATTAGTAGGAGTGTGAGTGTGTGAATGTGTGTATGTGGAAGAGAGTGAGTCTGTGTGAGGGAGAGTGAGTGTGTGAGAGTATTAGTAGGAGTGTGAGTGTGTGAATGTGTCTATGTGGGAGAGAGTGAGTCTGTGTGAGGGAGAGTGAGTGTGTGAGAGTATTAGTAGGAGTGTGAGTGTGTGAATGTGTGTATGTGGAAGAGAGTGAGTCTGTGTGAGGGAGAGTGAGTGTGTGAGAGTATTAGTAGGAGTGTGAGTGTGTGAATGTGTCTATGTGGGAGAGAGTGAGTCTGTGTGAGGGAGAGTGAGTGTGTGAGAGTATTAGTAGGAGTGTGAGTGTGTGAATGTGTGTATGTGGGAGAGAGTGAGTCTGTGTGAGGGAGAGTGAGTGTGTGAGAGTATTAGTAGGAGTGGGAGTGTGTGAATGTGTGTATGTGGAAGAGAGTGAGTCTGTGTGAGGGAGAGTGAGTGTGTGAGAGTATTAGTAGGAGTGTGAGTGTGTGAATGTGTCTATGTGGGAGAGAGTGAGTCTGTGTGAGGGAGAGTGAGTGTGTGAGAGTATTAGTAGGAGTGTGAGTGTGTGAATGTGTCTATGTGGGAGAGAGTGAGTCTGTGTGAGGGAGAGTGAGTGTGTGAGAGTATTAGTAGGAGTGGGAGTGTGTGAATGTGTGTATGTGGAAGAGAGTGAGTCTGTGTGAGGGAGAGTGAGTGTGTGAGAGTATTAGTAGGAGTGTGAGTGTGTGAATGTGTGTATGTGGGAGAGAGTGAGTGTGTGTGAGGGAGAGTGAGTGTGTGAGAGTATTAGTAGGAGTGTGAGTGTGTGAATGTGTGTATGTGGAAGAGAGTGAGTCTGTGTGAGGGAGAGTGAGTGTGTGAGAGTATTAGTAGGAGTGTGAGTGTGTGAATGTGTGTATGTGGAAGAGAGTGAGTCTGTGTGAGGGAGAGTGAGTGTGTGAGAGTATTAATAGGAGTGTGAGTGTGTGAATGTGTCTATGTGGGAGAGAGTCTGTGTGAGGGAGAGTGAGTGTGTGAGAGTATTAATAGGAGTGTGAGTGTGTGAATGTGTGTATGTGGAAGAGAGTGAGTCTGTGTGAGGGAGAGTGAGTGTGTGAGAGTATTAGTAGGAGTGTGAGTGTGTGAATGTGTGTATGTGGAAGAGAGTGAGTCTGTGTGAGGGAGAGTGAGTGTGTGAGAGTATTAATAGGAGTGTGAGTGTGTGAATGTGTCTATGTGGGAGAGAGTCTGTGTGAGGGAGAGTGAGTGTGTGAGAGTATTAATAGGAGTGTGAGTGTGTGAATGTGTCTATGTGGGAGAGAGTGAGTGTGAGGGAGAGTGAGTGTGTGAGAGTATTAGTAGGAGTGTGAGTGTGTGAATGTGTGTATGTGGAAGAGAGTGAGTCTGTGTGAGGGAGAGTGAGTGTGTGAGAGTATTAGTAGGAGTGTGAGTGTGTGAATGTGTGTATGTGGAAGAGAGTGAGTCTGTGTGAGGGAGAGTGAGTGTGTGAGAGTATTAGTAGGAGTGTGAGTGTGTGAATGTGTGTATGTGGGAGAGAGTGAGTCTGTGTGAGGGAGAGTGAGTGTGTGAGAGTATTAGTAGGAGTGTGAGTGTGTGAATGTGTGTATGTGGGAGAGAGTGAGTGTGTGTGAGGGAGAGTGAGTGTGTGAGAGTATTAGTAGGAGTGTGAGTGTGTGAATGTGTGTATGTGGAAGAGAGTGAGTCTGTGTGAGGGAGAGTGAGTGTGTGAGAGTATTAGTAGGAGTGTGAGTGTGTGAATGTGTGTATGTGGAAGAGAGTGAGTGTGTGTGAGGGAGAGTGAGTGTGTGAGAGTATTAGTAGGAGTGTGAGTGTGTGAATGTGTGTATGTGGAAGAGAGTGAGTCTGTGTGAGGGAGAGTGAGTGTGTGAGAGTATTAGTAGGAGTGTGAGTGTGTGAATGTGTGTATGTGGAAGAGAGTGAGTCTGTGTGAGGGAGAGTGAGTGTGTGAGAGTATTAATAGGAGTGTGAGTGTGTGAATGTGTCTATGTGGGAGAGAGTCTGTGTGAGGGAGAGTGAGTGTGTGAGAGTATTAATAGGAGTGTGAGTGTGTGAATGTGTCTATGTGGGAGAGAGTGAGTGTGAGGGAGAGTGAGTGTGTGAGAGTATTAGTAGGAGTGTGAGTGTGTGAATGTGTCTATGTGGGAGAGAGTGAGTCTGTGTGAGGGAGAGTGAGTGTGTGAGAGTATTAGTAGGAGTGTGAGTGTGTGAATGTGTCTATGTGGGAGAGAGTGAGTGTGTGAGTGAGTGGAAGTGTGAATAAGAGTGGGTCTGAGTGAGTGTATGGGAATGAGTCCATGAGTATGAGCTGGAGCTGGGATCTCTCTTAAGGATTGTTCACACTGGTCAGCCAGCCGGCCTTCTCGCAGCTCCCTGTGTAAAGCACCTCATATTTTCACAAATACTCCCCCGTGCCCAGAACGGGCACTTTTGCCTTCCCAGGAGTACCCGGGGCTTCCTTTGGAGCACCCCTGGGCTCTGCCCTTGGCCTAAAGCCCATCTTTTCCAACTGTAATCCTTGATCTCTCTGGACCCTTTGTAGCTGCTGGGCCCTTATTTATGTAAATGAATAAATGGGCAAACCTTCATTAAGCTTTTGCAGCCTTCACTAAATCCTGGGGATTCTGAAAATGGCCCAAACACTATTCCTGGCCAATGAGAGTCCACTGCCATGGGCCCCTGGGAGATGAGGAGAGGGGATGGAACCTTCTGAGGAGAGTAGAAGCTCCTTGGGGGCAGGGACAGTTTTGCTTTCAAACTTTGTAACTCTGGTACCTACATAGTTTGCATATTTAATATACAGTAAGTACTTAATAAACAACGGAATTAAATTGAACAGGGTAAATATCCCTTAATACCTCAACAAGAACAGTTAAAGAAATGACTAGTTTTGTTTTGAACTGGGAATCAAAGGAAAACTCATCCATTGATAGCTTTAAAAAGTTTTATAGATACCTTTTGTTTTTACATTGTGGTTAATCTTTGGATATTTTAGATTTCCTCTGGATCCTTTGAAACTGAGCCTCTTTTTTTTCATAATAGCTTTTTATTTTTAAAATACATGCAAAGATAGTTTTCAACACTCACCCTTGCAAAACTTGTATTACAAATTTTTCTCCCTCTTTTCTCTCCACTCCCTTCCCTAGACCACATGCAATGTATGTTAAACACGTGTAATTCTTCTATACATATTTCCACATTTATCAAGTTGCACAAGAAAAATCAGATTAAAAAGGAAAAAAAATGAGAAAGAAAAAAAAAAGAAAGCAAACCAAGATAAAAAAGGTGAAAATGCTATGCTGTGATCCACATTCAGTCTCCGCAGACCTCTCTCTGGATGCAGATGGCTCTCTAAATCACAAATCTGTTGGAAGTGGCCTAAATCACTTCATTGTTGAAAAGAACCAAGTCTATCATAGTTGATCATCACATAATCTTGCCATGTATAATGACCTCCTGGTCCTGCTCACTTCACTCAGCATCAGTTCCTGTGAGTCTCTCTAGGCCTTTCTGAAATCCTCCTGCTGGTCATTTCTTATAGAACAGTAATATTCCATGACATTGAATATTCCATAATATTCATACTCCAAAACTTACTCAGCCATTCTCTGACTGATGGGCAGCCACTCAGTCTCCAGTCCCTTGGCACTACAAATAGGGCTGCCACAAATATTTTTCCCTTTGTCATGATCTCTTTGGGATACAGGCCCGTAGAGTGATTCCCTTATTGTAACAAAGAAAAACAATGGAAGACTTCCCCAAATAACTGCATTTCTGCGGTGTAACGTTTCTGCATTCCCTGCCTGCCAATTCTTTACTTAAATGAGATAGTGTTTCTTCATTTGTTCTCCAAGAGTATGATATAACCAATAGCGTTTAGCTTATAAATGTAAGGTTTTTTTTTTTAAAGGGCATGTACATAGAAATGGAAAGTTATAGACAAGATATATCTTCTGCACATATATAGCTGAGAGTGACTGTAGAGGGATGGAACTCTGAAAAGGTGTACTTGGATCTGAGACAGCAGCGTGCTTAAGGCTAAGTACTTACTCAATGTGAGGTGATGGTTCTATAAGCATATACTTAGATGATATGGTGATGTGAGGACTCTTCTCACGACTGGCGCCTGCTGAAGGTGTGGTGGTGAGATAATTATAGGGGAGGATTGGAGGATGGAGGGAGAGAGTCAGAGTCACTCTGCCACAGCACGCTCAGGAGGGAAGACTCGAGAGCCCAGGATCCTTCTTTGACGAGCCACATGGCAGCTTGTCTGCCTCCTTCACTTCTCCTCTTAAAGACCAAGGACTCTGACTGATCCTGAGGCGCTCCAGAGAGCTAGCCCAGACATTATAAGTGACCATTTCTAAGATTATATATATATATATATGTGTGTGTGTGTGTGTGTGTGTGTGTAAACATACATTTTTTTGTGTAATGTTTTGAGCATTGTTAAAATTTTATAGAGAACTTGCTTTTTAAATGTGTGATTTTCAAAGAGTTGCTACTTTGTCAAGTGTGATTCATATTCTTGAGAATTCTACCTTTTTACCATGGAAGTCAATGGAAAATTCAATTTCTAGGAATTTGCTTTATAGCCAACTTTTCAGAAAGAGTACATTTATTCTTGAAGCAATGAAGCCAATATCATTCCCCTCACTTGCCAGTGATACTTAACACCAGTTAATTATTATGTGATATTGTTGAGAAAGGCTTCCCATCTATGTTACTTTAGATGGGGGACTCTATAATCTTGATTTACTTTTTTAGTCATTTGCTGAAATTTCTTTTAAGTAATGAGTGCACCTTAAATGGCCTAAAAAGACAGACTTACCTGGAGATTTGCCAATTTTATCAAGTGAGCTTTAAAGGAAAAATGGTAAAGTAAGAGGGAGATGCTCGGAGGATATGATAACATGGTACAGAGGATTGAAAGAAAGAGGAGGAAAGTTTTACTTGTAGGAATAAACAGGAGGCTCCCTGGTCTGGCTAAAGAAAATGGATGCTGAACAGCTCAGATGGGGAACCCTGTGTCACGGAAGGGAGAAGAATGGAAGTAGAGAGCTGGGCAGATCTTCAATGGAGATTGTTCTGCGAAATGTGGAGGAGTGTCCAGTACGAGAAGGGGTGGAATGGCTACAGACAGGGCCCGTGAGAGGAAGGCTGGAGTACGGGAATGACTCCCTATTACACATCCCACTTAGCTTAACCTGCATCTTTTCCAACATGTCCGATAAGGGACAATCCAGCTCCTGAGGAAAGAGTGCTAGGGAAGGGAAGCCCATCCTTTCCCTAGGTATTTCATTCAATTTTTGGCAGCTCTCATCCTTAGTGACTTCTCTGGAAACCTATTGTTTCAAGTTCTGCCTTCTGTGGCCAAAGAGAAGAAATCTAATCTGTCTTGTACACGACAACTCCTGAAACCCATAAATGCTGCTGGGAATGAGTTTTCACCATCCAGTTTCTTTTCTTCATAGTAAATAACCCAGCTTCTGCTACTGATCCCGGGTACCATCTATAGAACACTCTCCATCCTAGTCCCATATTTTCTGAACTCTCTCCAGTTTATCAATGTCCTTCCTAAAAATGGCACCCGGGATTGAACATGTGCTTCAGGTGGGATCTGATCAAAGTAAAGGAAGACTAAATTGATGGGTAGCAGGGTGAACAGTAAGGAGCTGGATGGATTTGAATTCTGGTTCTGCTCTAATCTAAGACTGCTGGGAGAGACCTAATAGGTCACCATCACACTGAGGAAATCAGACATCCATCAAAGGATAATTCACTCTTAGTTTCATATTTTTCATCTGATTCCACTGGTTTAATACTTGTTACCTTTTTGGATCTTTTTTTTGGTGGTGGAAGTATTTATTGGGGTTGAAATTATGAGTTGGTCTGCGTAGGGATTCCCAGTTTTAGAAACTCCTTCCACCTATGAAGGTCAGTCTGTCACTTACAGTCTTGGACATGGTGACTCCTTTGACTTCAGGATTGCTCCCAAAGTCCTCCTTTTTTCCTCCCTGCTGGAACTCTATCTTTCCAGAAATCAGCAGGAGTCAGGATCACTAAATGTCTTTATTCTAGATCTTTACCATCACCTCCAACGCCAGGTCACAAGTGCAAGTGAGCGTGAGTTCCACCACCCAAGTTTCTCTTACTCCTCCCACACACGTCACTTCCCCCTCTTTGTCTCACCAATCAAGTCAGCACAGAACAGCTGGGGAGGGTCAACCTTAAACAAGTTAATAGGGAACCGTCCAATTGGCACTTAGTCTCACGTGCTTCATCATCCAAGTGCATTGCTCAGTTCTAGCCCTTTACATCTCCCGCTTTCTTTTGTTTTAGACCACAGGAGGTCGCGCCATCCCTGACTTTTCAGGGAGATGAGAACCCCAAAAAGGAGGTGATCACACCCCCCCCCCTGACTTCTCAGGAGGGGAGATGAAAGCACTAAAAAGGAGATAGTCATGCTCTCCCTGACATCTCAGGAGGGGAGATGAGAAGCACCAAAGAGAAGTGGGGATTTGCTAGTGGGTTTCTGGATTGAAGGACCTTATTAGAGACAAGTATGCACAAACCCATCAGCATGGGAGTTATTACACAAGCACATAGCAATAACGCAGAGGCTATTAGTGGTGACTCTCCCCACAGTCAGTGCAGACTCGATGTGGTGTAACAAACAGGAATTGTACATGCAAGTAGTGATATAACAAACAATATAAATCAACATGGTATTGTAAGAGATTTCCAGAAGTCCTAGAAGGAGGGTATGTAGACACCAGACACACATACCCCTTCTTCAGCAACCAAGAGATAGTCCAAAACCAATCTATTGTCCATTGCTTCACTGTTAGGGAATCCAATGATCCCCACAAGTTTTTGAAGTCCCACATCAGTCTTTTTATGTGTTAGGGAATCCAATGATCCCCACAAGATTTTGAAGTCCAGCAACAGTCTTATGATGTCTCAGAGAATCCAATGATTCCTGAGGATTTCAGTCCTACAACAGTCTTATGATGTCTCAGAGAATCCAATGATTCCTGAGGACTTTCAGTCCTACAACAGTCTTATGATGTCTCAGAGAATCCAATGATTCCTGATGATTTCAGTCCTACAACAGTCTTATGATGCCTCAGAGAATCCAATGATTCCTGAGGACTTTCAGTCCTACAACAGTCTTATGATGTCTCAGAGAATCCAATGATTCCTGAGACTTTCAGTCCTACAACAGTCTTATGATGTCTCAGAGAATCCAATGATTCCTGAGACTTTCAGTCCTACAACAGTCTTATGATGTCTCAGAGAATCCAATGATTCCTGAGACTTTCAAGTCCTACAATAGTCTTATGATGTCTCAGAGAATCCAATGATTCCTGAGGATTTTCAAGTCCAACAGTTTTTGATGTCCATGGGTCAAATGCCATAACTGCCAGGTTCTTTCAGTGGTGGGCACAGTCAGCAACGGAACCACCCGATGTTTCTTGGGCCTTCTCCTTCGTTTCAAGGGTCTGCTCTGTCTCTCTCCGATGGACAAGGCGAATACGGCTCGTTGGCACCCATCTGATTCCTTCTCCATCTGTAGAGATACAAGCAAACCCTCTCCCCCAAGCAGTTAACCTATCTGGTCCCTTCCATTCACCACTTTCTGGGTCTCTCCACATCACTTGGCGATTATCTAAAGACAGTGGAGCTGCTCGCACGGGACACTGCCCTTCCGGTGGGTTATAAAACCTGTCTGCTGGAGCCAGTGCATCTTTGTCAAAAATTAAAAAATTAATGGTATAGAGAACTAAATTTAGAAGTTCTCTAGGGTTACCCGTGGCTCCCCCTTTCTTTTGTTTTTGGAGGAGTGTCTTAATATCTCTGTTTCTTCTCTCTACTATTGCCTGCCCTTGAGGATTAAAGGGTATGCCCGTGGTGTGTAAAATCTTATACTGTGCACAAAAGTGTGTAAAATGTTTAGATGTATATGCAGGTCCATTGTCTGTTTTTATTGCTTGTGGCACACCCATAATTGCAAATGCTTGTATAAGGAATTCAGTGACCACTCGGGCTGTCTCTTTTGCTGCTGGCATTGCAAATGTGAATCCTGAAAAGGTGTCTACCACGACATGGATAAAAGATAGACGACCAAAAGATTTATAATGGGTCACATCCATTTGCCAAATTTCATTAGGTCTCAAACCACGAGGGTTCTTCCCTGGAGGGAGTGTAGGAGCATGGAAAGGAAGGCAAGCTGTACAGGCTTTTACTATGCTCCTAGCTTCTTCTCTTGTTATTCCAAACTGCAAACGTAAAGCTCGGGCAGCCTGATGATATTTAGAATGAGACTCTTGTGCTTCTTGAAATAAAGGAGTACTGGCCAGCATGGTTAGAAGGCAATCTGCCTTTGAATTACCATAAAAAATAGGACCTGGAAGTCCACTATGGGAATGGACATGCAAAATATAAATCTTACCTGGATGCTTTCTCACTTGCTCTTGAAGCTCTTTAAAGAGCTGATATATGTTGGAGGCTACAAATTTTATTTGGACTGTGGCAATTCTTTGTACCACACCTACTGAATAGGCTGAATCAGATATTATATTTATGTCTCCCGGATAATAAGCAAGAGCTAGAATGATTGCATTCAATTCATTCTGCTGAGTGGACTGAAAAGGAGTTCTGATTACTTTCTTTATAGTTAAGTCACAAGAATACACAGCGCAAATATTATGTTTGGATGCATCTGTAAAGATAGTTGGTCCTTTAAAAGGAAATTTAGAAACCTTTTCTTCAAGAATCCATTGCCAATTATGTAGCAGTCTGGTTATCTTTAATGGAGACCTGTGTGCAAAATTTGGAGCCATGGTTAATAAAATTTGCCACTCTGGGATGGTTTCGCAGCACACATTAACTTGTGCATTAGTATAAAAGGTATATATCTTTTCAGGTCTTGTCCCAGATAATTGTACTGCTCGTTTAATGGCCTTTAATAAAATTCTAGCCACAAGCACTGGGTAAGGAATAAGGCTTTGTTCTGGTTGTGCTGGGAGGTTCACCCACTCTATCACACTGTCTCCTTGATGAAGGACTGCTGTGGGGGCCTCTTGTGTAGCAAAAACTGATATTTCCAAGGGTTTTTGAGTGACTCTTTCAACCACATTGGATAAAGCCAGTTCAACTTGTCTCAAAGCCTCTTGAGCTTCTTTTGTAAGCTGGCGTGGTGAATTTAAAGCACTGTCTCCCCTTAAAATGTCATATAATGGTTGCAATTGACAGGTAGTCAAGCCTAGCACAGGACGCATCCATTGGATATCTCCTATCAATTTCTGGAAGTCATTTAAGGTGTTTAGCTTCTCTATTCTTAAGGAGAGTTTTTGTACTGTAAGCACCTTAGGATATACTTCATATCCTAAATATTGAAAAGGACCATGTCTTTGAATCTTTTCTGAAGCTATGTGCAATTTATAATTCCTTAGTGTTTCTATGGTTTTTTGTAGACATGCTTCTAACATTTGTTCCTCAGGTGCACATCCCAATATATCATCCATGTAATGTAATAACATTACTTTTGGAAATGCTTTTCTTACTGGACTAAGAGCAGTAGCAACATACATTTGACACATAGTAGGGCTGTTTTTCATTCCCTGTGGCAAAACTGTCCATTCATATCTTTTATAAGGCTCAGCTAAGTTAACGCTGGGCACTGAAAAGGCAAATCTTTTCATATCCTCCTTATCTAGAGGGATAGAATAGAAACAATCCTTAATGTCTATAACCCACAGAGGCCATTCTCTAGGCAACTGAGTAGGAGATGGAAGTCCAGGTTGAAGAGTTCCCATAGTTTCCATCTGTTCATTTACCTTTCTTAAATCAGTCAACATTCTCCATTTTCCAGATTTCTTTTTTACAACAAATACTGGGGAATTCCAAGGACTTAGAGAAGGTTGTAAGTGTCCTTCATCAAGTTGTTCCTGTACTATGTCTAGTAAGGCCTGAATTTTATTGTTATCTAAGGGCCACTGTTCTATCCACACTGGTGTATCAGTTTTCCACTGGATAGGAACAGGTGAAAGTGTTGGCAGGCCTTCAACAGCAGCCCTGCCTAAAAAACCGAAGTACTCATTTTTAACCCTAATTGTTGTAAAATGTCTCTTCCCCACAGATTGATGGGGATTTTTTCAACTATAAAAGGAGTAAAAACTCCTGTTTCACCTTCAAATACCCATCTTAAAGGGGTAGCACTAACTTCAGCTGCTATTGATCCTCCTACCCCAGACATGTAGGTGTCTGCCTTAGTCTTTGGCCAGTTACTGGGCCAGTTGGCACCTCTAATGACTGTGCGATCTGCACCTGTGTCCACCAGTCCTTCTAATGCTATGCCATTTATATAGATGGTGAGCATAGGTCGGTCAGCTGTCACAGCTGCTGTCCAGTATATTCCTGGGTTTTTCTGCTTGGAGTCCGAACATGGGTGACTGTCACCAGGTTGCTTATTAGGGGTCTGTACCAGTAAATTTGATGCTACTACTTCCCCTGGTTGATAAGTCACACATTGTCTCCCTGTGTTAGTGACTGGGATATTATCTACACATTCCCCAGTTTCCCACATCAGTGTATGAATGAACACTGTCTTGTAAGTACTCTCAGGAGGTGAAATGGTCAAGCCTACTGTGCCTGGAGGCAAGGGATCCATAGGTTGGAGAGGAACAGATTTCACCTCTCCAGGGGGTATCTCAGTTGTCCCAGCTGCATACAACTCTATCCTCCCTAATTGTAGTCCCTTTCTCCCATCATGTTGCTTCCTGGCTGACTGATTGTGTAATCCCTTTCTCCCCTCAGATGGCTTCCTGGCTGATGGGTCATGTCTGGGTATTGGACTTGGAGGCACTCTCTGGGTGTGGCATCGGCTGCCATCATGCCCCAAGTGTTTTTTGCCTGGGGCCCTGGAGCTGGGCCCCTCATCCCGTTTCCCTGAATCAGTCTACACTCTGAGGCCCAATGGAGTCCTCTGTTGCATTTTGGACATGGGGTTTTGGGTCTTGTTCTCCCAGCCTGTCTTCTCACTCTGTCTCTATGCCAACATTGAGCTTTCAAATGGCCTACTTTACCGCATTGAAAGCATTGACGAGTCTCTCTGGAAACCCCTTGCCAAAAGGGATCCTGTCTCCCCATGTTGGGATCTTGGGAAGTCTGCACCATAGCCTGGCTATAAAAGGTATTTGTGCCCATTGTGGCACAGCGTCTTATGATCTCCTCTAAAGGAGCATCCTTACGTATATAGTATAGTATAGTATATACTATAGTATATCTATAGTATAATCCTTCTACAAACCTCATTGGCATTGTCTCTAGCAAGTTGCCTCACCAAAGTGTCTGTTACTTCATTTTCACCATTAATCTGTATGACAGCTGTCTGCAAACGTGCCACAAAATCAGCAAAAGGTTCATTTGGTCCCTGTACAATTTTTGTGTAGGTCTCACCCTTGTAGTTTTTACTGGGGAGAGAAGCCCATGCTTTGATAGCAGCAGCAGAAATTTGCTCAAATGCTGTTATGGAGTAATTAATCTGTACCAAAGCATCTGCATAAGAACCTATACCCATTAGTAGGTCATAGGTGATGGAAGTATTAGCTGCACTTTGACTATTTTGTTGGGCTTGAATCCTACAGAGCTCAGTAAATTCAGAAAACCACAACAAATTTTGTCCAGGTTCTAAGCACACCCTTGCAATGACTTTCCAGTCACTAGGGGTTAAGGTTTCATAAGCCAAATTGTGTATTAACATCTTAACATAATCTGATGTAGCCCCAAAGACAGTGCAAGATTTTTTCAGGTTTTTAAGGACATCCATATTAAAAGGAGCATATCTTCTACTCTCTTGACCTGCAGAATTATGCTGTTGAATCACGGAAAAATTTGAAGTTTGAAATCATTATCTACTTCTTTTCCATTTTCAATTGCTTCAATAAGCCCTCTTTCTAATCTAGTTACAGGAGTGGGCAGTTGTTGGGGGGGGGGGCTCTGTGTGGGAGGAGGGGGGGGCGCTGATGATGTCACCGCCCCTCCCACTACTCCTCCTCCCTCCATCCCTGAAGGTGGAGTGGATGTGGGCTGATCAATAATCTGCTCTCTAGGTGGGGTTGAATTTTCTTCAGAGTCAATCAGAGTCTACACACTCAGATTCCTCATTCAAATCCCCTTGCCCTCTGGCAATGTCCTGAGTTTGCCTATCTTCTATCTTTGGTTCCTCACGCTTCCTTATCTGTGCCTTTTTAGAACTCTTCCTTCTTCTAAACTCTTCTCGATAGCTTAAGTCTAATAGAATCAAGTTGTATAGATAAAATACCTCTGGGAAAATTTGACAATTCCCATTTTTTGAGTAAAATTCTCTCATTTCAAGTCCCACTAGCTTCCATTTATCTATACGTATTTTTTCTTCATTTAAGAACCAAGGGGACGTGCGAATCAATGAGTGTAAGAGATTATTCATTTGTGGGATGGGAACAAGTAAACTTTTCTCATCAATTATCTTAATTATATCCTCTATAGCATTGCTAGATGAGGCAGGGGCTGGGGTTGGAGCAGGGTCAGCTGAGGCCCAGGATTTACCTAACATCTGCCCCATCTCAGTTACTAGAGATTGCTGATTTAGTCCTTAACAAGGTAAGTTCCTTATTTCTATTAGAATACTCACCTAATCTCCTGGTCACAGGGGGACTTCGGTGGAAGTAGGGTGCCAGCCCCACGTTGGGCGCCAAATGCTGGAACTCTATCTTTCCAGAAATCAGCAGGAGTCAGGATCACTAAATGTCTTTATTCTAGATCTTTTCCGTCACCTCCAACGCCAGGTCACGAGTGCAAGTGAGCGTGAGTTCCACCACCCAAGTTTCTCTTACTCCTCCCACACAAGTCACTTCCCTCTCTTTGTCTCACCAATCAAGTCAGCACAGAACAGCTGGGGAGGGTCAACCTTAAACAAGTTAATAGGGAACCGTCCAATTGGCAATTAGTCTCACGTGCTTCATCATCCAAGTGCATTGCTCAGTTCTAGCCCTTTACACCTCCCCTCTCCCCTTTTTTGTTCCAGAATCAGGTGAAGGATGGCAAAAGGTTTTGTTGCATGAAAAAGCTGGTCGAATTAATCACAAAAAGTGGATTTTTACAAAAGATAATTTTATTTAAAATAGTTCAAATTACATAGTTTCTTTTAAAATTATGAAAACTTCATAAATATGACATAAATAATTCTTTTTAATCGAACTAATCACAAAAGGAGATTTTTACAAAAGGTAATTTTGTTTAAAATAGTTCAAATTACATAGTTTCTTTTAAAATTATGAAAATTTCATAAATATGATAAATAATTCTTTTTAAGCGAACTAATCACAAAAGGAGATTTTTACAAAAGGTAGTTTTATTTAAAATAGTTTATATTATATAAAATTTCTTTTAAAATTATGAAAATTTCATAAATATAACATAAATAATTATTTTTAGGAATGGGGAAAGAGAGTAAACCTGTGATTTCACTGGTTTGAGGAGGCCTTGAATAATGAAATTCCTTTTACCAAGGCACGTTGGCACTTTCTCTGTACTTTGTTTTAATGAGTTTTGTGAGCCATTGAGAACTCAATGACTTGCCCAAGATCACCTAGTCTGTGAGTCTGTGTCAAAGCAGAGATCTGAGCCCAGGCTTTTTGATTCTGAAGCCCGCCCTTTGATTACACTGGAGGTAAAGCCTGTTCATTTATTTCAGTTTCCTGGGACTGAGTCCAGGGAACAAGAATGGCAGTTCCCTTCTCAATTAAGATCATATGTTGAAAAAAATAGAAATAATTTTAAATGTTTTAAAATATATAAATTAATAATTACCTTATGGGAATAAATATTACTTAAATATAAATAAATTAATTTAAAATAATTAAAAGCAATATCCTCACTGCTCATACTTTTCTGGTTCTTCATAAAGAACAACATGGCCATCTGCCCACTGGACAGATTTTTCAATGAAGGAAGGAACAGGCATGAACTAAAACATTCAAGCACTGTCATTCGTGGGGTACATGTACCGAATAATCCGAATGGTATGCTCCATGAGCTTGATGTAGTACCACAGGCTGAGATGGAGAGCCACCTTCCTGGGCCACTTTTCCAGGCTCTTCAGATTCAAAACCAGGTTATGGGAGGCAGTTGGGTTGAGGGTGGGTACTGGATCTGCCACCTTCATCTGGAGGAAGGAAATAAAAACGATGATTTTAAATCATTTTCTGAAATACTCTGGTGGAGAAGGTCCTCCATTATTTCTGGGAGACAAGGCTATGGTTGGGAAATACTGCTAACATGGACCAAAGCTCGTGAGAAGAAGGCACTTTGACCAGTCCCTCCACGGCGTTCTATGTGATCTCTTTCTGATCCTTCTTCCTGGCAAGGATCCTGGGTAGGTCCCAGTCTGTACAAGAAATAGATTTTCCTCCCTTTGTTCCAATGACAGAAGAAAAACCATAACCAGCCATCCCAAAATTGTTCTGACTTTTTCTCTAACCATTGATAATCCCCTAAAGTAAGAACTAGAATCTACCCTAGATTTTTAGCATCTTAAGAGACAAACCTATTTCAGGGGCCTAAAAAAAGCTCATAGTAGTTCACTTCATCAGGTAGAAATGCACCCTGGGACGGATGACTATGGATCTTCTTCCTGGCTGATGTCTACAGAGAGAAGTATCTGATAAGGGGCTTGAGGATTCCGGGTCCAACTTCAGGTGTAAACTTCATCGAGAAGCTAAGCGAGCACATTTCAAGAAGACAACAAGGAAGTCAAGCTCAGATTCGGCTCGGTGCTTCCACCTGCTCGGCCTTGGTGGCTCCCCTATTTTTGGCCCTCCATGGTTCACTTACTCTCCCACTTTTAAAGCACCTACTATGTGCAAAGCTCTCTTGGAGGCTGGTGAAAACTGATCTCATGGAGCCAGTGTAAACACTGGCAGCTAAACAGAGGTCGTCCTTCCTCCGTGACTGTCGGTAGTACACAAAACCCATCCTCCTATCTGTGTGATCATCTGACTGTCCCATGAATATGTTCTCTGGGAAGCACGATAAAATTTCAGAGGGTCTATTTTCTGATGTCTCCATGAGACTTTTCTCCCTCTGTAAACTTCAGGAGATAGCTCCTTAATTAAATTAGGAAGTTGTCCACCCAAGGCATATTTGTTATCCTATTAGGAAACGTCCAAGCTTTCCTTAAATTGCTCTGAGGGCTCTATAGGCTTCAGACTTAGCACACTTTACAAACTCTTACACACACTATATATACACCATGGATATAGTATGTCCACTCCTTTTTTCACTGATTAAAAAAGTCCCACCAGAGCAAACTCTTACACACCATATATATATATATATATATATATATATATATATATATATATATATATATGCACCAATATACCATGATTATAGTATGTCTATTCTTTTTAGTGATTAAAACAATCCCTGCCAGAGCACTAAGACTTTCTAGCCATGACTTTCTCTTGCAGACATGTCCTCCTGACTCATTCTTATGTCCCTCTCCTTTAGTCTTGAACGTGCCTGGAAGAACTGGTGTGAGTCAGAAGGGGAAGGCAATCAGTGGTTACAAGTGGAATCTCCCATTCTTGGTATGTATGAAATCTTGGGAATCTGGCTGGAGTGCTCCTTCCTTTGCATGATCACAGACTCCTTGTCACTTTTGCCCACCATCTCCTTAATATCACCACACCTAACCCTCTGCTGACCCCTCCTAAGACTTTTTCTGCTGCAACTTCTCAAGAATTCCCTTAAAAGCCTGTCCTAAAAGTGAAAAGCGACTGTATACTTTTGTCTGGGGCTGCGGTCGTGAATTTTTTTCTTTAAGTTTTCTTGACAGCCGGCACGTGTTTCAGACAGGCTCATGAAGAGACATTTCCCACTTCCTGCCTCTCAAGGACTTCCGAAGTTAATGTTGAATATTATTTGTTTCTACTCACTACAGCTGGCACAAAAATGAGATGTCCCAACAGCTTCCACAGAAAGAGAGGGTAAGCAGCGCTGTAATTGTCAGGAAGCCCGTGATGGGGCTTTTTGTTGGCTTTTAGCTGTCTCATTTTTTGAGAAGTATTGCATTTTAAAGGACTTTCAAGTTTTCTTGGGGAAGCCTGTTCCTTGAGCCATTTCTAAGTCGGGACCATTGCTTCTTGGAATGGGCAAAGGGAAACTCACCAAATTATTCAGGGCCAGGGCTAGGTCAGCCGTGGTCACTTTTAGTAATTCAGCCCTGCTTTTCTTTTCTGTCATCTCAGATTCCATGAACTGGAGATACCCGTCAAATTCCTGCAGATTACTGATGATCTTTATCAGGCATGCCTCCTTATGTGAAAAACAGAAAAATTATAGTTACCGATGGGGAAAAATGTATATAAAATAATTAAAATAGGTCTTTCAAAGCAGAACTTATATGTCCCCTTTCTCCCCTTTCTTTACCCCCTTAACAAAATTAAAATACTTCTTCTACAATATCATCCCATTTCTCCTCCCAATGGCCCTATGGAGTTGGAAAAGTCCAGCTGCCTTATTTTCCATCTGGACAAGCAGAGACACCACTTCAGTGATTTCACTAAAAGCCAAACAGGTGTTGAGATCTGGGAATAAGGCTGAATTCCCCAGATTTTCCCTATCCTCTTCTCTGTCTTAAATTATAGACCTTCCCTAGGGCAGTGGGTCTTGTACTTGGATTATTTTCATGGAGTAATCAAGATTCAGGACAGATTATCTCACTGCTTGGATGGGAGAAGGGCAGATCAGAATGATTTCATGAAGAAGGAGAGCTTGATAGCTTACGGGTGACCAGCTAGAGAGGAGAGGTCAATAGACCATGTAATCGAAGATAATCTGGCTAGCATCTCTCACAGGCTTCTATTCTTGGAGATGTGGAGGTAAAAATACATCAACGCCAACAGAAATACCCAGCTTTGTTTAAAGACATGAAAATGGGACCATCATTTGGGACCTCTTTTAAATTAGCTGTCTTGTGAAATGCGTATTAAATAGATAGATGGATATAAAAATATATATAATGAATATATCTCTATTGATAGATCCATCCATCCATCCATCCATCCATCCGTCCCCTCTTTTCTCCTGTATGGCATATTCCCCTTTAGGTATTGGTAGATCTCAAGGTAGCAGGAGAAGTCCTCCTTTCCCTTATTTATAGTTCTATGGGTCCCATAGCCATTCACTTTCTGCATGCACCCATAGCCTAGACATTGCCTGAGAACAGGGGAAGTCACGCACTTAGCTAGGAGCCAAGTGCCCAGGAGTTAAGATGTCCCACATTGATTCACAGGGTGAGGCCGCAGAGAGCCATGAAGGTGGGAGGCAGGAGACCCGTGCCTTGGGTTATTGGGCGAGAGGTCTCCCTGATGCAGTGGGGGCTGCCCTTTCCTCATTAATATAAACGAGGCTTCCATGATAGGAGGATCTCCACGTGCCTTTCCAGCCCAAATGTTTGGTGGCTCAGGGGTTGGGTACCTTATTGAATTCAGAATGGAAGCATCCATCTTGCTCTGTCAAGTTGGGAAAGACCAGGTTGTTTTCAGCTAGTATCATGGTGCTGTTGTCGCATATGTTCTGGCTTTCACAAATCTGGCAAGAAAGGCAAAGGAGTCATGATCCCATGGCTGTTTTTAAGAGACAAGTGGGCATCCAGTCTCAGAACCTCTGGGTTGGCAGGGAGCCTGAGTGGGTATCAGGTGCAACCCGTGCCCCAATGGAAACCACTCTCTGATCTCCTCAGCAAGTGAGAACCCAGCCTCCAGGACTCCCACGGATGGGGGACTCCCTCGCTACCTGCTCAGCCGGCATACTTCATTTTTGGATAGCTGGATGGGTGAGCGAATCCCCTCCAATAGCAAGCCAAATGTGCATCTTTGCATCTCCACTATTGCCGCCCGCAGTGCCAAATTTCAGAGACTGACAGCCCCTTGCCACATCACACCCTTTGAGTTAGATCCTCGAAGATCCTGTTTTCCCCAGTTCTTTCCTTCCCCAGGTTAAGGATTTTTAGTCTGTGTTGGACCACAGGAAGATGAGACTTTTCTCTAAAAACGAATTTATGGCTCCTTCTGCCTAGGCGTAATTGCTCTTCCCAACTTTGTCTAGGCCGGAAGGAGCCATACATTCATGTGATAAATTCATCCCATAGATGAGATCTTCCACCAAAGGCAGACCAGGCTACACCATGCTAGAGGAAAGGGATTCTCTGTTTTAGCATCTTAAATACAGCTTTTTCCCTTTGAGGAAGATTTCACTATTGAGAATTCACAATCAAAGAATCTTAAGACCATGGCCACCAGCTGCCAAGAAACCCTGTTTGCCTCAGTTCCTGCTGATTTTCCCTGGAGCTGACCAGTTTCTGATCCTTCCAGCAAGGTAGAGAGTCCTTATTTTCCCACAGAAAAAGGAGGCTCAGACAAGTAGATGGAGGCCGTCCCGGATCAAAGATGGACCTGGGGGTGGAAGCCAGGTCCCCTGAAGTCCATCCGGTCTAAGAGACCTGGTCCTTCCAGAAGGGAAAACGACCCCTTAAGCCCAGGGAGAAGAAAGGGTGGCTTCTGTCTCTGCCTGCCGGGATCCGAGGAACTTCACACTAAGGGGAAGGCGTCCCTCCTTTGGAGCCGGGCCCGGGGGAGCAGTTCTGAAGGCCGGACACCGCCCTGCCTCCAGCCAGCCTCCTACCCACCTTGTTCTTCAGGTCAGTAGCTTCACTGTACAGCGTGTTGGCCAGGCTCAGGCATCTATTCCGGTCGGCACTGCCCGATGCTGGATTTCTGGAGACCCCCGAGGCGTCCTGGGTGGGGCGAGCGGCCGTGGCTACGAGCAGCGCCAGGGTGAGGGCCAGTGGCCTGAGAGACCCTGTGACTGGGGAGAGGGAGAGCGGGTGAGCTCACCACGCAGCTGCTCGGCTGAACTTCCTCCTGCTGGCTGCCTTCCACCGGGCCGCAGCCAGGCGCACACACTCTCACACACACTCTCACAGGCTGGGGCAGGGCCAGGGGCCGGCCTCCCCTTACTTACTCTGGAGCGGAGGGCCCATGTCTCAGAGCGTTGAAGGCAGGCCGGGGTGTCTGGTGGTCGGAGGGCAGAATGAGCCTCCCGACATCTCTGATCTGTATTTATTGGGGACGAGACTCAGATATGGACTCTCTTGGGAAAATCCAACATTTTGACAAATCTTTGATGGGGGAGGGGTGGAGCAGGGGTGGGGTGTGAATTTAGAGGAAACCTTATTAAGGTTGTGCAAGAGCTGAACTGTGACGTCCTTGAGCATCATCGGAGTTAGCCGGGACCAGAAGCTCTTGGGTCATCTACTTTAGCCCCTAGAGGCCCCTGTGGGATCATTCTTACTATACTTTCTTTTTTCAGTGACTCAGCACTCGGGCCTCTCTTGGGAAAGAGGAGCCGAGGGAAGTCAGAGAGGAGGGCTGGGATCGGGTTTCAGAGGCTGACGTGCGGGCTCTCTGCCCCGGCAGACCCAGACCCATCTCTGTGGGGTCCCGGCCCGCTCTGGTGGCCCTGTTCTTAGCAGAGATCCTTCAGGGTGCTGTTTCCTTCTCAGGTGCATTTGGCAGGGCAGGAACCGAGGCAAACAGCGTGAAGTGACTTGCCCAGAATCACACAGCTGCGAAGAGTCTGAGGTCGGATTTGAACTCGGAAGAGGGATCTTCCTGACCCCAGACCCAGTGCTCTAACCACTGAGCCACCTAACTACTTTCCCTTCTCCCCCCAATCTATATATTGGAAGCACAACATGGTGGGAAAGAGAGGGGAAAGGCAGGCATTTCCTTGAATGAAGGATTTGTTATTCTGTAAAAGTGGACTAAAAGAGGCATCTCAAGTTTTATAGAATAACAAATTTTCTATAAAAGTAGACGAAAAGTTGCATCTAAAATTTCACCTTTAAGAACACATTTGATTCACCGAAATCTTTTTTACTCAAAAGTTGGAAAAATCTTTGTCTATTCTTATAGAATAACACATTTTCTATAAAAGTAGACTAAAAGATGTAGTTTCACACATTTGATTCGCCAAAATTCTCTTTACTCAAAAGTTAGAAAAAATTAAGCATTTTTAAATATAAAACTTGATATGATTTGGTTCGACAGAGCCTTTCCAACAAATATTCAAAGGGACTCCTTCCTGAAGGATGTTTCCCCAGAGAGATAAGTCCCATTGCCATCAGTCCATGTGCTGGGGAGCTCTTTGAGGATGGAGATTATCTTTTGCTTCTGTTTGTATCTTGCAGGGCTTAGCACAATTTGTGGCCCAGAGCAGGTGCTTAATAGATGCTTATTGGCTGTTGCTGCATCTCGGCCGGTAAGCGATGGGAAGGCCGTAAGCTGGAATCTTCAGCATCTGGTAGCAGTGTGGACCCGAGTTCTGTTCCGCTGTGGGGATCATCACTGCTGAATTGCTTGGAGAATCCATTGTGTCCCTGAACTGCTTTCTCCAGTCGGTATCGCTCCATCTAAGTCTCCCCTGACGTAGAACTTTTTGAGAACACTTCTGCTGCTAGCTAGGCCCACGCATGTTTCCAATGACAGATCAAAGTGTTCTGTTAGAGTAACTTGATTTTTGCTTTAAAAAATTTTAAACACGGTCATACAATGATACATCACAGCCAGGGCTGGAGCTCGGCATCCATGCTGGCTTTTGATCAGCTCCCTCAGACCCGAGGAAGAGCAGTGTGAGCCGTCCCACAGCTAAGCCTTGGCACCTGCTGGTGCCCTGTTCTGCCAGGGTGCCCATGGGAAACGAAAGAGGAAGCGAGGGATGGCTCGTAGACACTTGAGATGTCTGTTTGTCCCTGCGATGGCCATGTTTCTGTTTCCTTCCCTTCCTTCTGGCTCCGCCAACTTTCATAAGAAACCATTGAGCAGAAGGTCATGTAAGAAATGATGGCCACCCACTGTGGACCAAAGTGGCTACGGCTCCCAGGTCATGGAGGATGGGGAAGGGAAAAGAGGGGCGATGGCAGCCAATGGACATTCTCCAGGCCCTTGCTTGCCCTTGTTGATTGGCATAGGGAGCGACTGCCAACCTTGGGCTGACTGGTAATGGCCACCGCTTCCGCTGCTGTAGCAGGGTGCCTGGAAGGGGGCTCAGGGCTCCGATTCTGGGTCTGTCAAAGGGAAGTTCATGCCCCATCCAGCTCCAGGGCCTGGGTTGTCCAACTGTCCTCCTCCACTCTCTTGGTTCCATCTAGTGCCTCCTAAATAACTAAATAACTGACATTGTGGGTTTCCAGAGTCCCAGGTGTCCATCGTGTTAATCACCAGGTTCCACCCCCCCTTCTCAGGGATGCCTGGGATCCTCCACCTCTGGGCCCTCCCAGAGTGCTTGTGTAGCCAGAGTCCTCTCTCCTGTGCTCCTGGCTACCCCCTTTCTCCCACATTCAAATATCCCAGTTAGCTCAGCTAGGAGGGAAGTAGATACCCTTGGGGGTCATGGAACCGATGCTTCCCAAGGTGACTCCATATACTTCTGGGCCTAACTCCTGAAGTCTCAAGGTGGGGCTGCCCCGGGACCCCCTTCTGTCGGTGTCTACACAGACTAGAGGTTGCGGGGGAGCGCCAGGGGACCCCACCGACTGAGAAAGGACTGGATTTCCTCCTCTTGTTTCTGCTTTACAATGAGAAACTTCAGAAGCTAAACATTGCCTTATTCTTAAAATACATTCACTTGAACCACTTTAGATTCCAAAGTTGTCTTCCTCTTGAGATCAGCAGCTCAAGATAGAAATGTGAGATGTAAGGGGGGGTTCTCCTCATTTCCTTCCTCCATCACTTCCTCTTCCCCCTTACCCTCACGTAAAGTGCTAAGAAAATCACTCACAAGTGTCATCTGCTGTGGAAAGCTGAGCTGCACTTTTGGTTTTTATATTTCCCTCAGTGTAGTTTGAGGAATACAGAGACTTATAGGGAGAAGGTTGGTCTGAAACTCCATTAGTTGTGGGACGCCTGAGCCCTCTCCCCTAAACCCTTCTGCTCTTCCTTCAGTTTTCCTTGGGCTATACTTATCTGTGTACAGACAAATGGAAACTCCATGAAAGCAGAGACTGCCTAGCACAGTGCCTTGCAAACAGTAGGTGATTAATAAATATTTACTACTAAACCAAGCTTGAATTGGAATGTTCCTCCCCCTCCCCCATTTTCCTCAGGTTTTCATTTCTGCAGCCCAGGAAGAGGAGCTGAGTGATCTCCATCAAAGCCTTCCCATGAGGCCGTCCAGGTCTGCGTTGGACCTTGTGTGTCTTGTCTAAAGATTCTGTTGGTGGCTACAATAACTCATATACGTGGACCGACCCTCGGGCTGTGGAGGGAGTCCCAAAGGGATGCCGTCCATGATCCATGGAGTCCTGTAAACTTTATTTCACTTCTCTGCAGAGTTGAAATGCATGGACGGATGATGGTTAGTCCCAGAGGCAGCTGTCGTCGGCTACCTTCTCATTTTCCCTTCATCCCCAGAGTGTGGAAGCATGCGGACTCGGGATGGGACCCGTGAGGTTCCTGGCATGGGAAGCTACAGCCGTGCCCAACTATGAGCGCTCCATTTGGGGTTTTCTTGGCAAGGACACCAGTTTGCCATTTCATAAACTGAGGCAAGCAGGGAGAAGTGACTTGATTAAGGTCACACAGCTAGTGAGTGTCTGAGGCCAGATTTAACTCAGGAAAATGAGTCCTCCTGATTCTAAGCCTGGTGCTCTGCACAGAGCCATCCACATACTTAATAACTACCAGAAGAAGGAAGGATTAAAAATCCCCCCAAACTACTGACTTTCTGTCATGCACATGGGGCTATGCTAGGGAAGGAAATGGGAAAGTGTGTGTTGAGCATCCTGAAGCCTCACGTGTACTTACTTATAGGCCAAGGCTACCTACGGAAGTCCTCCAGACCAGTCCACCCATTCTACAGAGGAGGAAGCTGAATCCCAGGGAGGGGAAGTAACTAGGTGCCCATGGTGGCACAGGGAGTACGAGTCAAGGGCAGAATTCAAACTCGTCTTTTAATTCCAGAGCCAGTATTCTAGAATGTAATTTAATGAAAACAAAAGAATAAAGGATACAAATGGGCCTATTTTATTCAATTCATTAAAAAATAATCTTATATCTCGTTAGGCATCATTTGGGCAAAAATAGATCCGATTTTTCCTTTTCATTTGGTCACAGTGCCAAGGACTAGTTACTGGTTGGGCAGTGGAGAGGGCACTCTGAAGGCCCCTTTCTCTCTCTCAACTTCAGTGTCCTTCTCTGTACACTAGGGCTTTGGACTTCTTCTCGGGGCCCCTTTCAGCACTAAATCCTTGACCTTCTACAGTTTGTATTTAAGGAAGGAGACAGACAAGTGAGGAGAGATTTTGGAGAAGACTCAGCCTGTGGGATGGGACATTCAGACTTCAACCGTTTTGCATTCAGGTGGCCTTTCTTAGAAGCAGGGGACGCAGAAGGGAAAGTATCCGGATGATGACCCTTCATTTCCCATTGCCAGCTCATCATCCTTGCCCCTGGGGGGTACCTCCTGGAGTTATGCAACAGTCCTTTCTCCCCTTCTTGAGGCTGACACTGTAAGAGATGAAGTCATTCTCTTGCAATATCCTCCCCAAACTCTGTTTTGGTCATGCTTTTTCCCTCTTCCTGATGGTGACTGGGTTTCTGATGCAGTCAGTGTTTGCCTTCTCATTAATGGCTGAAACCTAACGTTCATGGCATGAGTATGGGTTCCATTTTGTAATTTTCCTCTAGTGGTGGCTCAGAATGAAAAACAAACAAATGGTCCTTTGTAAAAATAAGAGGGGGGTTTTAGGTGGAAGTTAAGATGGGGTGACCTGCCTCGCTGTGAAGGCTCTGAAAGGGCTGGAGGATGGCATTTTCCCCCCTCGAGGTCCTTGAGGAGAAAGGAACCTCTTTGTGGTGGTGCTCTTTTGGATGCACTAAGTGCCATCTTGAGTAGCCTTTCCATCCCCTCCTCTCGGAAGCTCCTTGAGGGCAAGGGCTTGTATTGATTGACACAATAAATGCTTGTTGCCATGGATGCAGTTTCTTTCCTCAGAGATGATAGCATTGAGAACTGACTAGTTCTTGGAGAACATCTAGCTTGACTTCCTTATTTTATGGGCGATAGGGCAGTTAAGTGGTGCAGTGGATGGAATGCCAGGTCTGGTTGCAGGAAGACCTGAGTTTAAATAGAGCCTCATACATTTTACTGATCATGTGACTCTGGGCAAGTCACTTCACTCTGTTTGCCTCAGTTTCCTCATCTGTAGAATGAGCTGGAGAAAGAAATGACAAATCACTCTAGTATCTCTGCCAAAAAACCCCCCAAAACCAAAAGGGGTCAAGAAAAGTCAGATATGACTGAAAAATGATTCAACAACAATTTGTAGCTGATGAAAGGGGGTTTTAGTCAGCTTAAATGATTTGCCTGAGGTCATATGGGAGGCAAATAACAGAGCTGGTTTGAGGCTAGGTCATCTTGCTCCAAATGCAGTGTCCTTTCCATGGGGCCACGGATGCTCATTGTGCTAATGGGGTCCCTTCTTTGCACAACACGCCAGGTGTCATGGGGTACAGTTTGACTCTGATAGAGAAACAAAATGAGCACATGAAAAACAACAGTGTGTGATTAAATACACCGTGAGTGTGATGGGAATTCAGAGGAAAGGAGGGAGGAATGAGAGCTGGAGGAGGCAGGGTGGGCCTTTCAGAGGATGTAGGACCTGGGATGAACCTTGCGGATGGGTAAGATTGAAGAGGTGGGAAAGGAAGGGAGTGAGGAGGAATATACTCCTGAGGTCCCAGATACGCGGCGAGTGTGACGTATTTATGGGATGATAAAAAGATTCACGTGACAAGAATGGACAGAACCCAGCTGAGAGTCCTAGTAAGTCAGGCTGACCAGAAGCGGCCATGGAACCCAGCTCAGAATTCCAAATGTTATGGGGTGATAATGATAAGGGGCAGCAGGAGGCTGACACTGCCTTGACCCTATTGCCAATGGGCAAGGTCACGGGCTGTGGTGAAAAGGACTCTGGGTTGAGAATCAGAATCAGGGCACCTGAGCCCCAATCTTGCCCCTCGGTGCCCTCCCCCTCAAACAATGGGCTTCTTTGGGCCTTCATTTCCTCGCTTGTAAGCTTGGACCAGACAGTTCCATGTCTGGACCCTATCATGAGGTGCTGGAACAGGCAGTAGGAATGGAGAAGGGACAGACAGAAGGAAAAAAGTTACTGGAGCTGGTGGCTGGGTGGATGAGGGGGGGGCAGAAAGGGTAGGTGTAAATATTGCAATGCATCTATTTCCCATGAGCACTGCAGTCCTAGGTGGACTGGGCTGTTGAGCATTTTAGGGAAGGAAACGCTGAGAGCAAATCCCTGAATACACGAGGCGTTTGCATAACGACTCCATATTTCAATCATTTCTGAATCCGTGATTTCTCCAGGGAATACATCAGCTCTTCTCTGGTGCAAATTGGAGCCCCTCTTTGACAGTTTTGTCCCCTTCCCTCCCCCCTTCCCAAGCTTTAACAGGGCTGGTCTTTAGGTCCCAGACACAGCTTGGTGAGCTCAGGAGGACCCCTTAGAGCTCGTGCTGGGAGCACGCAGGCCTGGAGAGCCCAGGCTCCCCTCCACGACGCCGGAGGAAGGCTTGGGGGGGGTTGTGTAGAGAAAGGCACAGGTGCATCAGGGAGAACGAGGGGAGAACCAGAGCAAGTTTTCTCTGAGACCTTATGATAGCCCCGAGATGACTTCTGGGTGCTACCTGGAACAGAGCGCTGGGAGAGAGTTTCCTGCAGTGGAGGAAGTTCTGGAGTCAGGAAGCTGAGGTACCTCCCTGAGCCTTCCTGCTCTTCCTTTAGACTCTTTTCCCAAATCAGGGTTCCAGCGGGTATAGAACTATCAATCAACATTAATTAAGCACCTACTGTGTACGAGGTACCGTGCTAAATTTGGGGGATTAGAGAGGCAAAAGAGAGTCCCTGCTTCTCCCTGGAGAAAACGGCATGTGAGCATGGACTATCAATCAACACTAATTAAGCACCTACTGTGTACGAGGTACCGTGCTAAATTTGGGGGATTAGAGAGGCAAAAGAGAGTCCCTGCTTCTCCCTGGAGAAACGGCACGTGAGCGATCTCTACAGACCAGACTGGATCGGGCATAAAAGGATGTAACGCAAAGAGGGAAAGTCCGGAATTGGGAAGCGCTCCTAGCCCGGGGATAGAAGGGCTGAGGGAACAGGTTGAGAAACGTCCTCTTCCCCTCCCCCCTCGAGGCTCCCAGCAGTGCCTGCGACCATCCCTTTGCCCCCCGGGGCAGCTCGGCTCGGCTCGGGCGGGGAGGATGCCTTGGCATCCCGGGAGGCTCGGCCGGGATTTCCCAGCTCCCGGGGCGCGTTAGCTCCGGCCGGAGTCAGCCTGAGTCACGCCGGCAGCGAGGGGAGCCGGGCCCGCAGGCCCGCGCGGCGCAACCCGAGCCGCTCACAGGACGTTGAGCAGACGTTCCCCGCCGCCTTGGGGTTCTTCCCCCCAAACCTCCGGGGCAGCCACGGGAAACTCGGAGGGCCAAGTTCGCTCTGGCCGGGGGAGGGGAAAGCGCTGGCGGCTGGCACGAGCGGCCCGGACCCCGGAGAAAGCAGCCCGGGCCCCCAAAGGCCGCCCGCCGGCGTTAGAGCCCCGGCCCCGGGAGCTTATTGGAAATGACTTCTTCGGTCCCAAAGAAGGGCTTCAGGGAAGGGGCTCGGACCCAGGCCTTCCCCTGTGCAACGGATTCTCTGCTGTTACAGAGCAAATGGGCCCAGGGCTGTCATCTGGAGGACACAGAATGGGGAATTATGGGGTTTAGAGTTAGAAGGAACGCTAGAGATCGCTGAGTCCCACTTTCTCATCTCCTCAGGGAGAAACTGAGGCACAGGGCACTGAAAGGACTTGCCCAGTATTCGAGCTTGAGAATTGCATCTGGAATCTTCTTGCTTCCAGGTCCTTCTGGCTCCAAAACAACCCAGAGATCGCTATTCTGGGTGGAAGCAGGAGAGACAGAGAGACAGAGAGACAGAGAGACAGAGAGACAGAGAGACAGAGAGAGGAGAGGAGAGAGAGGAGAGGAGAGAGAAAAGAGAGACAGAGACAGAGAGAGAGAGAGACAGAGAGAGAGAGAGAGAGAGAGAGACAGAGAGAGAGACAGAGAGAGAGACAGAGAGAGTGACAGAGAGAGTGACAGAGAGAGAGAGAGAGAGAGAGAGAGAGAGAGAGAGAGAGAGAGAGAGAGAGAGAGAGACAGAGAGAGACAGAGAGAGACAGAGAGAGAGACAGAGAGAGAGACAGAGAGAGTGACAGAGAGAGAGAGAGAGAGACAGAGAGAGACAGAGAGAGACAGAGAGAGACAGAGAGAGACAGAGACAGAGAGAGACAGAGAGAGAGACAGAGAGACAGAGAGAGAGAGAGAGAGAGACAGAGAGAGACAGAGAGAGAGAGAGAGAGAGAGAGAGAGAGACAGAGAGAGACAGAGAGAGACAGAGAGAGACAGAGACAGAGAGAGACAGAGAGAGAGACAGAGAGAGAGAGAGAGAGACAGAGACAGAGAGAGACAGAGAGAGAGACAGAGAGAGAGACAGAGAGAGTGACAGAGAGAGAGAGAGAGAGAGAGAGACAGAGACAGAGACAGAGAGAGACAGAGACAGAGACAGAGACAGAGAGAGACAGAGACAGAGACAGAGAGAGAGACAGAGACAGAGAGAGAAGACAGAGAGACAGAGATAGAAATAGAGAGAAAGAGAGATACACACAGAGAGAGAGAAACAGAGAGAGAGAGATGGAGAGACAGAGACAGAGAGAGAAGACAGAGAGACAGAGATAGAAATAGAGAGAAAGAGAGATACACACAGAGAGAGAGAAACAGAGAGAGAGAAATAGAGAGAAAGAGAGAGAGATACACACACAGAGAGAGAGAGATACAGAAAGAGAGAGAGAGACAGAGAGACAGAGAGAGAGAGAGAGAGAGAAAGAGAGAGAGAGACAGAGAGAGAGAGGGAGAGAGAGAGAGACAGAGACAGAGAGATGGAGAGACAGAGACAGAGAGACAGACAAAGACAAAGAGAGTGAGAGTGACACTTAGTAGCTCATGGAACAGCAGAGGAAGGTCACCTCCTCTTGTGTGCGCTGCCATTTGCCTGACTATGGCTGGAGAGGTACAATCCCCTTGAACTTTAGCTTCCCCATCTCATTAATTTTTGTTTTTGGTTTCATTTCCAGTGCTCAGTGCCTGGCTCATGGAGGTGGGTCTGCAGAGCTCTCACAGGAAAGGAGCTTCAGGAAATGATTCACTGTCACCTGTCCTGTGGCCCGCCATCTTTTATTTTTCCACAGTAATTCAAGCCCAGTGATACGGGCTCCACAGTATTTGCCCATGATAACCCTGGTTCAGGGGAAATAAAGATGCATCCAATGAGGAGAGCTAAGCACTAAGCATTCCCTAATCATCTGCTCCTGGGTAAAAGACTTAGCTTTTCTGGGTCTCAGTTTCTTTATCTGTAAAAGGGGGAGAATTAGTGTGGTGGAGTAGATAGAAGGCTGGTCTAAGAGTCAGGAATATCTTGCTCCTGATGTACTAGTTGTGGGTCAGTAGGCAAGTCACAGTCTCTCCACGACTTTGGCGACTCTTCTGGATAATAAGTTCCAGATGGGAATGGGCATTTAACGGATGACATTTTCCCAATAGGAATTCCCCACACTGACCAAATCGTAAATTCAGACCAAAAGGAGGGATAATAAATTCTTGCTCTGGGCCACCCATGGAGATGAGATGAGATCATGTATGTTGTCATTTAGAAAGTAAAGTAAGACATGCAAATGATTAGCTTTCTCTTCTTCCTCTTCACCTGCTTCCTCCCTTCTGTTGATCTGGGACATCCTTTAGATTATAAACTCCTTGAAAGGCAGGGATTATCTTTCTTTTTATTAATTGTATCCCTTTTAGCACAGTGCCTGCCACATAGGAGACACTCAGAAAATGTTTATTGTATTAAATTGGATCCTTTTCATTCTTTTCACTCCTTACCCCCCTCCCCCACCATTTTCCTTCTGCTTTCCTCCCATCCCACTTCTTCATTGATTTAAGAGCATAGCTTTAAGGGTCATTTCACCCAACATTTGCACTTACAGATAAGTAAACTGAGGCCCGGGGAGTTTAAGAGGCTCATATGAGATCAAGCATCAGACCAGTATTTGAAAGCAGAGGCCCGGGGAGTTTAAGAGGCTCATATGAGATCAAGCATCAGACCAGTATTTGAAAGCAGTTCCTCTGACTCTTTCTTGGATGCCTTATTTTTTTCAGAAGCCATCCTACTCTGATTGGACGTACAGGGCTGATCTGGGGCTGCACTAATTAGGATCTCCTTCCTTCCTTTGTCCAGATTGGTTTCCTTTATTTATGCCAGCATTGTCTTAGCAATATCAAGGGATCCTCTAGAGACACTGTGGAAAGGTGATTTTGAAGTCGAGGTGATTGTGGATCTTTCATTGGATTGTACATCCTTATACATTTCTATGGGACTCAGTTTCCTTCTCTGGAAATGACATGGACTGGATCCCGTTCCCAAAATATCTGCCAAGACTCTCAATATATTTTTTAACCATCCTCAGCTTTTCCTGAGCTATATAGACACGGTCATTTAAATGACATTTGGGCTTAGTTCTTTAGAGTTCCTGGATTCATCCCTTTGAAGACCCATGAAACCTTGTATGGGACCTGATACTCTTTATGTCGTGGAGCCCAGGATTGCCTAAGTGTGGTCTGGAAAGTCTGCTCATTTGCCTGAGAAAATGACGTGATTTTCCTCTCTGGGAATGGTTTACTCACTGAAGGCTTAGCCATGTTAGATCTCAGCTTTCTAGGGGTATCCAGTCTCAAGGAATTAGTAACCTGAGAGAAAACAAGGATGGGCACTCGGCTTAGAAAATCTCTGAGAGACAATGGGAAATGGAGTAGAAGTTTCAATGAAATGCCGGGGCGAGGATTGTCATTCCTTGGGGAGTCTTTTAAACTCGGAAAAGGGGAAAGAGTGATTAATGTTACATTTGTACATGTGACGGGAAAGTGACTAAAAGCAATGCATCCTGACGTTAAGAGAATCCATAGAGAGTAAGCTGTTCACTTAATTTTTTTGGGAAAACCCCATCCTATTGATATATATTTTTTATATATTGTCATCACTTTCCAATGATGGGAAGGGTCCTCCCTTTTAACAGAGAAGTGCATTTAAAATAAAGCATAGAACACATTGGCCATTGATGCAAATGTCTGTCTTCTTTTGCCCCCATAGCTCCCTACCATCAGTAGGGTGGAGGGTGATTGGTGATTAGTGATACCATTGCATTCTGATGTCTTTCATCTTCCCGTTTTAGAGTTGCTTTCCTTTCCATTCCTGTGGCTCTTCTGTGTATTTTTCTCTTAACTCTGCTGACCTTTCTCTATATCGGTTCATACAAATCTCTCCGTGGCCCTCTGAATTCCTCCTGCTTATCTCAATGGAATCTCATTATCTGTAAATGTCACCATTTGTTGACTAGCTGTTCATTCATATAGTATGAGTTAAGCCATGGGGTGTAAAAAGCGACTTTGTCCATCAACCACAGGGTCTTGAGGTCGGATTTGGCTGGAGGACAATCGCAAGGCAGATTTTCCAAGCCCTTCTCTGAATACTGATGTTTCTGGGAATTCCTCTCGGGAAATTATCAGCAACATTATGACTGGGTTTCTGGCAAAGCCTCTCCAAGTACCAAACTACACATGCAGCCAGAGGGCTGGGTATGACAATTACAAGCTACTACACTCTTTCTTCCTCACTATCAGGCCCAATCTTAAAGGAGAGGAAATTAATTATTAATTAAAACAAAATAAGATTTAATAGAAGTGAGAGGAAATGAAAGGAATTAAAAGAAAAAAAATTAACCTTCTTAAAACTAGTTTTCCATCCAGAGTACTCAAAATTCCAACAGGATCTCTCTGCTAAGCAAAGTAGGAAGAGCTCAGGACTTGGGAAGAAGGGATCTGGCTCGGGATTTTGATTCTGACAGCTGCAAGCTGTGTGATTCCATGGCATCTCTCTCAGTTTCTTCATCTGTAAAGTAGGGACAGGAAGAGCTGATCTACCAATTTTACAGTATTGTAAATGATCCTAGAGAAAGTACTTTGGAAACTTTAAGGGCCTATAGAAATGCGAATTTTAAAAATAATATTACTCAGCATCTTTTGGGTAACTTGGGGACGTCCAAATTACATCATTTGGCTCTAATGTGGCTTCTTTTTACTTACAGGAATATTGTTTATTCAACCGAAAAGGCATTCTGAAGGGTTGGGCACTTGATGAGTGAAGATTCCACATAAGAATACAAATGATTTTAGCCAGGATTTTGGAACCAATAGTTAGAAGACTTTCATTGACAGTTATTTGCAATCTACTGTCTTAGAGTTGAACTGGTTACCATGGGATATCCATCTAATTCCGTTGGATATAGTCTGCCAGGAACCTTAGACCTGATACCTTAGATTTGGGAGACAGATATGGGAAGATAGATGGAGAAGGAGCTGTCTACTGATTTGTTCTTTAAAGACCACCATAACAGAAGAAATTGCTCAAGTCAAGTCAATTCTCATTCCAGTTTTATTTAATACAGAGGAAATAAATGTGAAGAGAGAATATTTTATTTCTCTTCTTTCATCGTATGTCCCAATATGTCTGCTCATAGTTCGTCAGTGAGAACCACAGGAGAATAATCCAGGAAATAAGTAGACCCAGTTTTGAGGTCTATTCAAAGAGTTTGTGAGGAAGGATGAGCTTTATATTAAATAAATAAGATCTAAACAAAGATTTTTTTTTTCTGTTAGTAAGAACGTCTTTTGAGTATATTTTATTCTTATTTGATATTTTATTTTTCCCAGTTACATGTAAAATAATTTTTAGTTTGAGTACCAGATTTTTTCCCTTCCTCCCCCAGACAATGAGAAGACACATATGAAATTATGCAAAACATTTACATAAAATACATGTTGCAAAACAAAACATAGATTGTCTTCTCAAAGAAAAACTCTCAAGAAAAAAGTATGCTTCAATCTGTATTCAGACACCATCAGGTCTTTCTCTGGATGTGGGTAGTGTTTTTCACCATATGTCCTTCAGAGTAGTCTTGGATCTTTGTATTGCTGAGAATAGCAAAGCCAGTCAGAGCTGATCAGCCTATAACATTGCTATTATTTTGTACTTACTACATTTCCAGTAAACCAAGAATTCCTAATTTGGGACTTATGAATTTGATTTAAATTTTTTGGGTAAAATATAGTCTTATATATTTTGTTTTTTTCCTTGATTTTCTATGTTTTGTGCATTAAAAAACATGAATATGAGAAGAGTCTCCCAAGCTTCAGCAGAAAAGGTACCCCAAGGGACGAAAATGATAGTGGTCCGAGGGAATATGGGAGGACAAATACTCTCATGCACTGTCAGAGGAACTGTGAATTGGGAAAACCAGTTGGGATTAAAGCACACGCTCCTTGATCTTCAGATAGAACCACTAGGCTTAGGCTCCAAAGAGATCAGAAACAAGGGAAAGGACCTATAGGTGCCAAAATGTGCCTAGGAGTACCTTTTACTGAAGCAAAGAACTCAAAACTAAGTGAGTGTCCATCCACTGGGGAATGGCTGAATGAAATGATGGCACGTGAGTATAGATCTCCAAAAAACAGCGAAAGAGATGGATTCAGAGAAGCCGGTGAAGTTTTATATGAACTGATACACTGGCTAGACAAACATTGTCTAGGAAAAAACTTTGATAGATTTAACTCTAATAAATTCAGTGACCAACCACGATTCCTGAGGGTGAGTGATGAAGCAAGCTACCCCATTCCTGACACCTTGGGGATGGATTCAAGGTATATCCCGAGACACACATTTTGGGACCTCAAAAATATTGGATTGTACTTATCTACAAGGGAGAATTTATTTATTTTGAGAGAAACTAGGGGAGAGAGAAACATGAGAATAATGATGCAAAAAAAGAAATAAAAGAACACAGCATCAATGAATCAATAAAAATGCATAGAAAAGAACATAAGGATACTCAGAGGAAGAGAGGGAGAGCTTTGGAACTAAATGTTGAATTTATTTTATATCTTAAAAACAAGATAATCATGATTTCATGTGCAATCATCTTCTATTCTTTGTACAACTATGTATCATTAGCAAATCCATGCTTTTGTTCAAGTCATCACTAAGATGTTGAATACCACAGGACTGAGCCTGGCTCTCTGGAGCACTCCATTAGAGAGCGAGCTCCTCCCAGGTTGACACTGAGTCACTAAAGATTGTTCTTTAGGTTTGATCATTCAACCAGTTTCAGATCCACCTAATTGTAACATCATTTTGCCCAAATCATTCCACTTTGTATACAAGGATAGGATGGAAGACTCTTGTTATTTTCTTGCTTTGCTAAAAGTTTGGTAAAATATAACTATAGAGTTTTTCAAAAAATCAGATAAGATTAAGCTGTCATGATGTGTCCTTTGAAAAATTATTTTTATTTTTCAACTAAGAAGCTTCTTTCCTTCTCACTGTCCTCTCTTCCTTTGGTAAGCAAAAAACAAAGAAAAAAACCCCCTCAATCCTTAGCTGCATAGTTCAGCAAAACAAATCCTCCTGCTAACCCTGTTGAAAACTGTTTCGTTCTTTGCTGAGAGGTGAGTGGGTGAGCTGTTTTACTGGCATTCTTTTGGACTCATGGTTTATCACCATCTGTTCTTGATTAAGATTTGCTGATCAAATATGAGAAATGCTATTTTTCGTAGGTGTTATCAAGCACCCTCAAAAAACATGCTCTCAAATGAAAACTAAGGTCTCTGGCTCCTGTTTTTTTTCCCCTCCTCTTAAAAATTGGGGACCATTTGCTTTTTCTGCATCCTGGGAACTTTTTTTTCTTTTCCCATAACTCAGAAGAAATGTTCCCCTATTTGAGTACCCAGTGACTTGAACTTCTAAAGTTGATCAATCAATAAGCATTTATTAAATAGCTACTAGAGGTTAAGTGCTGTGTCAAGCACTCAGAGACAAAAGTAGGGATTTATATATTCTACTGGGGGAAACAATGTAGACACATATAGGTACATACATATGCAAATATATTTTATGCATTTAACATATTAGTATATGTGAATTAGTGCACATAAATTAATATTTAATATCTATACATGGAATAATGTATACACATATGTGCGTAAGTATACATGTTATATATGTGTATGTGCATGTATATGTTACATATGTTACATATTTATATACTATATGTATTAGTATGTAGTATGTATTGGTAGTAATATTAGTACTATATGTTTATGTCTTAGTGTAGGGCAGTGGTCCTCAAACTTTTTAAATAGGGGCCAGTTCCCTGTCCCTCAGACTGTTGGAGGGTCGGACTGTAGTAAAAACAAAAGCTCACACTCTGTCTCCGCCCCTCAGCCCATTGGCCATAACCAACGGGCCGCATCAACGTCCTCAGCATGTGACCTTCTGGCTGTAGTTTGAGAACCCCTGGTGTAGGGTGTGCCCTAAAATTCCTATAACCAACTCCCACTCATTTTAATGAGTTTGTCTTGGGAGTGTGGGTACTGTCTTCCTCTTCATTCTGGGGGAGCCCTTAAGGATCGAGGGGTACCATTTCTAGTGTCATAAAGCTCAGATGCTCCCATCTATGTGTTTCCTGCTAGGATTTTGGCTTAATAATCATTTAGTCAGCCACACTCAAACTTTTAGGAAAGACTCTGTATTAAGGTATTTAGAGTAAAACTAATTGGTACAAAGCAGCTCCCCCTGTTCCGCTCCCCCCAAAAGCTGGGGCCAGCCTTTTGGAAAGGCACATATAGAGTCCAGAGGAAAAGGAGCTATGCTTAAGGAACACGTGTGGCAAAGGGGTGACTGTGAGTCTTTGCTTGCTAGAAATCCTTTTTTCCCTTTCATGGAGTGCTCAGGAATAATGGGGCTTCTTTGCTGGGCTTAGTTATTAAGGGACAGGTCAGTTCCCCGAGAGCCTCCTCAGCTGTGGATCACAGCATCTGAAGGAGTTTCAGGGCAGCCTTTGCTGACACAGGTGTTGCTCGTGGATTGAGAATGAGATAAATTGGAGGCGGAGGGAAGAGGAGGGAGGTCAGACAAGGCAACAGCCTCTCAGTCAGAGAACAGCAACTCCCTCTCAGTCTCCTTGCGTCACCCTCTCACACGAGGACATCCATTCAGGTTTGGATCTCCAGCAGCTGCGGTCAGGTGGCTCCCGTGTATTCCAACACTCAGCAAGGTTATGAATGTGTTTCATCTGGGGCTCTGGAGATCGATGGTACAGAGTAGAGAAGTTTCGAATCCTCTGGACTCTTTGAAGTTTTCAAAGTCCTCCTTTAGTCAAGGGGTCGAGGAAGGAGAGAAGAATCAAGACTGAAGTGGTCTCCTTCCCTCCCAAGAGACTCCTTTTCAGGAGCTTTAGTTGGTATACTCTCTCCTCATCCTCTACTCTCTGGAATCTCCATCTTCCAAATAATTCCCTCTCAAGTGGCCCAGGATTTTCTAGGTGGCCTGTGATACCTCTGATTGTTCTCGGTCAATGCAAGCACAATTCCTGTTCAACGTCCTGTTCATATGTCCAGGGACTTCCTATGTAGCTCGAAGCCTCTGCTTGTGGCTGAGACTCTTCTCCAGCTTGATTTCCCCTGGTTAAGGTAACAGGGCAGAGCATTTTATCACTTCTCTTTAAATGGCATAGGGTGAATTGATTGATATTTTCAGTTATTTATACTCTCTCACAAGGTATAGAAAGATCAAATATGGGGTAGCCTTGGAGGGATGCCATTGAGATGCTTCCCATATCTCTTGTTCTTCTTCCAAAATAAAGAACAAATAAGGACGACAGTTGGGATCCCTAATCATTAGAGCTGGGCATTTATTTCTCATAATTTGATTCATTTTAAAGTACTTAATGTCATACAATGTACATATAAAGTATTGATATTATTTCAGCGTCTAGGGTGCCCTTGGGTAGAATGTCATTTGTCTATCTTTTATAACCATGTCTATTTTTACTGGGGTCCCATCCGACATCACTCTGGCCACCGTGGGTTTGTACAGTTCACTCGGAGCATAATGAACTCTGCCCCAGCCCCTCATCTTAATTCAGTGTCAATAACTGTGTTTGTGTTGCTTGTAAACAATGTATTTTTGGATTTTGTTTCCCGTCCATTCAGTGGCCGTTCTCAGAATGAATTCATCCATTTGCATTCACAGTTATGTTGTTAATTGAGTATTTTCCTCCCCATACCTTATTAACACTTTCCCCTTTCTTTGTCCCCTGCTCCTGTCTTTGCCAAGAAGAGAAGGATGGTGAAAGAGGAGTGTGATCAACACGAGTGGCTTGTGACTGAAGCAAATTGCCGCCACATTATCACCTTTCCTCTCCCCCTCCTCTGAGACCCCAGCTAGAGGATCTTATGCTTTATTTCTTTTCTTTTAATCTTCCCTTTATGATCCACCTTCCAAAGCAGGACGTTCTTTTGCTTGATTTTATTTCCTTCCTGACTTGACCCTCACTCTTAAATCCTTCTCTCCCCCTTTCCTATTCTTGCCCGTTTCCCTGCTGTGTTTAGTATAGAGACACATTAAACTTCTCGGAGGGCTTATACACATGTGTTTCTGTGTGAGTATATATTCATCCTGACTTTGATTCAGATGAGAAGGGTCATACGATGCTCATTCCGCCATCCTTTCTCTCCCTGTTTGTATTCTCTTGCTCTTCAGTTATGAGACATCCTAATTTCTATCCCCTTCTTCCTCATTTGGTTTCAGGTTTATTCTTTTCTCCCATCCTTTTAGTAGATCCCCATTCATGGGAAATCTTAGCACAAAGGCCGACAGCCACTTGTTGGGATTCCTGTTCAGGTATGATTTGCATTGGGTGGGCTCCAAGGTCTCTTCTGACCTGCAATTCTGTGATTCTGAATATTCCCTGGTTCTGTGATGGAAGGAGAAAAATCGAGTGCTCTCCTTTCCCCACTGTTCCCTCTTCTTGGACTTAGAACGTAGCCTTCATGAAATGAGGTGGTTGGTGTTTTTTTTTTTTTTTGCCTTGGTGGTCTCTAAAAGGGGGCGTGTAAGAGAGAGACTCACCAATGGTTTGATGGTTTAATGATTAAGGAAGATATAATAATACTAAGCTTGTTTGGTGCATTCTCTTGTGTGTGTGTTTTAATCACATCCAATAACATCATCACTTCTTGGGAATTCAGTGTTCTTGAGAGAGTTATTTTTAAGTTCTGCATGTTTACTCTTTAAGTCCTTAAATTAGCCTGATTTCTATGGAAGCTGGACTTGATAAGAATTCACTTATACCAGGAGAGATTGCCGTTGTTTCTATAGGACTAGGGATGGTTTTTATTAGTGTCAGAGTTAAAAATAACTGCAGACCATACTGTTGGTTTTTTTTTTTCCAAATGGGCTTCAAAGGGAAATTTTATCTCATTTTTTGGATTATTTCACAAAATATTCAAGTTGTGCACTTCTCGGGTTAAGGGTGTGGTTGATGACAGCTACTAAGTCAGTGAAGGAAATGATGAAATATTGAAACTGGGCAGAAGTGCTGGTGAAGTTGGGGGAGAGTCACTGCTTTGTCTTCCTCCCATAAGCCTTTTTTTCTGGATCTTGGAGACTGACTCCTAAGAGTCAAGGCATGGATCTGGAAGCCCCAGTGAGGGAGGCTGTGTCCCAGGATGTTAATTCTGGAGCCTCTCCATTTCCTCTTCTCTTTTTGCCCCTGCCCTTTTCCATAGCTGTGTTGCTGGTGGGATGCCCGCCTCCCTTCTAGCTTTCCTTTTGCATCCCTTCTGCGAATCGCTGTGAGAAATAAAGGTGAATAAAATCACTGTCCAAAAGAAGGGAAACATTTGGGAGAAATGATGGGTCTCCAGATGGAGGGCCCTGACTTAATACCCAACCCACGCTTGTTATATCCTCTAACTTTCCCTCATATGCTGCTCATCACCCTTCCATATGTTGCTTCTTTCTGTGTTCTTAATGCTTCTCACAGCACCCTTCATGCCCTTAATCAATGCTCATTCTTTCACCTGTTCACAGAAATTAGGTCCAGAAAGTTTGCACTACCCATCAAGGCCACAGAGTAAGCACATGGTGGCCCCTCCTTTATTTGACAAATGATGGAAACTTGGAATGGAAGTGATTTCCCCAAAATCACGCAGGTAGGAATAACAAAATCAGGCTTTAAATCCAGATTCTTGTACTCAAAATCTAATGCTTCTATATAATGAATTTTTTCTCCCCTCAATCTTATGATAAAACCGTGAATAGTCAAACACTGACATAGAATGAGAAAACTTTCAGGGTTCCAAATTTCATAGCAAATAAATTATGTTCTTTACTGCTGTTTTCTTCGTACCCATCTTGCTCCCCAAAGCCTCATGTGGAGAAGAGATAGGATCCCAGGGGGAAGAACCAGAAAGAATGGGCTAGGTATCAAGAAAAACTTCCTATTCGTGAGAGCTGTCCCGAAGTGGAAACGACTCTGTCAGCCCTCTTCCTTTGGGCTCTTCAGGCAAAGCTTGCACAGCTACTTCTTGGTGTTTTATTCCTTTTGGGCAACTAGCTGGCTGCTGAGGTCCCCTTTCACCTCTAAAATTTCTGTGATCACATGACTCCTAGAACCTCAGACCCAGCATCTCTGACAGTCTGAATGTGCCTGAAAGAGTAGTCTCTCAAGTACGTCTGTGCTATGTGGCCTTGGGTTGGAAGACCAATGGAGCACCTCCAGAATCAGCTTATCCCACTCTCGGACTGCTCCCAACCATCCAGTCTTGAGTAACCTCTTTTTAGCTCTCAGCCATTATTCCTGGTCCTATTCTCAGGGGTGAAGAAGAGCCAGCCTATGTCAGCTCTTCAAATATTTGATAACTGGCATATCCCTTCTAAAATGTCTCAGGTCCACCCCTTCCCATCTCTCCTTGTGTGATTTTCACCAATATTCTCCCCAAAATGCACTTTCAGTTTCTTCTTTAATATTCTGTGCTTTCACATTCTTCCCCCTTTCTCCAACCAATTCTTATCTTAAATTCCTATATTATAAAATAACCATTCTTGACCACAGATATTTTTCAGGTTGAGTTTCTGAGTAGGGAACTAAATGGGGACCTTGTGATGAAAAAGGAGGGACAAATTTGTCTAATGAATTACCCTTTATTTCTCGATACTCTACCAGGGGAAATCCCTCTCTGAATGGTAGGGGGGTAGAATCCTGGTGTGAAAGACATGGTTCCTCCATTCTGTGTTATGAATAGTCTTGAATGGTTTGAAATGGCTCAAGAAGGAAAGGAAGAAATTCAAGATTCTTTCCTATATTATTTCAGAACTGCTCTGGAGGCTAGAAGACATACAGGCTGGCCATCTCATCAATACAGTAAGAGTTGGTGAAGGGTTTCTCTCTCTAATTAGATGTATGACTTGGATGTCAGTCATTTCACCAATCTGGGCTTGGCTGCATTGGTAAAATGCACAGTTGGACAGACGGGGTTAATCCCTGTGGTCCCTTCTAGTCCTGGAACCATGGCCCCATCAATTTTAAAATGGAGATGCTGTGTGAGATGATGTCTATGATCCTCTCCTGTACCCAAATGGTATGATTATAACTTCAAGGGTTTATTAAACCTTATTTATTTATTTAAACCTATTCTGAATAGGTTTAAAAATTTTGGTCATGGTTAAACTATCTGGGTGTTTCCCATTACGGGTAGTGGAATTTAGGACATCATTTTTCTCTCTGGGTTTGTTTATCTATCAAGGAGATTGTATTTGGTGATCTCTGCAGTTCTTGCCATCAAAGACCTAGAGCCAACATTGTTCCCGAATGCAGACAGATTTTTATACTAGCCCAAACAGCACCTAATCAAGTGCATCAACGATTATGTTGGAGTCAAGAGGGTTGAGGGAGATGCCGATTCCTTTCTCACCTTGGCCCTGCAGCCCTGAAACTACAGAGTTTAGAGTGCGGTCTTCCCAAGCTGACATGAGAGAGAGGCAATATGGCACCATGACCACAGTCTTGGAGCAGATGCACCTGGGTTCCAGTGTTGGGATTTTCCAAGATTGAAGTTGAGGAACTCACTGTGACTTTTTGGAACCTAAGTTTTCTTTTCTCTGAGAATGATCCCTAAAATCCTTTCTGGAGTAGGATCTAGAATTCTGTATCTTCCCGTAGACTAAGGAGAAGAAATGATCTGGTGTAGCTTTCCTTAAGCACATGAGGACCAGATTCTGATAGATTGTGGAGCTGCTACTAGGCAAAGGGAAGGGAACCATCATGGATGGAGAAGGCACTTTTTTAAGCTCAATAATTATGAAATCTAAGATCTTCAATAAGGAGAAACATGCAAACCCTGGATTTTGTGACCGGCTAAAGTAGTCATTTAAATAAATGGCAACAATTTTAACCCAAAAGAAATCCTCCTGAGACTTATGCATTTTTGGCTTTCCTACTGGGAAACATTTGTTAGATTTTGGGTCTTCTGGATGAAATCGACCAACTTTTTTCTTATTAAATTATTTTCATCATTTTCTTTTTGCATCAGCATTTGTCAGTGTAGTAGATGATAGGAAGAATCATTCTGGACACAAGTTTGTCCTCCTAGACTTTTTGGTGTAGTTTCCATTCCTAGATGCCCTGTTTTGTCCCCAGATCGAAGTATGCAATGCTGTCACAATCTTGCCCCAACTAACATAGTTATTTATATGTAATGATAACAATAATAATAACTAACATTAACTTAGGACTTTAAGGTTTGTAAAATGCTTTAAATAAATTGTCATAGCAGCCCTGGGAAATAGTCAGATATTGTCATATTTTTATTATGTAGAATTTACAGATTTGTAAACTGAGGCAGACAGAAGTTAAGTGACTTGCCCATCGTTGCACAGCTAGAAAGTGTTAGAGGTGGGGACTAAGCCCAGCTCTTCCCCATCCCAAGCTGACCATAGTTTGTCTTTTGCATAAACCCCCAGTTTTGAGAAGGAAAAACACCACATTTTCCCCTTTTAATGTTATTTCCTCTCTGGCAGATACAACAGGTGCTGCTCTAAAGACCCGATGAGAGCAGCCACGGAGCTGTAGCAACAACAAATGCCAGTGTTCACAGTGGCTTTTTCCCTGTCCAGACTTTTTTCTCTACTCAGAAGCAACTTTCCTTGGATAATCTCCCTCTCCCCAGCTTTAGCAGAACAAAATTAACTTAAAAGAGTGAATATTATGTGATCAAATAGAGAGGGAGACATCAGAGCCAGGCCTAGAGGTCAGTGCTGGAATGGAACGTGCCCACTTGTTGAGACATTGTTAGGGGGACTCCTGGTCAGGAACCGGTTGAATTAAACAGTGCCTGAGAGGCTGTGCTTCTGTACACATTTCTCTCTTAATCTCAGCACGGAGAGACAACGTAGTGCAGAGGAGGGAAGATCAGCCTCGAAGTCCCAGAGCCTGGGATTCCCCTGCTTCAAGACTTACAGGTTCTATGATCCCAGGAGGGATTTAAGCTCCCAGAGCTCCCAGGAAAATCTCTCCAATTCTCCATTCCACAGCAAGTTGCTTATCTGCATGAGGTGAGGAGATTTTCAGACCGGGTAGTATGAAATCATGGGTCTAGCCCAAAGGAAAGTACAAAACTGGAGAGCTCCCATGGATGAAGCAAGTGCTGGTTGACAAAGCACTTTAATTATGTCCTCTAATTTGACATTTTTAAGAGAAAATTATCCCATTAAAAATCTTCAGGAAGGGATTTCATAACCTCCCTGAGGAACTTGTTCTAGTGCTAATTCTTTGTGGTCAGAAAGTCCTTTCTTGTAGCTAATTGAGATCTCTGCTTATTGGGATTTCTGTCACAATGAAAGACAAAACAACTGGTCAGCATTCTTCATCAAGCAGCTGGCTCCTCTTACATCACTGCCTCCACCCTCTCTTCCTCGGGCTAGGTCATCTTTGTTCTGCTGGGTCACTACTTCAGTAATTGCCTGGTGGCTCTTCTGACTTAATTTCCAGAGAGAGATCATTCAAAATTCTTTAACTCATCCCCCAAGAGTTGCAACATTAGGCAAGTTTAGCCTTAATGTCAAGAAATCCTTCTTAATAAATATAACTATCCAGAAGTGGATTGAGTTGTCTTGGGAGGTAGCAGTTTTTCCCTTGATGGAGGCCTTCAAGCAAAGGCTGAGTGGTCATTTGAGTAGCATATTGTAGAGAGATTTCCTTTTCAGGCATTATTTGGCACAAGATGGTCAATGAGCCTCTCTCCAGTTCTGTATGATCTGTGGAAATCCCATGCAATGGTGTAGCTCGACCATCTACCTCTCATGTTGAGTGACTTTCGTCAATGAGCTCTTGGCGTCCTCCAATCTCCATGTGGGGTCTGCCCAGCATGATAGAGACCTACCCCTATTTACTGTTTGGTGGCTTACAGGTTAGATCTTTGTCTGTGGCTTACCCTTAACTCTCTATCTCCTTGTTCTTGTATCTCCCTTTTGAATGATGGTCAATGTTCTCTGCATAGATGTTGTTTGTATTTTTGACCAAGTTCTCCGTGAAAATGAAATATAGACTGTCCCAAAAGATTTAGTGAAGTTTGAAGATTTAAGAAGTTTTTGTGGGGCTCTAGAAACGGTCATGGGGTACAGCAAAATGAAAATGCCTGGTGAGGCCGGGAGAGGAGAGAGGAGAAGGGACTTCTCCTTTGACCAGCTGCTGATTTATTCACATGGAGTGCCCCCTTTTTCCCTGCTGTGTCATTATTGACCAAAATCCCATGTCTTTTGGGAGGTAGCTATTTCAGGATTCTGGAAAACACCATCCAAGAAGATTGAGAACTGAGATCCCCAACCCTGTGATCTGACCAGACCACAGGATGTCTTCATTTGCTCCATGGGGTATCTCAAAATTCCACAAACCAGATAAACCTGAATTGTCAAGTCACCGTGAACTAGAATCGCTCGGTGGCACGTTTAATGGTAATGAAATCAGGGGTGGTTATGGATACGGTGGTTGCAGGCAAGGACGCATGTCCCATTGATACAGAGAGGACCTGGTTCTCTGAGATATCACTTTAAGTGCCTTCCACTCTGCCATCCCCAGAGCATGAACTCAGAAGCCCAGGTGCCCAAGATCTGTGCGTTGCTGAGGGGCCATGACAAGGACAAAGCACTTGGTCTGGAAAGCCCTTAGCTTGAAGACCAACTGTGTGGACAGATCACTCAACCTTCCTGAGCCTCTTCATTGATAAAATGAAGATTACACTCATTTCTCAAGGCTGCAGTGAGAATCAAAGACCCCTTGAGCCCCATATTGCATGCTCCTGAGAGCGTTGATGGGGGCTCTCTGTCTAGCAATGAAGGCCGCAAACTATCCCTTCCTACGTTGATGGGGGCTCTCCATCTAGCAATGAAGGCCGCAAACTATCCCTTCCTACTATTCTGGGCAACTCATCCACGCGTCCTTTAGCAAACCCTCCACGGAGGTCCACCCAACACACAGAAAATCTCTTAAGTTCTCTTGATATTGAGTGGGTATCAGTGATTTCTGGTGCTGGTGACTTTCAGTGGTACTGACTACATACCTTTCTAATTAAACTCTGTATGCCTTAAGGGCAGACACTGGATCTTTTTTTGGTATCTTTAGCCTTTAGCTCAGAGCCTGGCACACAGTAGGTACTTTGACTTGACTCATCTTTTACTCTTTCTACAAGATGGATCCTTGTATTGTTTTTTTTCCCTTTTACCTATTCTTCTGATGACACCTTTTATATTCCCAGGGAAATTCTTTATTTGTCATATTACCGCACTCTCACACCTGCTACACAAACCTGCAAGGGTTAGATACATTTTAAAATTGTTTTTTGTTATTATTTTTTACTTTTTTTGGTTATTTTAAATTTTTTGTTATTGTTTTACTGTTATTACCACTATTGTACCAACAATTAAGACTTCCTCTGTCACTACACCTTCCGCCATCCATACCACCCGAAACTCCACTCTGAGACTGCTTCTCCTCTCCAGGAAATCTTTGATCAAATTTCCTTGAGAAGGGAGCCAAAGTCACCAACACCCAAACTGACCAGAACCACTTCCTTTCTGGTTAGAAGAGCAGCATGAAACACTGGACGCTTGGGGTGAAGGCAAGGGGGGCTTGAAAAAGTAAGGGGGGATGATGTGGACTGGTGATTCTTAAGCTTTTGACCATCTCCTGGTTCCCTTTGGCAGCCAGGTGAAGCCTACAGAGCCTTCTCAGAACAATGTTTTTGCTCATCAAACGAGGTGCCTGGGATTGCAAAGGAAACCAGCAATGGTGAAATACAGTGATTAAAATACAGGTCTTAAAACAAACTCATGGAACCCATTTAAGAATCCAGGCCAGGGGCAGCCAGGTGGTGCAGTGGATAGAGCACCAGCCCTGAATTCAGGAGGACCTGAGTTCAAATCTGGTCTCAGACACTTAACATTTCCTAGCTGTGTGACCCTGGGCAAGTCACTTAACCCCAGCCTCCAAAAAAAAAAAAAAAAAAAAAAAAAAAAAAAGAATCTAGGCCGTAGACAAGCCACATTTGGCAGGTGAGATCCCTGGCTGAGTTCTTTCTCTCCTAATTGTGACATGGGGCTGTCTCGCTGTCACTGGCTCTGTTGTTTTCAAGACTCTAATGTTTTGCAGTGATTTCTGTGGACGCGAGAGAAGTCCCTCAGGGGCTCCCTCAACTTCTGGTTTCTGTCTGGGTACATTCAAGACTCTTCCTTCCACTCCACTCCCTTGAGGCCCTTGATCAATACAAAGTGATAAAGATGCAGGGGATTGCTCAGTTTGATGAAGTTTTTTGGGGGGAATCAGTATAATCTGTAATTTAGACAAGGATAGGTAGGAATTCAATGAAATAAATAGAGGAGAATATTCCAGGAATAGGGAATGGCCAAGTCATGGAGGTGGGAATGTACAGGACATGTTTTGGGGGCAGAGAATAGAGTGCAGAGATTGTGAGACAACAGGTGGTTCAGTGGGTCGACTGGTGGGCTGTAGTCAGGAAGGTTCTTCTTCCTGAATTCAAAATATACTAACTGTGTAACCCTGGACAAGTCCCTAAACCCTGCCTGCCTCAGTTTCCTCATCTATAAAATGAGTTGGAGAAAGAAATGGCAAATCACCTCAGTATCTCTGCCAAGAAGATCCCAAATGGGGTCATTAAGAATCGGGCATGAGAAAGACTAAACAATGAAGAGACAGTCTTGAAGCTATGATACATAGAACCTAACCTAATAATTTGCACTGGGAACAAGTAACATCCAAATACAAATCAATTTTTGAAGATAAGTTTAATTTGGGAAGAGATGCGAGACACTGATACTGCTGCTCAGGGTGTTGCAGTGAGGGCAGGGGGGACCATGATGGGCTGGGCTGTTCAGGACCTCACCTTGCCAAGTGGTGACCAACGGGAGGAAACCAATGTACCCAAGACCTGCTCATCCTGACTTTGTGCCAAACTCTGCCATTTCTACTCAACTGAAGCACTTTAGGTGCTGCCGCTGCCTTTTCAACAATGATACCCTGTGGCGAGACCTTAGTTGCCCTTCCTTAGATAGGAAGCTGGTAATGTGGGATAAGGCTGGAAACTTCAGGTGGTACCAGGCTGTGGAGAGAGCTGGGTATTAGAATTTACACATTTACCTAGAAGTGATAAGGAGTCACCGAGAATATTTGAGTAGAAGACATGGTTGGATTTTATGTGTGAGGAAATTTAGGCATCTGTGTGAATGATAGAGGGAAGAGTAGAATGAAAAGAGAGCCATGGACCTCTCTGGAGGCTCTTGGAACTATCTGGGCTTGTCCTGGGGGGATGACTGTTGGAAGATAGCAAAGAGAACACCACGGAGGCAAAATCAGCAGGATTTGGCTCTGGATTGAATGTGGGAGGTAAGGCAGGAGTCAGGGTGGATGGGAAAGAGACCAAAGGTGACAGAGTGGAGGGCATGAACAGGTAATTAAGTGTTTCTTGAGCCAAGATCTGTCAGAAGGTGAGAGAGGAACAAGTGGGGGGAAGGACTGGTCTTGAGTGGTTTGAGTTTGGGGCAATAATGATGGGCTTTAAAAGGAAGGGTGCCCCGCAGGGAGCTGGGGATGTGCTCAGAAGAGCAGAGAATAAGTCGTTAGCTCTGGAGATAGAGCTTCCAGTATAGGAGTTAGATCAGGAAACAATCTGAAAAAAAATCCTCTTTCACACATTAGCCAGAAATGAGATGTTTCAGAAAGACTTTTGCATAAAAGACCCAGGACAAATGTCACGAGTTTCTCTTTGCCTGAGCAGATGGATCTTGTGATGTTGGTGGGAGCAGCTGGGAGATGATAGACTCATTTCTCGCTGTGCCTACAGTCGCGAGCTGTGATTTGGCAAGTGGTGACCCCAGGTGGGCTGTGATCTCCATCATTTGGGCTGCTGGGCATAAAGGGTGGTGGTGATGGGCTGGAGAATTTCATAAAGCAGGAAATAAATCACTTTTCATGTTCTGAAAATTGTCTGATGTGTTTGATTCCTGATGATATTAGAAAACATTCATCATCCCTCTGTCTCTTAATTCCCCAAGTTTCTAGGTTGGAGAGTTGGAAGAGTCCTAAGAGGCAATCTAGTCCAAGAGCTTCACTTTACAGGGGAGGAAATTGAAGCTCAGAAGAGTTACATAATTTACCTGAAGTCACACTGGCAGTCAGGATAAGTGCTAAGATTTGAACTCGGATTTTACAGATTCCAACCTATGTTTGTTGCTCCCTCATTTAACCTTTGAAGTTTCTTCTAGCTCTGATTTTATGATCCCGTGGTTAGTACCTCCTCTGAGACTGCTTCTTCACTCTCGCTAGCAATGTTTGGGTCCCCAGAGGGTAGCTAACTACTTTCTCCTCAGGATTCTAGAGGTAACCCTGATGGGCTGGGGCAGGGAGGAGACAGGTAGCCAGTACTGTGATACACTTCTCAATATCAATTAGCAAGTAAGACCTAAATTTTTTAAGAGGGGTTTTTACTCAAGTGGAAGAACAGTTGATCCAAAAATATCCTCCCAGAAGTCTGACTCATGCCCTCCCACAAGGATACACAGAGTCCAGGAAAGAAGAAAACAATCATTTATTTCAAAGCTACTATGTGGCAGGCACTGTCCTAAGCACTTTGCAAATATTATCTCATTTGATCCTAACATCATTCTGGGATGCATGTGCTATTATTATCTCCATTTCACCATGGAGGAAATTGAGAAACAGAAATTATAGAGAGGAAAAGAGGCTTCAGTTTAGTGATTCTTCTTTTCCCCAGGACACTGAGGCAAATAAGGAAAATGGGGCCCAAGTTTGAGTCCCAAGGGCAGATGGATAGAATAGGTCCTATTTGGAAAATCTTTTTTTTCCTTCCTTGAGTACTCAAGCAGTTCTCCTGAAGGGTAGGTCACTCATTTTTGTGTTCTCGGAGATTCCTTACGGGGTCCTGAAGCTATACTTTCTGTCCTGAATAAGTTGCCCTCCCTCCAGCCATCTTTCTTCAGCACATCTAGCTTGTCCTTTCTCGGTTCCTGCTGCAGACCTTATTTGTCACTGTCCCAATCTTCCTGATGGCATGATCAATGGGGGCAGAGGGAGTGTGATGTTCCTGGTTACTGGCTTAAGGGCCTGGCTCTTGTAATCATTCCCAAGTTTAATTGCTTTCCTGCCTCAATTCTTTTTCTGATGTTCCCAGACCCAGGGGTGTATCTGATTCTGTCAAGCAATCCCAATATATTTCATTATCAGATTTCATCCGGTGACTGGAAGTACTTCAAGCTTCATATTTAGTTTACACCTTTGATTGACTGATTGATTCCAGAGAAGTGAGGACTTGTTCTGGCTTAGTTTAGACATTTGGTGATTTAGTCTATAATTCAGTCAAAGGGATGTTCTTACTTTATGAAAGTCTGGGGCTTAGAGCATCTGACGAGTTACATTATCGGGGTTGGGCGTATGAAACAGCCCACTTAAACTATGATCTTATCAAAGAAGTGAATCCAAGATACCTTGAGGAGGAATTAGGGGATTGGCAGCTTTTTCTCGTAGTTCTTCGACCCTGAAAGAAGCAAAGGAACCTGGGGGAAAACCATCAAGGGGATACACTGCTGAACAACGTGCTTAACATGGGAACGGAGGGACCATCATACCTCCAGGATCAACTACAGGTTTCTATCAGATTGTTTTCAGTCCTGTCTGACTCTTCATGACTCCATTTGGGATTCTCCTGCATGTCCAGATACTAAAGGGGTTTTCCATTTTTTTTCTCTAGCTCATTTTTCAGATGAGGAAACTGAGATAAATAGGGGGAAACGACTTTCCCAGAGTTACACAGCTAGGAGGTATCTGAGGCTGAACTCGGTGATCTTTAGAATTTTTATGACCTGAACTTTCCTATCTTTCCAGGCTTCTTACATTTCAAGGTCCTCCCAGGTTCACTGTGTTCTGGTTTATTGGATGATTCTGAAATATGACATTCAATTTCCCCACAGTTTGTCTTCCGAACAGCGCTCCCTCCAAGTCTGAATGCTCTTCCACCTCTACCACCCCTTGACTTCTCTGGCCTCCTTCCCACTCGGTTCTGAAGCCTTCCTCTGCAGGAGACCTTTCCTGGTCCTTCCCCACTCCCCCAGTGTCTGTCTCCCTCATTGAGATTGCCTTCCATTTTCTCTCTAAACATGTTGTGGCTCCCCACTCATTTACATTAGAACGGGAGCTCCTTGGGCGCAGGGTCTGTATTCTCGGGGACTTAGCACACTTTGTAAAAACTTAATAAATGCTTCTTCTTTGAGTTTGCAGAACAACTGGCTGGAGTGGAGAGTGCGTGAAGGGAAGTCATGTGAAATGAGAATGGAAAGGCAGGTTAACCACAAGCTTAGAAGAATAATCTGAAAGCTTTCCCAGCAGGGCAGAAGCCTAATGAAGGTACTTTTCAGGACTATGTCTGACTTGCTCTTCTCTTTTCCCTTGAAAATAAATATATTTATTTATAAAAACTTATTTTATAAACTTTACTTATAAAACTCTGTTAGGAAGGAGGGGGTGCCATGAATGAATGGCAGACCAGTGGGGAGCTGATGTGGGATTAGGTGAACCCAAAGAGAGAGGCAGGCCCAGGGGCAGGAAGGTACCTCCAGGAAGGAGGGGAACCATGGGAGGTTAGAAATCGATAGAGGATGCTTGGCCCAAGGGCATCTTCCTGGGCTGCGATCCCCAAGGCTTTGAGCCTGTTCCTGTTGACAAAGGTCCGAGAGACGGGAGGCCCTGGGGTGGATCCCATGTGGCCACACTAAGCAGAAGTGAGGAGATGCTTCTCCAGCCTTTCAGTGCGCTGGGGATAAGGAGGGACCCGAGGGGCGATCTGACTGAAATAGGGAACTCGGAGTTGAGAAAACACATCAGCAGCTTCTCCTTAACTGCCTAGATCATTGAGAAGTTTTGTGAGTTTTCCACGATCTCACGGCACATCCTCCGTCGTAATTATGGTACTGAGGAAAGAGCCGAGTGAATGGAACTGAATGCAAATCTCAGCCCTGCTACTTATCTCCTGTGTGACTCCAGGCACGTGGAATCCCTCAGTTTCCTCATCTGTAAAATGAAGAATCTGGCCCGGGTATCCTCTAAAGTTCTTTTTAGTTCTAGCCTGGGACCTTATGATTTCACCCAGTGCCTATTGTCCTTGTCTTTCTCTTGCTTCTCCTGCCCAGCACAGCGAAGGCCTTTTTCTGTTCCTTTACTTCTCTCTGGGACACCACAGGTCTCCTATCCTCTCTGTTGTTCTCCAGCAGAGGCTGGGGAGCCTCTTACTGGGCATGGGAGAATGGGACTGCTTTTCAGGTACTGGTTAGATTTTATGGGTGCTGAGTAGCTTCCTTCTAGCTCCAAAATTCTTAATTTCTTTTTTATTATTTTAACTGTCCACCATCTTGGACAGTTAAACACATTTCAGTGTCAATGTCCCTTAGTTAATTTACAACAATTCAATTAATCAAAATGAGGCTTTTCTTTTGCCATCTGGATTATCTGCAGAAATCAGGATTCTTTAGCTAGAATGTACATTACTTGAAGCCGGGGACCAGCGAGAACATGGCATTGTTTCTCCCGGATCGAATCTGTTTTCATACTGTCTGATAAAATAGACACGATCGTTGCTTCTTCCACTGGGTAATTATTAGTAGGTTCCACTGGTATCCAAAGTAAGACTCACTGTCCTGGTATTCCAAACCTCTCACCATCTGGTACTGTCTTATCTTTCCGAACTTTCCAAATGTTAGAAAACACCTAACTTCTCAGCTTTTCACTGTCAGCTGTTCCTGGGGCAGCAGACAGAGCCTCAGAGTCAGGAGCCACTAGTTTGAACTCTGCCCCCAACAGTCACTAGTTTAGGAGCCTGATCTTTCTGAGCCACAGTTTCTTTCTCTGTAAAAAGAGAATTTTCTTCCCAGGGTTGTAGCGAGACACGGCTAAGATAATGCTTGTAAAGTGCTAAGTGTCCGTTATCGGAGTAGTAAGTTTGCTTTCCTGGATTATGATTATGACACAGCTTCTCTCATGATGAGTTAATCGTGGCATTCGTGTGGGCAGAGGAGACCACGTATGGAAAGTGATCAGCAAAACTTCAAGTGTTGCAGAAATGTCAATGATTCATTCATTCACAGTTCTCCATCCCTTTGTTTATGTATTGGATCCAGCCTGGGATTTTATCGGTCTAGGGGCTCCTAAGTGAGCTCATTCCCCCGGGCAGGTGGGCACCTTCTCTGCAGAGTTTCTGGCCTTCCAGAGTTGTCTGGGGCACCGAGAGGTCCGATCCGGGGTCACCGGAACAATGCTGAGACTAGTCTCTCCCGGCTTCAGATTCAACAATCTAATCACGGCTCCCCACTGCTCCTGATGAACTGAAACAAAACCAGCTGGCTGCTAGTTCTCGTTCTTTGGGGTCCCACAGTTCCAATGCCCCCTTCGCTTTCTGTTTCATTCTGTACATTGTCTCGAGCTTGGCAGCTGCTTCCTCCTTGGGCAATGGGACTTCTTGAGAAAGCCAAGGGTGTTGTACCTTTTCATTTTCTCAAGTGTTTATGCAAACGATGCTCTCAAAAGGGGCTGCAACCTGACAAAAGAATAATAACAGCTGCAAGTCTGAAAATTAAAAAGCAGCTGACAAGAGCACTGCTGAACACGGGGTGAATGCTGAATTAGAAATAGAAGTCATTCAGCCATTCATTCATTTCTTCATTCACCAAATGGTTCCCGAGCCCTATGGATGCACAGAGGCTAGTGTGTGAGGAAGCTGAAACCAAGCTGTTTCTTCTCTGTCTAAAACCTTTCTGGTGGAACCCCAACCAAGGCAGACCCGGGGGACTGACCTCCAGACCAGTGGCTAGTCTCTTGAATATGTGTCAAATCTGGGCAAGGGGGACAGCCAAGCCTTTAGCTGGATACGGGATGTCCATTGAGCCATGGAAAAAACATAGGATTTAGTGATGAAGGAAATGGCTGGAGATGCTGTTTCTAGCACTCACTGCTAATGTAGTCAAAGGAATTCCCTCCATCTTTTTGGGCTTTAACTAAATGGTCTTTGAGGATTCTTCCCGTTCTAAAATTATGAGGAGGATTAATCTATCTAATAAGCCATTATCTTGAGAAATCAGATTGCTTTATTTATAGGTTTGATGGGCCAGGCAGAAAGAGAGTCTTTGTATGATTTGAGATCCTTTGAGAGGTCCCACATGTGTGGGCAGTATAATAAAGTTAATCAATTCAACATATATTTGTTCTCTTTTTAAAAAAAAGTTGATAGCTTTTTATTTTTCAAATACATAGAAAGATTGATTTCAACATCCACCCTTGCAAAACCTTGTGTTCTAAATTTTTCTCTTCCCCTCTCCTCTAGACAGCAAGTAATCCAACAAAGGTTAAACGTGTGCAGTTCTTTTCCACGTATTTTCACATTTGTCATGCTGCATAAGAAAATTCAGATCAAAAGGGAAAAAATGAGAAAGAAAAAAAACACAATCAAGCAAACAATAACAATAAAAGCAAACAATAACAATAAAAACAAAGGTGAAAAGCCTATGCTTTGATCCACATTCAATCTCTCCTCTGGTGCAGATGGCTCTTTCCATCCCAAGCCTATTGGACTCGCCTTGAATCACCTTATTATTGAAAAGAGCCAGGTCCATCACAGTTGCTCATCACTCAAAAGAGAATTGTTGAAGGTCTACTTACCCACGGTAAAACTAGATACTAGGAAAAACTTTGTGTTATTAAGAGCTATCCCAAAGAGGATTGGACCATTTTGGAAGGTTGTAACTTTTTTTAAAAAGAGGAATTAGTTGAATGAAAAAAAATTAACATTCATTAATTTTCTCCCCATGCCCTATGCCCCATGGGGAAAAAAAGGGAAAATAAAAACTATCATCAAAGTATAGTCAAACAAAAAGAATTTCCATGTTGGCTAAATACAAAACTATATCTCATTTTGCACCTGGAGTCTATCTCTCTTTGTTAGGAAATGAGCAACATGCTTTATTATTATTTCTCTGATTCTTTTTTTTTCATAATTATGGAAGGTTCTGGGAAATGATCATCTTTCCAAACCTGGGTCAAGTGAGCCACCCTCGGAAGCCATCTCCATGGCTCCAGTTTCATGTCATCAATATCCTCTTCCTGGAGGACTGTCTAAATCCAGAATAGAAAGCCCAAAAGCCCAGGGACCTTCCAAAGAAGGCAGATATTAGTCAACTAGGGACATTTGCAGGGATTTTTCCCCCCATTCTTGCGAATAGCCCAATGGCCTTCTTCCTTCCACAACATAAACCTAACTTTGTAAAATTGTCACAATGTTTAAAAAAAAAAAGAAAGAAAGAAAGAAAAGGGGCAAGTAAGTTGGGGGAGCCAAAGAAAAATTCTACAAAATTCAAAAAATTCCACAATTCCAAAAAAAATTCCATATGGCATTATAATCTCTCTATTGTAAGAATGATAATTTTAAAAAGAATCAATAGAAAACCTGTTTTCTAGCGATGTTTCATCAAAGTGAAACTGATTTTACAATTCTTTTTTTAAAAACAAGTGGATGATTGAGCAGAGGGCTAAAAGCAACACCTTCCTGATTTTTCTAGCCATAAACACGAGAGGATTTTCAGGACATTAATTGTCTAATGATGGCTTAGTATAGAGTGGAAGCTTAATAATCATCTGCTGGCCATTTATGGCTTGCGTGGTAGGAGCCAACAACTTGATCGTCAGTCGAGAAAGTTAAGGGATTGGAGGCTTGTTAGGAGAAGCAGAGGGACTAAGAGGTAGCTAAGGAGATGACAATTCTAATGGCCTGTGGGAGACTTTATACTCCGGGCATCTCAGGTTAACGTGGGTCAGCTGGAGAGAATCCAGAGGATGACAATCGGCTTAGGGAAGGGTCTTGAGTCCATGTCCCATGAGAGTGGGCTGAAGGCAGTGCCTTCAGTCTTTAGGGAGACATGGTGGCTCTCTCACACGCTCTGCTTGTCTTCAAGGAGCAGAACGGGGTGTAGTGAACAAAAGCTGCAGAGAGGCGAGCTTTAGCCTGATGCTTGTTCTGTCCTCTGGGCCGCTCACGGAGCTGTTGGGGGCCTCTTTCAACTGAAGCTTGAAGACGGTTAGTCTAGAGGCATTCCTGTTCATCCATGGGTTGGACTCGATGGTCCCTGAGGTTCTGACTAGGATGAAGATCTATGATGAACACTGGCTAGTAGATTAACCATGAATTCTGGTACTTTTATAATGTCAAGTGACATCTCTATGGCACTTTAAAGTTTATAAAGCATTTTATAAGCAATATCTCATTTTTACCATCTAATAACCCTCAGTAGGAGGTTCTGTGCTTTTCGTTGTCCCCATTTTATAGATGAGGAGAATTAGGAAAGTAAGCAAGTTGACTGTGGTATAGTATCATCACCACAACTGGCCAATGGTGCATCTAACCTTGGTCTTCCTGATTTTTACAACTAGCAAAATAGTCACTGAACAGCGATTAAATACCCCGGCCCCCGGGGATACAAAGAAAAGTGAGGGACTATCCATGCCCTTGAAGAGTTCATAATCTAACAGGTGAGAATGTATGTTCTACTTTAATGAAATGGAAAGAATATCACTGGGCTTGGCTTAGAATTGATACTCCACTACATGGTACCCCAATATCACCAGTGTGATCCTAGTCAAGTTCATTAACTTCTTAGTCTTGTCTCTATAAAATGTGGGCAATAATTCCTGTAATACTGACTTGACAGGACTCAAATGGGAAAATGTATAAAATGTACTTGGTAAACCTCAAAGAGTGACCTAATTGTGAATGATTTTTACGGCTGAGAGACTGTGTGGCAGAATGGATACAGAGCTGATCTCAGAATTAGGAAGATCTGGTCCAGAGCCTGTCTTGGACAGATACTGGCTGGATGACCTCTTAGTGTTCTTAGATAGTTCTTATATATCAGCATATATATGTATTATTAAGAATTATTATATACATATACATTTTATTATTTATATAAATTGTATATTATATAAATATATATGTATGTATATTATTTATATGTATATTCTTATATACATATACATAATAAAAATAATAATTCTTAACAGTTCAGAGAAAGTGAGTGACTGAGTCCTTCAATGCAAGTGGACACTTGGTCAAATTGACATTTTTGGTGGTTATCTAGAAGAGTTGTTTCATGTAGAGACATGTCCCTGGTGTTAGACAAGAAAGGGTCCAGCTTCTCCGAGAGCTAGAAAGCTGGGTTCAAAGCAGGGTGAGGTAATAGGAAAAGATGATGAAAACAGGAAACACCCCAAAGAGACTGGTAGATGCTTCAAATCTGGGCCAAGTTGATTGAGTAATATGAGTTTATCTTTGTAATTTTCTTGACTCTGTGCTGTGTGTGTGTGTGTGTGTGTGTGTGTGTGTGTGTGTGTGTGTGTGTGTGATGAGTACCATCAGCTTTCCTCATGCTGCTGCAGAAATTGCTGTGTGTGTAGTGGAGAGAGTGGAAGGAACTAGACAGATTTCTAGAGGTGGAGGAATCCATCTTCACCCCCCCCACACATACACTCCCACTCCATGCCAGAATAGCAACAATAGAAAGATAACTGAAGAAAAGTAAGTAGTAGGATCCAGGGTAGGAGAACCTTCCATTGGGGAAATGCCCTGTTGGATTCCCTACTTATTATTCTTGTCACTAATAAGTAAAGGTTCTTTTAAAAATGTATTATTCCAAGGTTACCCACTATCATTATTTCATTCAATATTGTATTAGAAATGTTAGCTTTAGCAATAAGAGAAGAAAAAGAAATAAAAGGACTTAGAGTAGATAGTGAAGAAACAAAATTATCGGTCTTTACAAATGATATGATGGTAACTGGAAACTGAGTGGATGCCCAACAGTTGGGGAATGGTTGAATAAGTTGTGGTATATGAATGTAATGGAATATTATTGTTCTGTAAGAAACAACCAGCAGGATGATTTCAGGGAGGCCTGGGGAGACTGACAGGAACTGATGAACATCGTACACGGCAACAACAAGATTATGTGATGATCAATCGTGATAAATGTGGCTCTTTTTGACAATGAGGCGACTCAGATCAATTCCAGTGGGCTTGTGATGGATGGAGCCATCTCCATGCAGAAGGAGGATTGTAGATGCTGAATGTGGATCACAACATAGCATTTTCACCATTAAAAATGTTCCTCCTTACACTTAATTTAACTTCAGTAATTGAATACATCAGTAGCCACTTCCAGTTGATCAATGATGGACAGAAATAACTACACCCAGAGAAGGAACACTGGGAAGTGAATGTAAACTGTTAGCACTACTGTCTGTCTACCCAGGTTACTTATACCTTCGGAATCTAATACTTAATGTGCAACAAGAAAATGGGATTTACACACATATATCTAGGTTATATTGTAACATATGTAAAATGTATGGGATTGCCTGTCATTAAGGGGAGGGACTAGAGGGAAGGAATTTGGAAAAATGAATACAAGGGATAATATTATAAAAAAATTATGCATGCATATATACTGTCAAAAAATTATAAATAAAAAAATGAATACATCAGTGGCTTTATAACCTCACTGAAGTGGGTAATCCCTCTGTGTGTAGGTTGTAACCTATTCATGCTTTCTCATCCTTTTCTATTGTGGCAGGAGGATCCAGAATTATGAAAGAAGAGATTGTTGAAATATGATTATTATTGAGATAAGAGAAACAGTTGAAATAATTAGGATGTTTAGCCTGGAAAATCAAAGATAAATACTGTCTTCAGATATGTTAGAATGGAAATATTCTATTTATTTTTAATTTGTTGCTCCGGAAGGCAACCTGTACCAACGAGTAGTCATAAGAGGGAGGCAGATTTTGGCCCAAAGTAAAAAACTCTTGAACAGATCTGTCTACATAGGGAATGGCCCACCTTGTGAAAAACTGAATCAGCTTTTCCTGGAATCATTGAATAAGATGCCTATGATGAAGCATTTTACTGTTGACAGATCTTTTTGGGGGATAAGAAACTCAGTGAGGAAGAAGCTTTCTCCATTAATGTAGATTTTCAACTTCTCTTCAATTTCTTGTTTTAAAAAGTTATTGGGGGTGAGGTGGGAAAGAGGGGAGACAAGAGATAGTTTCGAACCTATTTCTCCTGGACTCTGAGGATAGCCTTCCTGATCCATGACTACATTATAATACCTGCCAGAGTCTAGAGAGAAAGCCAGCTTTCCCTGAAATTCAAATCCAGAATTCTCACCAGCCTTTTTGATCTGGATTTATCTATATGTCTGTCTACCTATCTATTCATTTAACTGTTTGTTGATTTACTAATTTGATTACTTATTTGTTTGCCTGCTTATTTACTTATCTCTGTCTATTCACCTACTTATTTATTTTTTAATCATTCTATCAATCTGTTTCATCTTGTCATGGATAGTCAAAAGGCATCATCAAATGGAGCAAAAGGCCAATGCCAGGTCTAGAAATATGTCCTTGAAACTTTTTTTTTAACTTTTTATTTTTCCAAATATATTCACAGAGAGTTTTCAACATCCACCCTTGCAAAGCCTTGGGTTCCAAAATTTTGTTCCTCCCTTCCTACCCACTCCCCTAGATAACAAGCAATCCAACGTAGGTTAAACATGTGCAATTCTTTTAAATATATTTCCATATTCCTCATGCTGCACAAGAAAAATCAGATCAAAAGGTGAAAAGAAAAACAAACAAGCAAGCAAACAACAACAAAAAGTAAAAAATACTGTGCTTCCATCTACATTCAGTCTCTCTTCTTCTCTCTCTGGATGCACATGGCTCTCTCTATCCTAAGTCTATTGGAAATGTGTTGAATCACCTCACTGTTGAGAAGAGCCAAGTCCATCAGAGTTGATCATCACATAATCTTGTTGCTTCGTACCATGTTTTCTTGATTCTGCTCACTTCACTCAGCATCATCTCATGTAAGTCTTTCTAAACAGAGGATTAATATTTCATTACATTTATACACCACAACTTATTCAGCTCTTCACTAACTGATGGGCATCCACTCAATTTCCAATTCCTTGCTACCACAAAAAGGGCTGCTACAAACATTTTTGCACATGTGGGTCCTTTTCCCTTTTTTATATCTCATTGAAACTCTCACCAATAGTTTTATTCCTCCATAAGTTGTGCTTATCTCCCTGTACCTCTTCCTCTTTTTTCATGATGTGTCAAAATGAGAAACTGCAGTCTTGCTTTTGGTCATTTCAGTCATGTCCAAGTCTCTGTGGCCCCATTTGGGGTTTTCTTGGCAAATATATTGGAGTGTTTTGCCATTTTCTTCTCCAGCTTATTTTACAGATGAGAAAACTAAGGCAAACAAAGTTAAGTGACTGCTCAAGGTCACCCAGCTAGGAAATGTCTGAGGCCCAGCACTCTGGGCACTATGGTTTTGCCAAAGTTCCACAAAAAGTAACTTATCCATCATGCCATCCAAAATAGAAACCCCTTTTCCACCATCCTCAACTATTAAGTGATGTTAAGAAGAGGCAGCTTCCTGAATATTTAGAAATGGAGACCTACTTTTTAACCAGAAAGCCTATTTTCTTTTTGGATATTAGAAAGCTCATTAGGTAAAGTCAAAGTCGATCTTCCTCTAAGTTTTGCCCAATTATCCTTTATGCTTTCTGGAGTTACCACAAATATGTCTGATTTCTTTTCCTACCTTCAGTATTTCAATACAGCCATTGGGCTATCCCTGCCAATTTTGTATTCTAGGTTAAACATCAATGTTCACGTGACAATATTATTGATAATCATAATAATGATCAAACATTTCTTTTTTTTTATGATCAAACATTTCAAAGAGCTGTGACTTTATTTATGAAACTACTTCTCCTCTATTACAACCTCGCTATGACTCAGTCTACAATCTTTGGGAAATACCATGGCTGAAAAAGTCACCATCTTGCAGCCATCTTGGTGCTGAAGTACCCCAGATGTAGCTAGCCCGGTCCTCGGGTGGCAGGCAGAGATTATCCACCCCTCAAAGTCTTTCCAGCTCAGGAGTATAGCGGGCAGGCAGACAGAAAGACAGACAGACAGACATAGATAGCTTTGTACGTCACACTATGTTAAGTGTGATAAGTAGACGATCCCTGCCCCAAGGACTTTACAATTTCATAGGGAAGACAATGAACCATGAAGGGAGCTGAAAAGGGGTGGTCTGGAAAGGGCGATGCATCAGTTAGTCACTGAGCTGTGAGTACATTTCAGGTTTTCTGACTTCCTCTCAGCAAATTCCTCCCTGCTGCTCCCACCTCCTTCCTTCTACATTTTGTATTTCCTTGCATTGCCTCAGCCTCTATTCCCCTTCCCCCATTGCCCTAATCAATCAATCCACAAATATTAATTAACCACTGCTGTATCAGGTCCTGGAAACATGTACAAAATGATTTGTGACTTCCCCAGGTCTGGAAGGAAGAGAGGATCAGTGAATAAACTGTCTCTGACACAGAGAAGAGTCTCCCCCAAACATATTTTCTTGCCTTTGAACAGTTTTGTTGTTGGCAGGATGATGAACATTTAAAATATTTTTGGTGAAGGAGGATATATTAAATAGCCTGAGTCACTGGTTCCATTTATCTCTAATCTAAGAATTTGGAGGGCCTGAGTTTGTATAAACATTGTAATGAATGAATGGATGGAAAGTGTTTATTAAACACCTACTCTGTATCAAGTAAGTTGTGGCTCACTTTGGGGAGTCAGTCGGGTCTAGGTTTTGCAGATGAGTCACATGCAAAGATTCCTTCCTGGCAGTCACTTGAATGCCCAGCAAATCAAGGGAGAAGAGTTGGGATCATTTGTGGAGCATTCACAGCCACAGTAGATTCACAGGATCAGGGATCTAAAGCTGGAAGGGATCACAGACATGATCAAATTCAAGTCCTCATTTTATAGAGAAGGAAATTGAATCCCAGGAGATAAAATGAATTGTCCTGAGTCACACAAATAGTGTTTTCCGGAAGCTATTTCAGCAACAATCAAAGCTTTCCTGATGATCTTCCCTTCACCACCTTAATAGAAGAGTTAGTGACAAAAAGATTGAAATGGCAGAATTTGGGTTGAATGAGGAAACATGGAAACTTTCAAGCGTCATGACTAATGGTCCAAGCTCAAGCTCAGGATGTGGCTGAGAAAATTGCCTGGAGATCGAGGACACCAGATACTGATTGTATTTATCTGCATCACAATAATCTTTTACTGGGTAGTTATGGCAGTCATTGAACAAAGAAAAGAGTGATGGCAGGGTCTGATTGTGTTTGATTTGATTTAATTCAACAGACATTTATGATGTGTTTGCTATAATAGCTAGCATTTTTTATAGAGCTTTAAGATTCAAAAAGCTCAATAAATATCGTGTCATTTGATCTTCCCAATAACCCTGCATAGAAAATGTTATTACTATCCCCATTTTATGGACAAAAAACAGAGATTATGTGATGTGCCTAGGATCATACAATTAGTAAGTATCTGAGGCTGGATTGGAACTTTAGCCTGTGCAGAGCAAAGGAGGCAGAAGGTCCTAATGAAAGTCAAGCTGCCCCCTGAGGCCGAGAGATCCACAGTCAAGTTTTGTTTCTGGTACATAGTGGCTGAGAAATGTACCAGCTCTGAGGATCTCCAGGCAGCTCTAAGACTGGGGGAGCCACGTGGGCTCTGAGGATCTCCAGGCAGCTCTAAGACTGGGGGAGCCACGTGGGCTCTGAGGATCTCCAGGAAGCTCTAAGACTGGGGGAGCCACGTCGGCTCTGAGGATTTCCAGGCAGCTCTAAGACTGGGGGAGCCACGTGGGCTCTGAGGATTTCCAGGCAGCTCTAAAACTGGGGGAGCCACGTCAGCTCTGAGGATCTCCAGGCAGCTCTAAGACTGGGGGAGCCACATGGGCTCTGAGGATCTCCAGGCAGCTCTAAGACTGGGGGAGCCACATGGGCTCTGAGGATCTCCAGGAAGCTCTAAAACTGGGGGAGCCACGTGGGCTCTGAGGATCTCCAGGCAGCTCTAAGACTGGGGGAGCCACGTCGGCTCTGAGGATCTCCAGGCAGCTCTAAGACTGGGGGAGCCACATGGGCTCTGAGGATCTCCAGGAAGCTCTAAAACTGGGGGAGCCACGTCAGCTCTGAGGATCTCCAGGCAGCTCTAAGACTGGGGGAGCCACATGGGCTCTGAGGATCTCCAGGCAGCTCTAAGACTGGGGGAGCCACGTGGGCTCTGAGGATCTCCAGGCAGCTCTAAGATTGGGGGAGCCACGTGGGCTCTGAGGATCTCCAGGCAGCTCTAAGACTGGGGGAGCCACGTGGGCTCTGAGGATCTCCAGGCAGCTCTAAGACTGGGGGGGCCACATGGGCTCTGAGGATCTCCAGGCAGCTCTAAGACTGGGGGAGCCACGTGGGCTCTGAGGATCTCCAGGCAGCTCTAAGACTGGGGGAGCCACGTGGGCTCTGAGGATCTCCAGGCAGCTCTAAGACTGGGGGGGCCACATGGGCTCTGAGGATCTCCAGGCAGCTCTAAGACTGGGGGAGCCACGTGGGCTCTGAGGATCTCCAGGCAGCTCTAAGACTGGGGGAGCCACGTGGACTCTGAGGATCTCCAGGCAGCTCTAAGACTGGGGGAGCCACATGGGCTCTGAGGATCTCCAGGAAGCTCTAAAACTGGGGGAGCCACGTGGGCTCTGAGGATCTCCAGGCAGCTCTAAGACTGGGGGAGCCACATGGGCTCTGAGGATCTCCAGGCAGCTCTAAGACTGGGGGAGCCACGTGGGCTCTGAGGATCTCCAGGCAGCTCTAAGACGAGGGGGCCACATGGGCTCTGAGGATCTCCAGGCAGCTCTAAGACTGGGGGGGCCACATGGGCTCTGAGGATCTCCAGGCAGCTCTAAGACTGGGGGGGCCACATGGGCTCTGAGGATCTCCAGGCAGCTCTCTAAGACAGTTTGTTGCCCAAAGCTCTCCACGGGTGGAGGGAAGTGCTTTGCCTGGTGCTCCCTGGACCAATGGAACCACATATCTGGTGGGAGAAATGGGTAAAGCCATTTTTTAATGACAGAAACCAAAACAGTCTGGTCCTGCCTTTAGAAAATGAGCATTTTGCTGGGATGGCAGGCGAGGGACACAGAAAAAGTCTGTATGAAATAGGAACAGCACAAGCATGAGCTAGTACCTGAGTGGTGCTTTGAGGGAAGTGGGAACCCCAGAAGAAGGGCTGAGGAGGGTGGGCATTCAAGGCAGACACCAGGAGGCCTTGAATGGGGAGGCCATTCAGGAAGGGATCAACAGAAATCAAACCCAAATCATTTAACTTTGGGCTCCCTTTGGGAGGAGGATTGTAATGGGATTGCCCTCTGAGATTTCCTGAAGAAATAATTCTTTTCCTCCATCTCTTCTAATTAATTTCCTTCTTCATTGACCTATTAGTTCATACATCTGTGAAGTTAGCTTTGTTTCAAGGTACGTTTGAGAAATGGAAGAAAACTGTGTGGAAGACACAAGGAACTAAGCATCTGGGGTCTGTCTGCCGGGCGGAAGTGAAACAGGTGAAAGCTATGGACACACTAGCCCTCTTCTCCCTTGGAGAAGAATATTGGGTGATTGGCGTAGGGCAAAACTTCTGAAATTGTGGGCCATGACTCTATGGAGCTACATAACCGAATGTAGAGATCACAAAATTATGATTTTTTGTTTTCTATACATATATATTTCTATATAGGCATATGTACATCTTATATATACATACATATTTATTTTATGTGTCTATCTATCTGGGAGAGGTAAAAATTTCTCAGGCAAAAAGGGAAAGTGGAAAAATAAGAAAGCCTGATGTAGTGGGAACAGAGTTGGGCTTTGAGGTTGAAATCCAAACACCCTGGGCCTTCTTAAATTAGCTTAAGGGCAGGTAGTGTTGAGTGCTTTGCCATCATCCAAAGAACCTAAGAGAAGAGATCACTGATTTATTTTTACTGTCCCTGTTTTTGTTGGGAGAGTAGGAAGGAATCTTTCTGGCTCTTCTAGAAAAGAAGCTCCCTGTGGAGGACCGAGTCAGGCTATTGAAAAATGCGACGTGGCTCCTATGTCTTCATGACGTAAAAAAAGCAAATTCTCCCTGTTTGGGGGTGGCGTCCGCGGTGGCAGACACCGTGTCAGGGAGGGCAGGCTTGGTGTTTGTCGCAGATTGGGATCTCGAGGGCAGGAGTCTTAATCATCACTTTCATTTCTGTCTTCCAGGGAAATCTTACACAACTAGAAAGCATGGAGATCTCAGAGCACTGCCTCGGACGGGGAGAGGAACTGAAATGACACCATGGGCAGAACTCAGCTCTCTAAGGAAAGGAGGAAAACAATCACCATTGATGGTCTGAAGATAAAGTGAAATGACAACAGGGACAACCCTCCCCTTTACTAGCTAATGCCAGTCTCAGTGCACCCTCCAGCACTTGACAGTGGCCAGGGCGAGCATTTGATAAATCAGGGGGCCGAGGGTCACAGAGAAGATTTGCCCAGCTCCGAAGGGGGCAAAGCTGCACCTGGTTTGAGAGACAAGGAGGGGACCGCGGGTGCTTTGGCAGCTTGCTGTTAGCAGTGCCGGCCAGCTCCTGGAAAGTAACCTCTGTGGTGGGTGTGTAATGTCTGGATCTGCTGATTCTTTTCTACTATGGAATCTGAGAGTTGGACGGGACCTGGGCTAACATCACTGTTCTACAGGGAGGAAACCGAGGCAGGGGAAGGGAGGAAGTTGCTTTCAGTCACTTACAGGGCAATATGTTACCACCAGAGAGACTTTTGAAAGACTGTCCCCCTGCCCTTTCCGTTAGCCCCGAAGGCATGTCCAAGGAGAAAGGAGGGCTGGTTACAGAGACAGTTTCCCCCAGCTGTCTCATGGGAATGTGTTCTCTACAGGAGCAGGATGGCTTCAGGGTTCAGGTAGGAATCTCGGTGACAATAGGGCTTAAAGTTGGATCCCAAAGCCCTGACTAGCTGTGTGATGAGAAGACCACTTCATGTCCCCAAACCTCACTTTCCTGGGGATAATGATGTCACCTCTCTCCCACGATTGTTTTTCAGCTCAAATGACGTCACGTGGGTCAATCACTAACGTGTTACACGCCAATGTGAGCTCAGGATTTGGAAAAGCAAAGCAATGCCATCTTTTAGAGTGTTAAGATTCTGCCCCGGCCCGCAGAATCTCCAAGCTAGAAGGAACCACTCTTTTGGTCCAGCTTTTTTTGTATTTGTTTGTTCTTTGAACACCATTTAAAGCACCCACGTGTTAGCTGCATCCTTCTGTCCTAGAGACCCTGGCTAAAATTGGGGGGAAAGTGGGGGGAGAAGGAAGGGACAAGCAATTGAGGATGTGCCTTTTACCCTTTAGGAAACATAATGGATTAAGGAAGGCTAGCATCTGAACAACCCAACGAGGCCATCCCACAAACACTTATTGAACTCATATGATGCACTGTGATGGGCTTTGGGGGGAAGCAGCAGCCCTGCCCTCAAGGAGTTTCTATTCACCTGGACTGGCTTATGTTCCACTGAGCAAAAGATCAAGGAATATTTATTAAGCCCCTACTATGTGCCTTGAACCGTGTAACCACTAAGTGATTGCCTTGTCTTCGGTCTTCACTGGTAAAGGGAAGTGAAGCATGGGAGTGATTATAGTGGGAAGGAGATCAGCAAAGTCATCTGGGAGGAGGCCGCATCCTGAAAGACGCCATTCCTTGAGCAGCCACGTGGTGAAAATCTATCTATGATACACATAAGCTGGGGAGGAGAAGGAAAGAAGGTGTTCCTGAGAGAAACGGGGGAGTCTGTGCCCCCAAACTGAACTCATTATATTCTCCCCCAAACCTTCCTTTCCTTTTTGCTTCCTCTTTTCTCTCTACAGCCTCCTCTAGTCAACCAGACTCAACATCCATGTTATGTTGGGCTCCTTTCTCAGAGGCCAAGCTCCAAGGCGACTACCTGGACTCTCCTGCCCTCTCTGCCCCCTGGGCATTTTCAGAGCATTTCCAGGGCCCACCTCGCTACTTCCACATCTCTGATCACGGACTCCCTTTCTTTCAAGGCTCATTTCTGATACCATTTCTCCCAGGAAGCCTGATGCCCTCCCCCTAATAAACCCCAATCCTCTTCAATAGCGTTTTGTCTGGGTCTTATACTTTTAGCAAACTCTAGGTGAGCACAAATTACCTCGAGTTACAATTTTCACATGTGTGGTTTTTTCTTAAATTCTGGCTAAATCTTTGAATTGATTTGATTCACACATTTTTCCCCTTTTAGCCATAGCCATCACCCTCTCCAGCCCTGGGGATGCCCAGAGTCATTTAACGTTTCACTATCTCAGCAATCTGTGATTCCATCTGTGGACGGGAATTTCCTCCACCCGAGGCAGATCACGCCCTGTTCATGTCTTTAATGAATGGCTCCAGACCAAAAAAATCCTTCACCTCGAGGCAAAGCCTCCGGGGATGAGTGTGCAGCGTTAGGTCATCTGGCCCACACAAGCCCAGCCAGCGTACAGTGCGTTGGCAGGCCAGCCCCCAGAGTCCTCTGGAACAACCAGAACTCGTGCTTCTATGGTCCAGTCTCCCAGGGTTGCCTCCAGGCTCTAATGAGACATCAGGGCCAAACTTAATGGAACATGTCGTGGGAGGACTTTCAGTAAATACCAAAATAGGGAGTTCTCTGATCATCTTCTGTGTTAAGGACCATTTGTTTGGGACTGTGGTGGTCGCTTCCTGTGGAGATCTATGGTTTTGCTGAAAAGATGGCATCCTGTCATAGAGTCACAAGATCTGAGTTCAAATTCTGGTTTTGGCATCTTATTTAGGAAGTGTATGTGAAGTAAAAAAAAAGTAGAACTTGAGAGAAGTAGACACATCTCTCAATCTTAGCTTTCCTGTTTATAAAATGAAAAGATCAGACTTGACGGACCTTAAGATCCTTTTCAGTTATAAATAGAAAGTGTTACGATCTCCACCTATTCATACCTTACTGAGAGTAAATGTCTGAGTTTCATTGATTGGGGTTTAGAGTTTAGATTAAAATACAGGGATCCTCAAATGTCCACAGATTTCAGGAAATAATAAGATGAGAGAAAAACATCTTATTTATGTTAACTTCTAGTTAAAAGAAAGTTAGCATTTTTCAAATAGGAATTTTTTAAAGTATCCTTCTGAGAAGAGTTCCCCAGAGTCTGCCAGATTGCCAAAGATATCCATGGCATTAAGAAGCTGAAAAACTCTACTTTAGTGGGGAAAAACCCAGTCTTTGTGCTGAGCCTCCAGAAGGAAGTCTTCATCAAATATTCGGACCTCTCGCGCCATCCCTTTCCAGTAGAGAGCAGAGCGCAGACATGGGCCCTGATGGTACCTGTGCAGTACCACAGACCCTTGAGGACTGATATCTCTTCTTCTTCTCTAACTATCTCCCAGGATCATGGGGGAAAAGTGACAGCTCCAGATGGACAACTGGAAAATAGTGGCAAATGTGCTCAATTGTGTAGCCCTGGGAGGGGGGAACCACATATTCCAGCAATAGGAGTTTCTGAACAGGGGGTCCCTAGAGGGAATGGGAGAATTCAGGGCAACCTCTCTGGTAACCCCATGTTTGGGCTGTAGGACCCATCTTTCAAAGGGACAAGGGAAATCGCTGTTCAATACCCAGCATCTCAAGGATAAGAAGATCACTCTAATTCCCCTTCAGAGCTGGAGGATATCTATCAAGAGAAAAAAAAATAACTCAGGGAGAACCCTCCCCCCCCACACACACTTTGTTGTGACCATGAGTTTTCCCTACTGTGCTGACCCAGTGGGAAGGGGGTTGCCTCGAGAGCAATCTCAAGGGGAGATTTTCTGGGAAGTGTCAGCTTGGGGTTTGCCTCATTAGTGGCCCAAGGTCACTTTCCTTCCAGGGAGTCTCCAGACCCTCAGCCCAGTACCTTACGCCTGGTTGACGACATGGCTCCCTGGGATGAAAGTGAGACTCACCACAATGCTCAAAACTGGCCTTGCTAGCAGCCCAGATTCATTTCTTTTTTATTAATTTTTATAATTATAACATTTTCTTTGACAGTACACATGCATAGGTAATTTTTTTTTTTTTACAACATTATCCCTTGTACTCCCTTCTGTTCCAAGTTTTTCCCTCCTTCCCTCCACCCCCTCCCCTAGAGGGCGGGCATTCCCATATATATTAAATATCTTATAGTATATCCTAGAGCCCCAGATTCATTTCCTTACTTAGGGAAGTCTAAACCACAGTGTGGGACCATGAGTCTGGGGGATTGTGGGACCCCGAGGGAAGGTCACTGGAAAGTAAAGGAGATTATATAGACTTTAGCCTTACACTAACAGTCTTATATCTACTACTTCATTTCTTCCACTGGCTGTGTAGCTACTGCTTCCATACAATAAAGAGTCTTTAATGTATTTTCTGCATTTTCTGAGAGAGTGAAACAAAGGCTGTCTAGTGTCTAGTGTGCACTGCTCTCTTAGACGCTTGCGTGGGGTCTGGGGGCGTCACCCCTGCATCTGTGGGGCCCTAAAGAGGAGCCATAATCTGCCATTTCTCTGAGTATCTATATGTATGGACAAAAATAAGACAAAAAGCAATGATTTTTTTTTTTTTTCAGGAAACTCCTCTGTTTGGATCCTGTCTGTGTAAACCCAAAGCATAGAGTCCTGGGCTACTGGCTAATTTACATTAATGAATGAATACATGAATAGCTAATTATTCAAAAGGCTTTCCAAAGAATGTGCTACATAATAACCTTGCTATTTAGGATGTCCCTTTATGTCAAAAATAGATTGTTACTTTGGTAAATTGTAAAATGCTTACTTTTGTAGCCAGTCAATTCAACAGGCGTTTATTATGCACGAGGCGCAGAGCCTGGAGTGGGCATCTGACTTAGGAATTGATTGATGGACAGAGCATGATTAGGCTTTCAATCCAGTTGGGATGAAAACCTTTAGGAGAATCGAAGAAGTCGGTGGGGCCGGCGGGTCACCGGGGGACAACGTGAGCGCCTTAGACAAGGACGGCCACAAAGTCTGTCCCCCGCGGCCCCTTGGGCCCCCACAGCCCCCCTCTGTTCTTTAACGGGTCTCATAATTGAAATTCACCCAGCTGCCTTCTGTCCCAAGTCAAGGGGTCCGTGGAGTTTCCCCCCACCCGTATTCTTCAAAAGCAAAAGTGGGCATTGTGTAGCCGGGAGAGCCCAGGGACCATCATTTGCATGTTTTCTCGAGACTGTTAGCTGTCACAAAGGATTGAGGTTTCATTTCCCAACAAATGAACATTCGCCACAGTGCTGGAGGGACTGTGAACTTTGGGCTAGTGTTTTTTCCCTCTGGGGGGATGCTTAATGCATGCCTTGTCATGGACGACTCTGAAAATTAATTCCAGATCCAACTCCCAGCAGCCAGCAAGGCAATCAGGCTGCTTTAACCGGAGTTTTTCAAATTGTTCTCCATTGGGCACTCGGAGAACTTCACATGTGTGTGCCACACTGGCACAGCGTGTTCCCTCACATTTCGGGGACGGAGGTAGGCGGCAGGTGCTGCCGCGGAAGCGAATCACTGGCCCTTGCCCGGTGAAGGCTACTACTTGGGCCAGCTGGGAGATCATACTTAGATCTCTCAGCATCTGGATGCTTAATTGTTTTTTTTGGGGATGGATTCCTGTTCAGGTGTGGGTTCAACGAGAAGATATCTAAAACTCCTTGTGCCTCCAGGGTTCTGTGAGGTGGTCCCGCAGCCCCAGACACACTTTTTCTTCACCCTGTTTTAGTAGGGGCCCAGTGAGGTCCCATAGAAGCCCATGCTTGTTCTTATTTGGAGAGAGTAGTTTTTCTTGGGATTACTTACAGCTGCCAGCCATCGTCCTCCTAAGTTCAATACATAAGGAACATCACATGGAAGGAAGAGGCTAAATCAGGCTTATCAGCAAGTGAGGTCAATCACTGGCCTCTTGTGGCTTGAATTTCCTCCTTGTTTAAGGAGGAGATGGATTCTGAGCTCTCTTCCAGCACTAAACCTCATGACCCTGTGTCAAAAGGCAAAGGCTGACTCCATGTGTGCTATGGGTCGAATGCTTCTAGAATAACAAGACGTCCTAGAATTGAAAGGCTGTTCCACTCAGAGAAGAAAGACTTAGCTGCAGGAAAGAGTCTCGCACCCTGATAATAGCCAGGGCTTTGTCTCCCTTGTCTTGTATATATTTATGTGGAGGTACCCTCCTTGAAGACATGGACCGTGCCATTTAAATCTCAGTATTACAAGACCTGCTCAGCGCCTTGCTCTCAGAGATGCCTGGTGGCTTAAATTGAGTAAATGTCTTATTACCCCAACAGAATGTAGGTTCTTTGAGGGAAGCTACTTTTGTTTCTTCCGTTGGTTGTGTAATTACTACTTCATTTCTTCCATTGGTTGTGTAGTTACTACTTCGTTTCTTCCATTGGTTGTATAGCTACTACTTAATTTCTTCCATTGGCTGTGTAATTATTACTTCATTTCTTCCATTGGCTGTGTAGCTACTACTTTGTTTCTTCCAATGGCTGTGTAGCTACTACTTCGTTTCTTCCATTGGCTGTGTAGCTACTACTTCGTTTCTTCCATTGGCTGTGTAGCTACTACTTCGTTTCTTCCATTGGCTGTGTAGCTACTACTTCGTTTCTTCCATTGGCTGTGTGGCTACTACTTCGTTTCTTCCATTGGCTGTGTGGCTACTACTTCGTTTCTTCCATTGGCTGTGTAGCTACTACTTCGTTTCTTCCATTGGCTGTGTGGCTACTACTTAGTTTCTTCCATTGGCTGTGTGGCTACTACTTCATTTCTTCCATTGGCTGTGTAGCAAAGTAATTGAATTAGATGATTTCTAAGGTCCTCCTCAACTTCGATTCTATGATCTCATGATTCTTATTGCCTAGCACATTGTCTGAAGTTTAGTAGATCACTGGGTTAATCAATAAACACAATCATCTACTATGTGTCAGGCACTATGCTAAGCACTGGGGATCTAAAGAAATATTAAAGACGGTCCCAGCTCTCAAGGAAATCACAATCTATTGGGAGAGCAACATGCAAATAATCATACATAAATAAGCTTTATACAGGAGAAATTGGAACTAACAAGTACCAGAATTAAGAGGAAGTGGGAAAAGGCTTCCTGTGGAAGGTGGGATTTTAGCTGCCACCAGGAAGAAGATGAGGAAGGAGAGCCTTCCAAGCTTGAGGGAAGCTGGTTCAAACACCTGGAGTCGGACGATCTAGGGCTTTGTTCACGGAATAGCCGGCTGCCACTGTCACTAGATTGAATGGGGGTGATATGAAATTCAAGAAGCTTAGGAAAGATGGGGATGGACAAGTAATAAAGGGCCTTGAACTACAGAGCAGATATATATGATTGTGGACATAATAGGAAGCCACTGGAGGCTGCGTATGGGAATGGCACTGAATGGAAGTTTGACAGAAAGCTGACACAATAGTCCAGGCATGAGAGCCTGCACCAGGATGTTGGCAGTGTCAAGGGAGAAAAGGGGGCAGATCTAAGAGATTTCGCAAAGGTAAAATCAACAGACTTTAGCTGGGACTGGATATCAAGGGTGAGGGAATGAAGAGTTGAGGATGGCGTCTACATTGCCAGCCAGGATACTAGGAGGATGAGGGTTCTCCTCTACAGTAATAGGGAAGCTTAGAAGTGGGAAGATTTCGGGGAGGGGATGAGTTCAGTTTTAGACATGTTGACTTTAAGATGTGTATGGGATATCCAGTTTGAGACATTAGGAAAGAAGATGTAGATGTGAGATTAACGTGCAACAGAGATATCAGGGGAAGATTTGAGATTCATCAGCTTGGAGATGAGAATGAAATCCATGGGAGCTGATGAGATCACCAAGGGAAATAGTACAAAAGGAGAAAAGAAAAGAGTCCAGGGCAGAGCCCTGTGGAGCACCCACAGTTAGTGTGTAGGACCAGGATGAAGATCCAGTCAAGGAGACTGAGAAAGAGCATTTAGATAGGTCTGAGGAGAATTAGGAGAAAGTGGTGTCCTAAAAACCTAAAGATAAGAGAAGAGAGTGTCAGAGGCTGTAGAGAGGTCAAGGAGGAGGAAGACTGAGAAAAGGTCACTGGATTGGGCAACTTAGAGCCAGTTAGTCACTTTAGAAAGAGCTGTGTCAGATAAATGATGACATCAAAAGCCAGATTGTAGAGTATTAAGAAGAAAGTGGGAGAAAAGATCATAATAAAGGGGAAAGGACCCACATGTACAAAAATATTTATGGCAGCTTTTTTATGGTAATAAAGAATTGGAAATGTAAAGGGATGTTTATCAATTGGGAAACAAGCTGTGGTATATGCACGTAATGGACTACTATTGGGCTGTAAGAAAGGATGGCCGAACAGATTTCAGAAAAGCCTGCAAAGACTTACATGAACTGATGCAAAGTGAAATGAGCAGAACCAGGAGAACATCGTACACAATAATAGCAACATTGCACAATGATCAACTATGATAGACTTGGCTCTTCTCAGCAATACAATGATCTAAGACAATTCCAAGCAACTCATGATGGAAAATACTATCCACATCCAATACTATGGAATATGAAGACATGCTATTTTCACTTTTTTTCTTTCTCACGGCTTTCCCTTTTGGTTTTGATTCTCCTTTCACAATACGGCTAATATGGAAATATGAATAATATAATTATGTGTGTATAACCTATATCACATTACTTGCTGTTTTGAGATGGTTGGAGGGAGAAGGAGAGGGAGAAATATATAGAAGTGAATGTTGAAAACTATCTTTACATGTAATTGGGAAAATACTATTAAGTTGGAAAAAGTTTTTTTTAATCTTTTATAAAAATGCTCATTGACAAGAAGGAGAAGAAGAAGGAAGGGGAGAAGGAGAAAGAGAAGGAGAAGGAAAAGGAGAAGAAGGAGGAGAAGAAGAAGAAAGGGAAGAAGAATAAGGGCAAGAGGAAGAGAAGGAAGAAGGAGAATGAGAAGAAGAATAAAAAGGAGAAGGAGGGTAAGAAGGAGAAAGAGAAATGAAAAGGAGAGGGTGAAGGTGAAGGAAAAGTAGGAGAAGGAGAAGGAAAAGAAAGGAAGAGGAGGAGTAGAAAGAAGGTGGGAGGAGAAGGAAGAAGGTGGGAGGAAAGGAAATGGAAACATGGTTGTAGATATCTTTTCAAGAAGTTTGGTCACAAAGATAAGTGAGATATGGGATGATGATTGGTGGGGATGGATGGATAAATGGAAGATTTTCTGAGGCTGAGGGAAACATGGGCTTAGTTTGCAGACAGCTAGGAAGGAGTCAGTGGATGGGGAGAAAACAAAGGGAAGAGTGGAGATAATAGAGGGGGTAATCTGCTGGAGAAGAGGGACAGCTACTCCATAACTGCTCATTGACTTGTTGAATTGCATTTTGAGGTGGCCCCATGGCCCAGATCTTACCCACCCTCCCCAGTGCGGCCCCCGGGTTGGTGCTGACAAAGTGCTTTGTAGCGGATTAGGATGCTCTATTTTTAACCTCCATGTTCAAAAGGAAGATGCATCGCCTGCGAACTCAAGCTGCCGCGGCCCTTTCATTTCCCCTCCCAGCCGAGTTCTGCTCAGTCCGTTGACGCTCATTCGCTCCGCTCGTTTTCACTGAGCCATGCGAAAGATGAAATGCTCCGTGATTTACTCGCCCTGTCGCCGGTCTGCGTTTTGGAAGGGAACAAAAAGCGTGGCCAGCGGCGCTCAATGTGCTAAACAGAACAGGCCTGCAGGAAGTGGAGTGTTCCTTCTTGCGCCTGAGAGCGCTTTCTAAAACAAATGAAGAACAGCTGGGACGTAAATGTGTTTCCTCGGGATCATGCTGTTTACATTTGTACAAGGCCAACAGACTGATTGTGGAATTTAAATTAAATTAATGTGACATGGGATGGCCACGGGGCCAGGAGGCAGCCCCTCTCTCCTTGGCTTCCCCAGTCACCAGAGGAACCTGTTGAGCCATGAAGGGGGCAGTGCCATCTGGCCACTCTTCAGGTATGAGCAGGGCCCGCCAAGCCCAAGGGGACCTTTCCAGAGTGTTGGGGGGGGGCGTTCCTGGAAGAAGGCAATGGGCAAGCTCTTCCCCTGGCTTTGGTTTGGACAAGATGCCTGGGTCTGTCCCCAAGTTGGCTTTGAAGGACCTTCCTAACCTGGAAGCGCCCCACTTTTCTGAATGAGTTCCCCCACTTCCCTGCCTGTTTTCACCAGCAGGCCTCCTTACCTTTCCCCAAACACACCACGTGTGCCCTTTTCTTTGTATCTCAGTTGGGAGAGCGTTCGGTTTGGAGCCAAACGACTGGATTCAAACTCCAGCTGGGCTCGCTGGGCCTTAGTGTCTCACCAGCAAAAGAAGGGGATGGGGTTAAGTGCTCTCCAAGTCCTCTGTCTATACTCCCATGATCTCCCCACTCAATGCTAGGAGCCTGACACATAGTAAACACTTAATAAATGTTTGTCGATTGATTGGCTTTCTTCCAGTTGCCCTCTCCCGGCTCTAGGATAAAATATAGTCTATTCTTTGGATCATAAGATCTTGACAAACTGGATACTTTCAGCTGACTTCCTCTCTGATACCTGGCAATCTAACCCAGCAGTTCTTTTTTTTCCCTTACACAGAAGGCTTCATCTCCCATCTCCATGTCTTTGCATTGGGCATCTTCCATTTTTAGAAGAATCCCTTCTTAACGTCACATCCCAGAATCCCTTTCTTTCTTAAGATGAAATTCAAGCACTCCCTTCTTCATGAAGTCTTTTCTGTTACCCCTGTCCACCTCAAGTTGCTAGTGCCTCCTCCTCTAAGCTGCCTCGTGTTTAATTGCTTAGAATTTATTTATAATTGTTTTCTTTGTGTTTATTCTGTATTAATGTAATAATCACGATACCTAACATTTATAGAGGAGGTTAAATTTTCAAAGCATTTAACTAATTTTTTTGTTTCTCACAACAATCATGGGAAATGACTGCTATTATTATCCCCATTTTACAGATGAGGAAACTGAGAGAAATTACGATTTGCCCAGAGTCACAGGGACAGTAAATACTTGAGGTCAGATTTGAATTCAGGCCTTTCTGAGTAAAACTACCACACTTTCTACTGCTGTATCACCAAGAAACTTTTCCATGTGAACTTGTCTCTGCCATTATAATGGAAACTCTTTGAGTGTAGGGACTTTGCATTGAAATGCTATCCCTTTTCTTCCCCAGCTATTCCACAGACTCTCCTTTACCAGTGGTCCACCATTTGCAGTCTATGACATCATGGAGGACTTAATGGCATTTACTTCTGTTTATCTTTTTTTTTTTTCTGCAACTGTTTAAGCCTTTTCCCCCCATAAGACTGTATGCTCTTGGAGGGCAAGAGGCCTTTCTGTCTTCTTATCCTCCTGTATTTCCCCAGATACACTGCACCAGGGATAGACAGCAAATACAGATTGAGTTTGACTGATTGCTTCCATTTTGGCAACAATAAGGAGAAGAGATGGGAACTGGTGAAAATATGGTGTTATCCTCGAAGGAGGGAAAATTCCCTTGAACTTGTGGGGTATTTGAAGGCTGAAGTCAAAGAAGGGAATCTAATTTTCCTTTGGTGTCAGGCTGTGGTGGAGAGAGCCATCAAGAAAGGAAAAATGGGATGTTTGACAGTTGAGAACTGAGGGATTATAGATTTCATCAGAGGTGTTGATCCATCCAGATGAGCTCTGGGACTTCGAGAAACCTCTGGGGGACAGCTTGGGATTGTGGTAAATAGCAGCAATAATAACATAGGAATTCAGGAAAGAGGGTTCTTGGAAGCTTTGTTTATGTTCTTGAGAAGATTATATTTACAGGAGTCTGTACACTGTCTTCTCTGGAAATAAAACAGGTTTCCCCTTGGGGGATGAAAAAGATGGCAGGTGGGGGTCCAGATCCTGGCTCCTCTAGGTAAGGAAAGAGTGCGTGGAAGGACCATATCATTCCTCCCGGCTGACTGCTCATGGTGCTCATGGAAGGAACCATTCAGGACTTCCGCCTAGTCTGTCCCATCTTTGTCTTTGCATCCTGGCTGTTGAACTCTCCGTCAGCCTCTGGAGTGCCCATCCACAGATAGTTATTAAACATCCACTATGGACAGAGCTTTTCATGACCCAGTGGGCTATTTTCTTCCTTCATGAAGGAGAGCATGTATAAAAAAATATTCTCACAATTGAAAGGAGACCCAGGGAGACAGCCCTACTAAAGGGGAAAGTTCAGGAAACTGTTAAAGGCTACTTGTCTGGTGTTTCCATAATAGGAGCCCAGGATACTTTTATGGACTCTCATTGTATGGAGCCTCACATCCATGAGAAGCATTTGGTCCCCTTTCTGTTTAGCTCTATTTAGATGAAGAAAAGCTTAAATTAAGCATCAAAGGTCTCCAGAATATTTCAGTTCAGTTGTGTTAATCACAATTAGAAGCTAATTAAGCACAACTCTTTCCCCCCCTCACTAAAGAATAGTGGGAAGTGGGGCAGGGCAGTGGGTTGGGGAGAACTTTCCATTTGTTCATTTCAGGAAATCTCTGAATCTGTGGCCCAAATGCATCACATCATTGTCAGTGCCAAAAATATGTTCTAGCCACAACAAAAAGTGAAGGATTTGTCCTTTCTTCTCCCCCATATTGCACATATGATTATGAATTCCATCCTTAGAGAAATAAGTGCCCCTTACCCGGTGCTAGGACTAGGGGTGGACAAGGGATGTGACTGCCTTGAAGCACAGGATCCAGTGGGGCAGAATGGCAGACTTCTAAAATTTGCCTTTTATAGATGGATGGGAGCTTTTAAAATGGGCAATTTGGAAGTTTTTCTTTTTTACTACTACCAATATTACTACTACTACTAGTACTAGTACTACTACTATTACTACTATTGCTACTATTATTACCATTACTACTACTACTACTACTATTACTACTACTGCTACTATTACTACTAGTAGTACTATTGCTACTACTATTACTATTACTACTATAATTACAACTACTACTAATACTACTGCTACTACTACTATTACTATTACTAGTAGTAGTACTACTGCTATGGCTACTACAACCATTACTACTAGTACTACTGCTACTACTACTATAAGTATTACTACTTCTACTACTATTGCCACTATTACAATTACAACTACTACTAGTACTATTGCTGCTACAACTACTACTAGTGCTACTGCTACTACTATTAGTACTAATGCTGCTGCTACTATTACTACTACTAATGTTGCTGCTGTTACTACTACTAGTACTACTGCTACCTATTTTGCTTCATTTTGTCATGGACAGTCTTTTCAAAGAGTTGATGTTTTCTGATCATTCAAGGGACATGGTTTGATATGGAGACTCAAATTCTCTGTTGGGTGGGGCCCAAATTTTCATCCTTTGCCACTGGTTCCTGGTCATGCAGATTAGCCTGTATCTAAGAAAAAAAATTAAAATAAGGCATAAACTTTGTCTTTCCCCTAACACTTACATAAGGTTCTACCCAACCTGGAGTTGAGTAGAAGAAAGAGACAGGCAGATTTAGGCTTGATATTGGGAGAAACAGCTAAAAACTCCCCCAAAGTGGCTTGGGATGTTTTGGGAGGTCAAAAGTAAAAGCTGAAGTGTTCTTTTTCATTTGGGGATTGGACTATGAGTGTATGGCTCCTGACATGTCTTCCAATTGTGAAATTTTGTGATTCAGAGAAAGGATTTCGGGGGAAGGTGAGTGTTATTTTTAAGGACTGAAAGGGCTGTCCTGTGAATGGGGTTTGCTGGGGACTTTAGATTTGTTTTGCTTGACCCCACATGAGGGAAAGAAGCAAAAAGGTCCAGGAGAAACAACCAGAGGTATCTTCAAAATGGAATGAGCTGCCACAAGAAGGGTGTTTTCATGGGAAAATATAAGACAGGGCTGTGAAATCAGGGCATGATGGGAAATCAGCTGGGTCCCAATACAGTCTCCTGCCCCGAGTATAACCTCTGTGCATTTTTTGGGATGGTTATGCCTTTGTGTCAGATAAAAGCTTGTCTTAGCCAGGTGATGTGGGGGAGGCACGAGATGGGATCCTTGTTGCTAAGCAAAAGGAGAGTAGCTGATGTGGCCAGGGTGTCCAGAGCAATGGAAACACCAGCGGGCAGAGAGATCTCTGACTCTCTGGAGATGACTGCCTTCACCTCTCCCCCTCATATGTCCTCTCCCCATCTGAAGGAAGGATCCCTGGCTCTCATTGAGCCTCTGTGGTTAGAGAGGCGCCTGAGGAAATGAATGTACACCATTGGAACTTTTGATCATTTGAAAAGAAAAAGCGATCTGCATCCCAAGCAAGCCTCCTAGAGATGGGTTGGGTGGGATGGTCCCCAAGGTCCTTTCTAAGCCCTCAATTCTATGAATCTCAGAATCGATGTATGCAACACATTTCTTTGGCCTGTTTTGGATTTTTCCCTCTTCTCCTTTGTGACTACTTCAAAGTATAGGGTTGCATTCATGGAAAATCCATATGCAGCATTTGGAAAGCGAAGAAGACAGATGTGATTTCCTCACTCTGTTCCCATTCTCTGCTTTTCCTTTCATCCAGTCCCTTATGCTTTCTTGGCTGCAGTGGAGGCCAATTGGACATAAAGTGGCAAACAAGGTAATAACAGCTAAAAGATGAGTAAACTCTTGTTTGTTTGGAGAGGGGAGTGGGTGGGGTGGAAAGGGACTGAGGGAAAAGAGAGGTCATCCCTGGGCTGTCTGGAAACGGCTCTTTGGAGGGTCATTTATTTCATGTCTAGAAAAATGGCTCCATCCATGAGATGGTGAAGAGACTCTATGGAATCACTGGAGAAAGAGCTGGAGGGGACTTCTGAGGTCATCTAGTTGAATTCCCTTCTTGTTCAGAGGAGGAAAATGAGGCTCTGAAAACTAGTGAGCCTAATAAGCAGTACAGCTGGAAGTTCACATAGATACTTCACTTGGGTCCTGATTTTTCATTTAAAATATGAATTTAATTTTTTGATGAACAAAAATTCACCTTCTCTCCTGCCCCTATAACCCCCACCATCATCTATAAAGAAAGAAAATTAAGCCATGAAGCAAATGGACTTAGTCATGTCAAATGAATTCCTGCATTGACATGGTCCCCAAATGTCCATCTCCCTGTTCCCCTTTCTTCCCGTGTTCTTCCCAGGCTGAGAGCATCCGTCCCTTTGGGACATGTCCAGCTAGCCCTTCAAACTCACCATATCCACCAATTGAATTCACCTTCTCCTCCTAATCCAACCCTTCTCATCCATCAGTTGCTCCATGTCTGTCAATGATAGACTTCTCTGTCATTTAAGCTGACTTCCCTTATTTATTTTCCTACCATTGGATAGTTCAACATCAGAAACCAATCTGGTTTTAAAAGTGGAAATGATCTTGAACAAGCGGCTTTGCCATCTGCTCTGCGCTGGGACCCTGGGGATCTAAGTGGTTGCCATCTCTCTTCTTTGGGAGCTCCTTGGGGACGGGCCCTTTTGTACCACCGGCTCCCAGCCCAGTTCTTGGCACAGAATATGCCCTTAATTAACCACCCATTCATTTCTTTATTTAGCTTGCTCATCACTGCGTCCAGGGGCTTCTTCCTTCTTTGCACTCTGATGGAGTTCTACCTTTTTCTTCCTCCTGCGTTCCCCAACTTCAGGCCATCTTCACCCATCCGCCCAGCTTCGGGAGCTGCCCAGCTGGGTCTTGTTTCTAGTCTTTCTCTCCTGCAATCTAGCAGGCACAATCCTGCCCTCCCAGGGTTCCCCATGCAAACTGCCTTCCCACTCAAGGACATTGGAACTGCAGGTTCAAATCCCAATTCTGCTCCGACATTAAGGGACTACCTCAGGTCTTCCAGCATATTCTTCTCGCTCACGTGCTTCTCTTCTTCCTGTATCTTTGTTGGTTGACTGACTAATGGCCCAGGTGCTGGGTGAGAATACAGGTGCTTGTATTCTCAGCTTAAAATGGCCTTTTATAACCCTGGAGTACAGATGCTTTGAAGGTGATGGGAGGACCTCAGGAGGAGGAAGATACACTACACATCAGTGACCCCAAGAGAAACGGCCCATTGCCTGTTTAATCCAAGAAAATTAACTCAAAAAGAATATTTTAGGGTAGCACTGAGAACAAAAGGCAAAGGAGGGAGCTCTGTGGAAAGGCACGAGGTGAACTTTGCACAGCATCCAGCGTATGGTAAGTGCCCCACAAGTACTTGTTGACTGACTGACAGACAGTACTCACCATCACACTCACCATGGACCAGGCAAATGCTGCTTCTTGCTGTTCCTCACCAAGTACCATCTCCCATCTCTGGGTATTTGCCCAAGCTGTGCCCCTGCCTAGACTGCCTTCCTTTCTCATCTCTGCCTCTTAAAATCTCTAGATTTTTTCAGAGCCCAGCTTGAACACCACTTTAACCTGTAGTTCATGAACTTATTTTAAGAAGATACTCAGATACCTGTATTTCAATAGAAGAGGTTTCCTTTGTTATCTCATACATTTTCTTTTATGCATTTAAAAATGTCATTCAGAGGTTCACAGGCTTCACTGGGCTCAACATCAGGGGGGCTAACACACCAGAGGGTTAATATCTCTATAAATCTGTCTTTATTCTCCCCCCCCCTCAATTTTCTAGTGACTTCTCCATTTTTTTGCATAAGTACTTTTTTGGGGGTGTATGTATTTAAATGGTTTAGGTACTTAAGTATTCTTATTTTGTATGTGTTCATATATGTCATACATATTTCTTCTGATAAATGAAAGCTGTTTAAAGGAAAAGATTCATTTGTGTCTTTATCTTTATATTCCCCAGAACCTAGCATTGTGTCTGGCCATGATTCAATAAGTCGACAAGCATTTTTAAACACCTAACATGTGTCAGGTCCTATACCAAGTGCAAGAGATACAAAGAAAGGTAAAAAATCAATCCCCGTTTTCAAGGATTGATATATACAAGCATACAGTAGGCGCTAAATAAGTGTTTGTTACTAGATTTTTTTTCTGAGCCTTTTTCATCATCTTTGAACAGGGATAATAAAAGCATCACTTCTCTCCCAGGGACATAAAGAGGCACAATAAAATATGAGAGGCAAATCACTTTGCAAAGCTCACAGTGCCAAAGGCTGATAATAACGATTCTTCCTCTGATACCATATGCCTTCTTTGATGCTCTCGGAGCCTCGGTTGCTTCATCTGTAAAAATGGGATCCTAGTTCTTTGGGTACCAAATTTCCAGGGTCTCTGTGGGGATAAAAGGAGGAGACACGTATGTCACCAGTGACGGGCTGGGTATTGTGGGTGAGGGGCTGCTCCTGCCGTCCTCCTGGTTTCCGTGCCGTTAGTGAGTCTCTATGATAGAATATGCTACTGGAGGTGAGGAATGTGATGTGATAGACCTAGAGATGGCCTCTGAGCAGGAAAGCCTGGTTCCCGCTCCTGACCGCTCCTGGCTGTGGGATTCTGGGAAGATTCTTCACCTCTCAGTACCCCTGGCAATTTCTGAAGGTTATCAGTTTCAGAGCAGATGCCAATCTGCATAAGAACAGGAAGTTTCTTCTCTGGATGTTCCCCAAACTAATAAAATCTGGGTAAAAAACATCTCACCCAATTAATTCTTAACATTATGTTGACATATCTGTGGATAAATATGTTGTGTGCTCCCTCCCTTGCCCGCAAGAGTAGAAACTCCTTGTTTTTTATGGATGCCTTTTCTTTTTATATTCCATTTACTCCCAAATGTATGTTGCAATTTTCCTTTACCACTGACCCAGTTCTTGTATAAAAATTGTAAAAAGAGAAAAAAAAGACAGTTCCACATCACTAAATGGCATTTGTGTTGCCAGTGTGTGTGTGTGTGTGTGTGTGTGAAGTTCCATGTCCACAGCCCCCCACTTCTGCAATGAAGGGAGGGAGATGCATTTTCTCAACTTTTCTCTGTTGGGGTCCCAATTATCACAAATTGACTCCATTAGTGCCCCCTTTTATTCCTTTTGCCTGCCCTGAACCATGGGAGGGTGACTGATCAGCAAGAATCTATTCATATGAGTATTTTTCTGGGGCTTCCTTTGAGGCTCAGCTAAAGGGGCCCCTTCGTTCAAGAAGCCTTTCTGATCCCCTTTATTCTTAGCGCCTTCTCTCTGAGACAACAGCCAGCGGGTCCTGCCCAGAGCCTGTAGCTGTTTGCCGTTGTCTTCCCCATCAGACTGCGAGTACCTTGAGAATGGGGACTGCCTTGTGCCTTTCTTTGCCTCCAGCACTCGCCGGGGTGGGACACGCTGGGGCTGTGAGGGTAAGGGGGCAAGTCTTTTGGAATATATAGAAGTGGTAGAACAGGCCCAATGGACAGAATTCTGGGCAAGGAGTCGGGAAGACTCATCCTCTAAAGTACAAATCTGGCCTCAGACACCAGCTATGTGACCCTGGCCCTGTTTGCCTCAGTTTCCTTAGCTGTAAAATGAGCCATGGAGGGAAATGGAAAACCACTCCCATATCTCTGCCAGGAAAATCCCAAATGGGGTCAATGGAGGATTGAACACAACCAAAAATGACCCAACAAGGACAGAAGAACACGGTTCCTGTCATTCTTGAATAGGGATCCTTCCACCTACATCATGATTATCCCGTCCTACTTGCTCCACAATAGACAAGTCTTAGCAGAACAAGGGACTTGGCATAAATGTCCACGTTAACCACGCCGGTCTTTGAGCCAGGAAATCTTGGCTTCAAGTCGAGCCTTTGACACACGCTCCTGTGCATGTCATTTACCTCTTGGTAACCTCTAGGTTACTCTCTGAGACTATGCTTGCATTGGGAGATGGAGTTCCCTGATCCAGAAGTCCCTGTTCCAAGGACTCTCAGTTTCAGACCCTACTTCCATCTGTAGGAAACTCCAAGTGGAGGCAAGACTCCTTTCTGGCTCCCCCAGGGTGTACTTAGCCTTTCTGGGTGTGATGAGCCTATGGCTCCCTTCTCAGAATCAGACTCTTAAGTGCATAAAATAAAATACAAATGATGACAAAGGAAACACAGTTATCAGAATATGGAAACAAAAGCAGCTCATGGACCTTGGGTCGGAACTGCTGCTAATGGATGGCCCTTCAGCCAGCTTCCATGAGCCAGATGCCCACAAAGCCAGAGGAGGCGGTAGCTTTGGCCACTTCATTCTTATGTGGGATTTTGTCTGCTCGCCTCTGTGACCGTCCACGTCTGTTAGTATTACAAGGTGAGAACTCAGGGTGTCTGGACAGTTCTCTGATGTGAGGTGAGAACTCAGGGTGTCTGGACAGTTCTCTGATGTGAGGTGAGAACTCAGGGTGTCTGGACAGTTCTCTGATGTGAGGTGAGAACTCAGGGTGTCTGGACAGTTCTCTGGCTCGGAGTTCACACGTTTGGTTCAGGCCTTTAGAGGGAGTTTACACCTTTGAAATTCTGAGGTGGAGTTTCCATGTTTAAAAGGAGTTTGCACCTTTAAGAGGAGGAAGTTCATTGGTTGAAGTATTTCCCCAGGCCCGGTTGAGTTCTCACAGGCCCGTTCTCTGGGAGGATAAAAGGAGGGCAACACTGGGTGTGAGGAGACTTCTCTGGGCCAGAGTTGGGACGGCTCTCTACAGGAAGAAGAGCCTGGCCGGGAGATTGAGTTGAGACAGCAGGTCTCCTCCCCGAGAGCCATGGGGAGCTTCTGGAGACAACAGAACATCACACACGTCCTTCCCAGAGTCAAGGCTAACTTGAGCAAGGATTCTCAAAGTAGGGTCCAGAGAATCTGGGGGTCTCTGAAACCCTTCCTGGGGGTCTCCAATGCCAAATTAATTTTTATTTCTAGCATGGTAAATATCTATCTATATACACCACATAAACAAAAACAGTGGACAGATCCTCCATCATTTTTAATGATAGAAGTTTAAGAACCGGCGGTCCAGAGCATCACCTTAACCTGGATGTAGGCAGAAACACGTAGCTCTTTGGGCCCGGAGGGACATCTGTGTGTCCTGTACAAGGGCCAATGTAATCCCAGCACTGGCCGGCACACGTTAAATACAGCTGAAGGTAATATTGCGATCTCTCTTCCAGTTACTCTCACTTGGATGCCCAATGTTACATCTCATTACATCTCAGTGGAAAAAATCAGAGGAAGACAAATTGTATATTTCTTCTCCCCCGAAGCCGCTCTGGGCAGATTTTGCAATCATTCTCCATGTATTTATTTCCACAGAGGTTGGTGTGGGGTTTAATCAGTTTGGAAGTCTTGACCCCTGGTTGGGGAAATAGGAGAAAGAGATGAGAGTGAGAGCTGATTTCTTTCCACCCCCAGCCCCAATTCTTGGCCGTGGGTCCCCTCCACCCACGCTCCGGTCTGCTTGCCTTCATCCCAGTAGCCTCTCGTCCTCCCACCACCACCTTGGGACTCTGATGATTACAACTGCTGCTTCTCATTATCTTCACCATCTCCAGCAAGGATGCTGTTTTTCCTCTCCACTTACCCCAGACAGTCTGCTAGTCTTTGCGTGGGAGAAGGCATCACTGGGGCCGGGCCATGTGCAGCCACGAGCTTTGTTCAGAGATAAAGAGATTGTTTTTCATCCTATAGAAAATAAGAGCGCCTTTCCCCACACCTTTCATATCTGCAGGGCACCAGAGGTGGATAATTATGTGGTTAACTTCTTGGCTCAAAAGCTCGAGAGCTGCCGTGTCCCCCCTTCGATCTCTTGTTTAGCGGAGACCACCCTTGATAGGTATGAAAAATTCCCCCGGGTCACAAGCCCGGCTCCATTTCAGGGGCTATTTTGGTACCACTGAGGTAAAGGTGACACTATTTGCTCCTAACACAGATAGTGTTTTCCCTCGATTCTGATTTTTTTGGGGGAGTTTAATTATTCCATTCCTTTCTGTATTTTTTTCTTTTCACAAAATTTAGTGACTGTTGGTATCCAACAGTCAGAAAGCCATCTTGGCTTTAGACTACCTTGATTGAGGACCTCTCCTTAAGATGTTACTTAGAAGAGTTGGTGCCTCCACAGATCCAGAGCTGGCCACTGAGGCAGGACGAGGCCGTTTCACTTCTGTCTCTGTGCTCCTGAGAAGCCACTGGACCCCTGATGCCCACAAAAAACCTCTCTGAGACTGAAAATGGAAGAACAAATGTCCGTTTGTATTCCTTATCAGGATTTCTCTACAATAATGAAATCCACAAAGGAGAAAAACAAAAAAGAAAAACCCCAACTCTTTACAAACAAGCAGAAAGTCTCCATCCCACTGTCATCTTCATGCCCACTCTCTGGCTTTAGCTAAAATACATGTCTAGTAGATGTTTGCTGAGTTGCCTCAGTGGCTTCCTTTTCCCCCTGGACTTAGGGTCATCATTGTGGGGTTCCAGAAGTTTGATTTCTCATCTTCCTCCCCCAAGGATGCACTAGGGAGCCACTATATGTCCTGTAGGGGAGAGGAAACTAGATTTAAATGGTTCCTGTGTGTCCTGTGTGTGAGGTGCCCCTTGGGGGAGACCGGGTCAGGTTGGGGAAAGAATTCTGCATTTAGAGTCCAGAGGACTTGGGTTCAAATGCAGTGTCTCCGTGGCTTTGCAAAATCTCTTGATGTCTGTTTGCACAGCTGTAAAGTGAGGGGATCTTTGAAGTCCCTTCCAGGGTCTCAATCTGTGATCATAGAATCAATAAATAAATGCAAGGCAACACCAAGACCGAGGGCTCTACTAGGTGGAGGGGGACCAGATCCCATTGACACTGAATGGAAGCATTTATATTTTCCAAATAAATCTGAATATCGATCATTTAAACAAGGTTTGGTAGCTCTTAGGAAAGACTGGATGGATGATTTGGACAAAAGGAACACTTGGCTGTTTTAAGAAGTTAAGGAGACTCAGTGGTG